>NC_088335.1:30462500-30778750 GCF_036884655.1 Musa acuminata AAA Group | reverse complement strand
GTCATTGTCAAAAAGAAGGGAAAAACCCTTTACATCAATTTCTAAATCATGACAAAGGTAAGTAATCATTCTTATTTGTGCATCATTATAGTTTCAATGCACAAATTCATTAACATTACATTTCATTTTTTTATGCATGATACCGAAAAATCAATCATCATCATGAGCATATCAAACATGATATTCAAGCATTCATGATATATCATTTTGGCAACATGATCATAGATATTCAAACGATGGTATCTAAATGTCAGAATTCAGTACATCCTATTATGCATGATCATTAACTCCTCATTTGTATTTCATGCATTATTTCATTTCATCTCATAAGCAATATCAAGAAGAGTTATTGGATGATGAGATAAATATTTTATGAATACACGGAATATCATAAGTGTTTCATGTATTCATATTATCACATGAAGCATATTATCATTTTTAAGATTCACAACATGAATAACGTTATTACTATTTCATCAAAATCAATTTCGAGATTCACACAATATCATGAAATCATTAATCTCGATAAGATGGGAAAAGCATTTTCTTTTTAAGTGATTCTTTTAACACATCATAAAAAACTCATTCATAATTCAAGTGATTTACAAGATATCATAAATGAATTTATCACTTGTATTTCAACAAAATCGAGAACTCTAGAGATAGAAAATGATTGAAGCATTTAACATGATTGAAGCATGATTCATATTTAAAGTGTATCTTATGTCGTAAATACGAATCAAGCATTTGTCAAATCTGAAATCATCCTCAAAATTACATTCAATGAATTCATGTATGACAAGCATAGATTTATTAAAAAATCAATAAGATAGAGGATTACATTTCAAGTGTTCATCAATTGTAGCATTTCATCATATGGTAAGATATCAATGCGTAAAACTGTGAAGCAAGATTTTGTTTGATATCTTGATACAGGGCATGATGTACACATTTCAAATATTTTAGCAAGTGTAGCATTGCATCACATGGCAAGATATCAGCTCGTATGATGCAAATTTTTGTTTGATATCTTGATACAGGGCATATAGCAATGATAGCAATCATATATTTCTTGGTGATGCAAGCATGGAATAATCATAGCATAGTGTTTATAGCATCAATTCATATATTTCTCCCCTTTTTTTAGTATTTCATCTTAAGTGATCGATTTCATGTTAGCATGCCTTTTCATTTATGTCAAATGAAAACATGCATCAACGTTTAGGATCGTAAAATGAATTTCATCATAAAACCATCAATCACAAAAATCATCATGTATAACTTTTAAAATCTCATGCATAAAATCGTCAAATCATAGTATCAAAACTTTAATATTTTCATTGCAACATTAAGCAAGGTTTCATTGAACATAATTTTGAATGATTCTTATAAATGCCTAAAACTTCTTTAGTTTTAATTTATATGATTGACTTTATAATAGCATGCTCAAATCTTTATTCTTATGTCAAAATCATACATCATATTTAACAAACAAGGACAATGAAAAATATCAAGCCTTCCAGACAAAAGCCATGTATCGTCACTGAAAAGCAATATGAAAATCATCAAAATATACATTCTTGCTTCTCATGCACATAAATAAGATTTAATCTCACTAGGTGTACAATCATTAGATTTCTATCTTGCATTAACATAAGACATGCAATTTTCATTTTCATTTTCAAAATTACAAGCATGATCATATTTTTGCATTATTAAATTATTAAAAATGTAATTTTCAAGAAAATTTAAAGAAAAAGAAAAATGTATCATGAAAAACATCATGTAATTTCGAAGTAAATTAAAGGCATTTTGATTACCTCAGCGTCGAAAGGCGTAAAGGCGTAGTTTGCCACCTCGCCTTTGTTGATTTTCTCCTCGTCTTTAGAGGAGCTCGATTCATCCCAGTTCTTCTTCTTGCGTTCAAAGCAAGTAGTTCCGTTCTTTTTACTTTTTAATTTTTGTTTCATTTGTAGTTTAAGTTCACCATCACTTGAGCTTATGCTCGAGTGGACTTCAAATGTTCTATGTCCCAAATCCTTCCTGTTTTTTGGAAGGTGGTTCTCAAGTTCTTCACGTGCATTGCACGTCATTTCATATGTGATCAAAGAACCAATTAGTTCCTCAAGTGGAAACTGGTTTAAGTTTTTCGATTCTTGACTAGCAGTTACTTTTGAATCCTAAGGTTTAGAAAGTGAGCGCAAAATCATGTTTATGAGTTCAAAATTCGAAAAACATTTTCCAAGAGCTCTTAAACTATTGACGACATCCGTGAAACGGGTGTACATGTCGCCTATAGTCTCGCTTGGTTGCATTCGAAAAAGCTCGAAATCATGCAATAAAATATTAACTTTCGAGTCTTTGCCTCTACTAGTTCTCTCGTGCGTGATTTCAAGAGTGCGCCAAATATCGAAAGCCGTTTCGCACAAAGAAACCCGATTGAACTCATTTTTTGTCCAAAGCGCAAAATAAGGCATTCATAGCCTTTGCGTTTAAAGAAAAATGCTTCTTCTCTAAATCCGACCATTCGTTTATCGGTTTAGAGTGAAGATGAAAGCCGTTTTCAACGATATTCCATAAATCCAAATTCATAGAAATCAAGAAAACTCTCATTCGAGTTTTCCAATAAGTGTAGTCCAATCCGTTAAACAACGGTGGACGAAAAATCGAAAAGCTCTCTTGAAAGCCATGAAGAGCCATTTCTCCCGGGTGTAAATCAGAAATGAGAAAAACCGGGCTCTGATACCAATTGTTATGATCGAGAGCACTAAGAGGGGGGGGTGAATTAGTGCAGCGGAAAACTTTCTGCGATTAAAACCGAAAGCTGCGTTTGAACGATAAAGACAACTCTGTATGAAAGTTGATACTAAGCAAGGTTACAGTCAATCTATGCAGGCAGTTTGCAGTTATGATGAAAACCAGAATATCGGCGCAAACTGAAATCCGACGTTCGTACGAAGAAACAGATTTACGTCTAAGTGTCGATTCGTAAATCACTTGATTAGATAAGACGCAGTTTAAGCAGAAGTATAAAGGTAGTGTGCTGCTATTGTACAGCTCAAAATGTAAATGCAATCTGCAATAAGATCATCATGCGAAAAAGCAGATTTACGTCTAAACGCAGATTTACGTCTAAAAGCAGATTTATGTCTAAACACAGATTTACGTCTGAACATTGAAACTCGTTCGTAAAATCGTAGAGGGCAGTAAGCTATTGAAAAGTTTGCAGTAAAGGTAAAATGCTCAAGGGAAATGCAAACCGAGATTTAGAGTGGTTCGGTCAATCTTGACCTACTCCACTTTTGGCTTCCTCCACCGACGAGGTCACCGACGTCAACTAGAGACCTTCCTTCAATAGGCGAAGGCCAACCACCCTCTTACAGATTCACTCCTTTTTACGGGCTTAAGAGACAACCCTTACAGAAAAATTTTCTCCTCTCTTTACAACTCAAACTTGAAGAATAGAAAGAGGAGAACTAGCAGTTTTGAGCTCTAAGAAACACAGAAAGACAGCAAGATTTCGAGTGTGTGTTCTGTGCTTTCAGTGCTGAATGGGTGGGGTATTTATAGGCCCCAACCCAGTTCAAATTTGGAGCTCAAATCTGTCAATTCCCTGAATTCCGGGATCAGGCGGTTGCACCTCCTGACTGGGGTGGTTGCACCGCCTAGCAGAGCTCGAAGACTGAGCCTCTGGGCGGTGCCACCTCTGTGAGGGGCGGTTGCACCTCTCTGCCAGAGCTCGAAGACCGAGCTCAGGTGGTTGCACCGCCTGACTGGAGAGGTTGCACCGCCTGGCAGAGCTCGAAACTTGAGCTCTAGCGGTGCTACCTCTTGACAAAAGAGGTTGCACCGCCCAGTCTCGCTCGGAGACTGAGCCCGGGGCGGTGCCACCTCTTGGCTGGGGCGGTTGCACCGCCCAGTCTCGCTGGGAGACAGCAATCAGTGATAGCACCGCCCAGTATAGCCTAATCATAGCATCAGTGATAGCAATCAGTGATAGCACCCATATCATCATTAGTGATAGCAAACATATCAGCATCAGTACTAGCAACCATATCATCATTAGTGATAGTAAACATATCAGCATCAGTGATAGCAACCATATCATCATTAGTGATAGCAAACATATCAGCATCAACCATATATTTCAGCATATCAATTCATATATTTCTCCCCCTTTGTCATCAACAAAAAGCATGGTAGATGTGATTCTAGGAGAACAATATAGGTAGGTTGTTGAATCTCGTATTTTGATGATGAAACTACTTGATATATGTTTATGATTTAATCTGCATTTTGAGTGACGCAGGATGCTTCGATCAGGATGATACAATTAAAGCAGGAAAATCATGTTGTGCCGGAGGAACATGTCAGAATATTGGACGTCGGGCCGATGGATCGGTCGACGTATCGACAGAAGGCTTCAGGCCGTGGACTCGGGCATCGGGCCAAGAAGAGCGGGTATTGTGCCAAGGATATCGGAGTTGCAGAGTCAACTGGCCGATTGGGCAATAGGCTGTAGGAAAGGACGATGCACCGAAGAATCGGACGAAGCGTCGAGGGACCAATAACATGTCGGACAACTTGGTTAATTGCTTAGGATTAATTGTCTCGATCGAAGTTTTGTTTACATGTGCAGGATTAACTACGATGAAAGTAAGACATGCAGCAGGAGTTGCGCCGGAGTCATGACAATGATCACGTTGGGAGTTCAAGAGCTCAACGGAAGTTCGGACAGTCGTCGGAGGTTCTGCGGGAACAAATCCGAGAAGTCCAGAAGCTTGCCAAAGAAGCTCATCAGAACTTGCCAAGTGGATCGTCGCAAGTCCAGGAGTTTGCAGGAAGTTCGCAGGAGCATCACCGAGGGTTCGTCGGATGATCGACGGAAGTTCGCCGGAAACTCACCGGAAGAAGCGATTGACGCACCGGAGCAAGCTACAGAATTTGTCTTAGGAAATAATCGTAGTTAGCACATTGATTAAGTTATAAATGGGAGGTGATCCCATTAGCTTAATCTCGGGGCAATTGGGCCCCTGAAGAACTCAAATTGGGCCGAATGGATCAACCCATTCGGACCCAGGTTGCTGTGGGAGGTGCAACCGCCCAGGCAGGGAGGTAGCACCGCCCAGGCTATGTCTCCCAGCGAGACTGGGAGGTGCAACCGCTCCAGCCAAGAGGTGGCACCGCCCCGGGCTCAGTCTCCGAGCGAGACCGGGCGGTGCAACCTCTTCTGTCAAGAGGTAGCACCGCTAGAGCTCAAGTTTCGAGCTCTGCCAGGCGGTGCAACCTCTCCAGTCAGGCGGTGCAACCACCTGAGCTCGGTCTTCGAGCTCTGGCAGAGAGGTGCAACCGCCCCTCACAGAGGTGGCACCGCCCAGAGGCTCAGTCTTCGAGCTCTACTAGGCAGTGCAACCGCCCCAGTCAGGAGGTGCAACCGCCTGATCCTGGAATTCAGGGAATTGACAGATTTGAGCTCCAAATTTGAACTGGGTTGGGGCCTATAAATACCCCACCCATTCAGCACTGAAAGCACAGAACACACACTCGAAATCTTGCTGTCTTTCTGTGTTTCTTAGAGCTCAAAACTGCTAGTTCTCCTCTTTCTATTCTTCAAGTTTGAGTTGTAAAGAGAGGAGAGAAAACTTCTGTAAGGGTTGTCTCCTAAGCCCATCAAAAGGAGTGAATCTATAAGAGGGTGGTTGGCCTTCGCCTATTGAAGGAAGGCCTCTAGTTGACGTCGGTGACCTCGTCGGTGGAGGAAGCCAAAAGTGGAGTAGGTCAAGATTGACCGAACCACTCTAAATCTCGGTTTGCATTTCCTTTGAGTATTTTACCTTCACTGCAAACTTCTCAATAGCTTACTGCCCTCTACGATTTTACGAACGAGTTTCAAGGTTTAGACGTAAATCTGCATTTAAACGTAAAACTACGTTTAGACATAAATCGACTTTCCTCGTACAATCATCATATTTCAGTTTACATTTACGTTTTGATTTCAATCATAACTGTTTACTGCCTTCTGCGATCTTACGAATAAGTTTCTAAGTTCAGAATTTTCCGAATCTGCGTTTAGACGTAAATCGGCTTTTCTCATACGATCATCATATTTCAGTTTACGTTTACGTTTTGATTTCAATCATAACTGCTTATTGCCTTCTGCGATCTTACGAACAAGTTTCTAAGTTCAGAACTTTCTAAATCTGCACTTAGACGTAAATCATTTTTTATCGAATGAACGCAGCTTTCGTTTTAATCGCTGAAAAATTTCCACTGCACTAATTCACCCCCCCCCCTCTTAGTGCTCTCGATCCTAACAACCGCTTGGCTAGGCGATGGCACCGCCAGTCCACTATCAGTGTCAGACACTAATAGGCGGTGGCACCGCCAGCATCGGGAACCAAAGAGAATTCAAATTTTGGAGCCCAAATTTGAATCCTCTTGAGGCCTATAAATACTCCTCAAATCTCAACTGAGATTACAATTTTTTGAGAAGCAATTGATAGAGAGAAAGGTCTTAGAAAAGTCTTAGCAAGTCTTGTTTTCAATTTGCTAGTGTTCACCTCCTTCTTTCTTGCTGAAAATCTGTAAGAGAGTGAACCGCTTGTAAAAAGTTGTAAGAGGGGTATTTACCCTTCCCCTTCAAGAGATTTACTAGTGGAAGGTGGGAGCCTCCTCGAAGAGGGGCCTCGCAAGTGGATGTAGGTCATTTGACCGAACCACTTTAAAATCGTTGTGATCTTTGGTTTGCATTTCATTATTGTTATTTACATTACTGCAAACCTTCTTACATACTTTATTTCCTCATTACCTTTGCTGCATATCTTTACGAACACGCGTTCAAGTTAAGCACTTCCGAGTTCGATTTTTATCGTACGAAAGATTTTTCAAAACCGACGTTTTAATCCATTGCACTAATTCACCTCTCCCTCTTAGTGCCGCTCCGATCCTAACAATTGGTATCAGATCCCGGTATTTCTCATTTCAGATTTACACCCGAGAGAAATGGCTCTTCATGGCTTTCAAGAGGGCTTATCGGTTTTTCGTCCACCGTTGTTTAACGGATTGGACTACACTTATTGGAAAACTCGAATGAGAGTTTTCTTGATTTCTATGAATTTGGATTTATGGAATATCATTGAAAATGATTTTCAACTTCGCTCTAAATTGATGAACGAATGGTCGGATTTGGAGAAGAAGTATTTTTCTTTAAACGCAAAGGCTATGAATGCCTTATTTTGTGCTTTGGACAAAAATGAGTTCAATCGGATTTCAACGTGCGAAACGGCTTTTGATATCTGGCGAACACTTGAAATCACGCACGAGGGAACTAGTAGAGTCAAAGACTCGAAAGTTAATATTTTAATGCATGATTTCGAGCTTTTTCGAATTAAGCCGAGCGAAACCATTGTTGACATGTACACCCATTTTACGGATGTCGTCAATGGTTTCAAGCTCTTGGAAAATGTTTCTCGAATTTTGAACTTGTTAGTAAAGTTTTACGATCACTTTCTAAAGCTTGGGAATCAAAAGTAATGGCAATACAAGAAACAAAAGATTTAAATATTTTTCCACTTGAAGAACTTATCGGCTCATTGATGACATATGAAATGGTGTGTAATGCACATGATGAACACAATCAACACTTGAACCACCTTCCAAAGAATAGGAAGGATTTGGAACTCCGGACAAATGAATACCACTTGAGCAATGACTCAAGTGATGAGGACAATGATGAACTTGAACTTCGGATACTAAATCTTAATAAGTTCATTAAACAAAAATCTAAAATAAACAATGAACTTGAACGGAGGAAGAGGCCAAAGAAGAGGAAGGCAACCAAGGATGAATCAAAAACTTCCAAATATGAAACGGCGAATTAGTCTTTGACGAGCTTCGACTACAAGGTAAGTAACTCAACTCTCTTGAATTATTTTGAAATTACATAATACTTTTCATGAGTTATTTTTAATTTAGTTTAGGATTAATTTTCTTAAAAATTACATGAAAAAAAAAATTAGAAATCATGCTTATCATTCTAGTAATTTTGAAGATAATCATGAAAATTGTATGTTTATGATAAACAAAATGATTTTGATTAAAAATGCCTAATAAATTTATTTTTTGAAGTTATGCATGATGATAATGAGTTTTGAGTAATTTATAGTTTATTGATTATTGATGATTTCCATAATGATATTTTACGATTTATGGATTATCGATTTATACCATGATGAAAGTTGCTTTAGAAAATGATGCACGGCTTTTGTATGCAAACTAAGCATGAAAAGATAGATTCACCTAAAAAGAAAAATGTATGACTACAACAAATAAAAAATGATTTTGATTGAAATTACTTTATACTCAATAAAACCATCATTGATGAATATGTTTTATGTTTAATAGTTTCTTTGGCTTATATGCTCTATCATGATAAATATTTTGAAAATAAATGAAATCATATTTGATTTGAAGTAATGCATAATGATCATGCTTAATGATGCATTTTTTGATTTGACATAAAAGTGGCTTTAAAAAATGATGTATGTTTTGATTTGACATAAATTTCATAGGCATGCTTATATGAAATAGTGAAGTGTCATGCTTTACAATTGTATACTTAATGATGAATAAAGTTGTAATGAAAATATTAATATTTTAATACTATGATTTGATGATTTTATGCATGATATTGTAAAGTTATATATAATGATGCATAATGATGAAATTGTGTAATAAACATACTAAACATTTTGAAACCATATTTTAGTGTCATGCATATTGATTATGCTTAATAAATTTCGAAATTATGCATGATGAATCTTATGATTTATGAATGATTGATTTTTACCATAATGAAAGTATCTTATTGATCTTTGTTGAAATAAATCTGTTAGGACTCTAGCTAGGAGAGTCCTAATTGAGAGGGATATTCATGTAAAACCTACCTAAATCAACCCCTATTAAAGAGGTGAAGTGGCCGGCTAGGGTTAGGAGGTTATTTCTTAGAGAAGAATAAGGAGTTGTAAAGGAATAGGAGTCTTGAGTAGGAGTTCTATTAGGAGTTGGTTAGATGTAGGAGTCTTGAGTTGGAGTCCTATTAGGAGTTAGTTAGAAGTAGGAGTCTTAAGTAAGAGTCCAATTAAGTTAGGGTTTAGAAGCCCTATAAATAGTCATGTATTCCACCTCTTTTCATAAGCAATAGATAAATCTTTTCTATAGCCTTTGAGCAACAACTTGGAGGGAGGAACCCCTATAGAGTTCCAAGGAGGCCGATCCCCTAAAGAGATCAATCCCAAGTTTAGAATCTGTAAGGGTTCTAACACCTAGTATCAGAGCAGCGTTCTTGGCATCTCGCTGCCCTTCTACATCCATCCATCAACCCTCCACAACTGCCCAAACCAATTCCCACAATTGCTTAAAAGATCGTCGTCAAATTCCGCCGTCATCTCCACCACCACGGATCATCCTTTGATCTCCCCGTGAATTGCAACAGGTTCTGGTTTTCTACCTTACTGCTGCTGCAATTTAGTTATCCTTATTTGAAAATCTCAAAAAAATTATTCCTATATTGCTGCATAAACTTTTCGTCATAAAGTTTTCATCTCTACGACGAAAGATACATTGCAAAATTCCAACCGTATAGCACCGTCTGTTTGATCTTGCTACTATGTTTTTTCTGTCCAAATCTCTACGAAATTTTTATGACATCTTTGACATTTCCTAACAGCAGATTTTCTTTGGTTTTGTCAAAAAATTCTCAATATAAATCATTGATATTTTACATCTAATCTGCTATACTTGAAAATATGCACTGTAAGATTTCAGCCGCATAGCACTGTTTGTTTGATCTTGATACTACGTTGTTTCTATCCAAATCTCTACGAAATTTTTATGATAGCTTTGACACTTCCAATAGTGGATTTTCCTTTGGTTTCATCAAAAAATTCTCAATATAAACTACTGATCTTTTACGTCCAATCTGCTATACTTAAAAATCTGTGCTGTAGAATGTTTCAGCCGCATATTGTTACCTTAACCCATCTTTTTACAATCTTTTTTGAATAAAATTTCTTCTACAGTTCATAGATCATCTTGGCTTCTATCTAAGATTGATCTATCTAGGAATTCATCTCTAAAAATGATTTTGTGTTGCTGCAAATTTTCGTCATAAGCCATTGAAATTTTTCGACGAGAATTCTGCAATCGCAACTTGCACCAATTTCCTTACTGTTATACTGCCAAAATTTTCTTGATTAAATTAGACATCCTTACTATCATATAAACTGTGATTTTGATATTAATTCCCTCCTCAATTCTCTCAAGTTTTTGGTGGAAGATTACATGTTTCCTCTTATATGATGGGGATCAGACATTGGGTGATTGGCTGTTAGAACCCTTGCAGATTCTAAACTTGGGGTTGATCTCTTTAGGGGATCGGCCTCCTTGGAACTCTATAGGGGTTCCTCCCTCCAAGTTGCTGCTCAAAGGCTGTAGAAAAGATTCATCTATTGCTTATGAAAAGAGAAGGAAAACATGGCTATTTATAGGGCTTCTAAACCCTAACTCCTAATAGGACTCCTACTTAAGACTCCTATTCCCTTACAACTCCTAATTCTTCTCTAAGAAAAAACCTCCTACATGAATGCCCCTCTCAATTAGGACTCTCCTAGCTAGAGTCCTAATAGAATGTCCCTCTCAATTAGGACTCTCTTAGCTAGAGTCCTAACCGTTTTACATGAATGTCCCTCTCAATTAGGACTCTCCAAGCTAGAGTCCTAACAGACCCGCCCTCTTCAAATCAGCCTTGTCCTCGAGGCTGATGATTCATGAATTCTGGAAATTTGATCTTCATGTCGTCATAGTTCTCCCAAGTGGCATCTTCTATTGGTAGGTTCGCCCACTGTATTAGCACTTCGTTAGTAGGTCGTCGTCATCGAGTCACGATCCGTCGATCAATAATGGCACTTGGCTGGGTCTGGAGTTCTCTTTGGGTAGTCATATTTGGTGGATGGCTTTGGGCTATCTCCAAGCACCTATTTAAAACTTCTGTCTGGCTATTGGTTTGTGGGTGATATGTCGTACTCCTTTTCAATTTAGTACCCTGCATATGGAATAACTTTGTCCAAAATCTACTCTTGAAGATACAAGTAGAAATTGTCACAAGCACAATGCGTCCCTTATAGCATAATTCTTTTGAGTCCCGATTGTAATGAGCCACGGAGCTTGGTGCTTCCTCCATTTTTTTTTTTTTCTTACTAGTCTCTGAATCTTCCTGCCATTCCATCTTAATATCCTCAAGGAAGTCGCTGGTTGGACGTAAAATGACCAAAAATTCAGCTTGCTTAGGTAGCTGCGAAAGCGCATCTGCAACAACATTCTCTTTCCACATTTTGTAAGTTATTTCATAATCAAATCCAAGAAGTTTTGTTACCCATTTTTGCTGCTCGGGGGAAGATATCTTTTGCCCCAAGAGATATTTTAGGCTTTTATGGTCGATCTTGATTTGAAAGTATCGCCTGATCAAGTACAATCTCCACCTCGTTGCTGCGCGCACAATGACGAGCATCTCCTTATCATATGTTGACTTATTTTGATAGGAGGGAGATAATGCCTTGCTAGTGTATGCGAGTGGTCGACCATCTTGCATGAGAATAGCTCCAATTCTGACTCCAGATGTGTCGGCCTCAATAATGAAGAGTCGGCTGAAATCTGGTAGTGTTAGCACCGGCGTCGTCGTCATGGCTGCCTTAAGTTTGTCGAAGGCAGCGAAGGCTCTGTCCAACCATTGGAAGACATCTTTTTCCAGTAAGGAAGTAAGTGGTGCATTGATCTTTCCATAGTTTTTCACGAACTTACTGTAGTAGCTTGTTAAACCTAGAAAGCCATGTAGCAATTTTATGTTTCTCAGGGTAGGCCAGTTTTGCCTTGCTTCAATTTTGAAGGGGTCCACTATCACACCTTCCTCTGATATGATATGCCCAAGATATTCCACCTTCTATTGAAGAAAGTGTTGGGAAATCATTGGGGGGCGACATCATATGCGCAGCGGAAGAACAAGAAAACAAAAAATCCCCGATTCCCAAAAAGATGTTCGTCGTCGTGCGAAGATTGGTGCGTAAAAATCCGCAAAACACAAAACTGCGTATAGAGATTGTGTTACCTAGGGAGATCGTATATCCCTGTTTCCTTGCAGATCCTTAGGAGAGGGTGAAGGAGGTCAAGCGTCCTCCTCTCTAGCGGTGATCCACACAGCAAGGTTACGACGACGCTCCTCAAAACTCCAGGCCTGCTCTGAGGTGGAGAGGGAGAGGAGAATAGGAAAGGCAAGCAAAGACTCTAGCCTATGAGGCTGTGAATCCCTCCTATTTATAGAGATCCCGTGTCAAACCCTAATGGGTCCTTCCCTAGTGGGTATTGGATCTGCATCCAATAAGACAAGGGCTCCGTCGGATATCTCATATCCGAACCTCTACTCATCGCAATGCCTACCATATGTGTGTGACCCTCTAGGCCCAATATCGAGCTGGCCGTGAGTCATACCTGTCAAAACTCCTTCTGACTAAGTGAATAATTATCTCTGTAATAATTCACTTGACTCATCGACTACGGACGTACTAGGTGTTAGGATCGGAGCGGCACTAAGAGGGGGGGGTGAATTAGTGCAGCGGATTAAAACTTCAATTTTATCAAAATCTTTCGTACGATAAGAACGGAACTTGAAAAGTTTAACTTGAAAGCGTATTCTTAAAGTTGCGCAGCAAGGGTAATAAGGAACTAAAGCAGTAAGAAGATTTGCAGTAATGTAAATGACAATAATAAAATACAAACCAGAGATTACGCCGATTTTTAGAGTGGTTCGGTCAAATGACCTACTCCACTTGCGAGGCCCCTCTTCGATGAGGCTCCCACCTTCCACTAGCAAGTCTCTTGAAATGGAAGGGTAAACACCCCTCTTACAACCTTTTACAAGCAGCTCAACCTCTTACAAATTTTCAATAAGAAAGAAGGAGGAGAACTCTCTAGCAAATTGAAAACAAGACTTGCTAAGACTTTCTAAGACTTTTCTCTCAATCAAAATGCTTCTCAAAAGTTGTAACCTCAGCTGAGATTTGAGGGGTATTTATAGGCCTCAAGAGGATTCAAATTTTGGGCTCCAAAATTTGAATTCTCTTAGGGTTCCCGGTGCTGGAGGTTCCACCGCCCAGCGCTCGGGTGCTGGACGGTGCAACCACCCAGCCAAGGAGGTGTCACCGCCCAGCACTCGGGTGCTAGGTGGTGCCACCGCCCAGCTAGGCGGTGCCACCGCCTACAGTGTTTTCAACCCGACTACAGTGTTTTCAGCCACTAGTTGGGCTTCAATCTTGGCTCTCTAGTTCGCTGGTTTAGCTTAATTTTTAGCCTAAACCAACTCTGACTTTGGGCCTAGTTGGCCCCTAACCAGGATATAGGATTATCTCTTAATCCTAATCCTAATTACAAGTGGACTACATAACCAAAACACATCCTAAGCAAATTTTCAACCGCGAACGTCGAGTCTTGTTCTAGTGAGCTTTCCGACGAACTTTCTGCCGACGGGCTTCTAGCAAGCTCCCGAACTTGTGATGACTTAAATGAGTAGCCGAGCCTTCTCGGTGATCTCCATGAACCTCCGACGATCTCTTCGGCGAACTTTCGAAAATTCCGACAGGTTCCCGATTTCTTCTCGGTTGGTTCTGGCAGCATCTCCGACGATTCTTCGGACTCTTAAACGTCCATCGAACTTGACTCCGGTATTCTCGCTTTGTGTTTTCTGGTTATCGTAGTTAATCCTGCACACTTAACTCAATAATATGGATTAGATCAATTAACCCACCAATTGATTATATCATCAAAATCCGAGATTCAACAATCTCCCCCTTTTTGATGATGACAATCAATTGATGACGGAGTTAAACATAACTCCCCCTATCTATATGCCATATTATGAGAAGATAAAAAACTTGAATTTCATCATTGAATTCAAGTATTAACCGATAAGCTCTAACCGTAGAACTTATCGTTATTCTCATTAAGCATAATATAAATGCGAAACTTTGATGAAAATCTTTTTCAAGTCGAAAGATAAGAGACAAATTTTACTATGACAAGAGATAAAGATTTTCAACTTGAATTGCATGATTATACATTTTAGACATGCATTCAATATGATCAATCAATCTTACGATATTTTCAAGGATTTTGCAAGGCATATAAGATAATCATCGATCGATCACTTTTCTCAAGGATTTTGCAATTCATATTTTGTTATGCTATTAAGAATGATATAAGTCATCACTTTTCTCCCCCTTTGTCATCAACAAAAAGGAAAATGAGACTTGAAGCACATATTTTGTCATACAATGATTTTATCATTGAAAATTAAGTATGCAAAAATATTTACGCAGAGTTCATTTTAGAGGAAAATTCAGCATGCATTCATATTATCTAATCTCTTCTTTCTATGAATAACAGAAATTGTAGATGTATAAGAGAGAGATTGGGATAAAAAAAATTCAAGTAGTAATTTCACGAAGTCAAGATCATAATTCGAATACAAACTCATTCAAATCGTCAAATTAATGAAAATCTTAACATTACTTTTTAATCATCACATAAGGCATTTAAAGAATTTTTGAAACATAGGAGAATGATTAATTTAAGCATACAATGTTTCAATCAAATTCAAGTCATGAATGCCAATACTTTCATATTTGTAAGTATCAGTTCATGAATGCCAAAAGATATTATTTGTGATTCCAATTTTGCAAGATCAAGATTATGATTTAGATAAAATTTATTTAAATCAAATCGCTAACTTGAAATTCATAATCAAGTCATCAAAGTCGATTTCGAGATTTCACAACATGTCATATGGAATTTGAAGGAGAATGAGAGATGGAAAGAAGATGAAAAACTTTACGGAAAATCCAATCAAACAAGTTTATTGTTTAGGGACAATTTAACATACCTAATTCCCTTCTAATGAATTCAAATTGGTCTTCATTCAAGGCTTTTGTGAATATATCTGCTAATTGATGCTTTGTGTCAATGAATTCTAGAACAACATTATTGTTAAGGACATGATCGCGTATGAAATGATGCCTAACGTCGATGTGCTTAGTTCTAGAATGCTGAATTGGATTTTTAGTAAGACATATGGCACTAGTATTATCACATTTTATGGGAATATTTTTAAAGTGAATTCCATAGTCTTCTAATGTATTTTTCATCCAAATGACTTGTGCACAACATGCACTTGCAGCTATGTATTTGGCTTCTGCCGTAGATAGTGCAACTGAATTTTGTTTCTTGGAAGTCCAAGAAACAAGTGCATGTCCTAAAAATTGGCATGTTCCGGATGTACTTTTTCTATCTATTCTGCATCCGCCAAAATCGACATCCGCATAGGCTATTAAATCAAAATTTTCAGATTTTGGATACCATAATCCTAAATTTTGAGTTCCTTTAAGATACCTAAATATTCTTTTAACACTTTTGAGATGAGATAATTTAGGATTTGATTGAAACCTAGCACAAAGTCCTACACTAAACATAATATCCGGTCTAGTCGCGGTAAGGTAGAGTAGACTACCTATCATTCCCCTATATGTTTTTTGATCGAAATTTTTACTATTTTCATCCATATCTAACTTAGTCGCAGTACTCATAGGGGTGTTTATTGCTTTTGAATTATCTATGTTAAATCGTTTTAACAATTCTAATGTGTATTTAGATTGGTTAATAAATATACCATCCTTAAGTTGTTTGATTTGTAATCCTAAAAAGAAAGTTAATTCCCCCATTAAACTCATTTCGAATTCATGACTCATAGATTTGGCAAATGATTCACATAGTGATTCATCCGAAGAGCCAAAAATAATATCGTCAACATAAATTTGCACAATAAGAAAATTATTTTCAAAATGTTTAATAAACAATGTAGTATCAACCTTGCCTTTGGTAAAATTATTTAAAATAAGAAAGGAACTAAGCCTTTCATACCAAGCTCTAGGAGCTTGTTTCAAGCCATAGAGAGCCTTAGTCAATTTGAATACATGATTAGGAAAAAGAGTATTTTCAAATCCGGGAGGTTGTTCGACATATACTTCTTCGGAAATAAAACCATTTAAGAAGGCACTTTTAACATCCATTTGAAATAGTTTAAAATTATTACTACTAGCATAGGCAAGGAGCATCCTTATGGCTTCTAATCGAGCCACGGGAGCGAAGGTTTCTTCATAATCGATACCTTCTTCTTGGTTGAAACCTTTGGCCACTAATCTAGCATTGTTTCTAACCACGATACCATTTTCGTCTTGCTTGTTTCTAAAGACCCACCTAGTACCTATGACTAAGTGGTCACTTGGTCTAGGAACAAGCTTTCATACCTCATTCCTCTCAAATTGGTTCAATTCTTCTTGCATTGCAATGATTCAAAAATCATCTTTTAAGGCTTCGTCAATGCATTTAGGTTCAATTTGAGAAAGGAAAGCGGCGTTAGCACAGAAATTTTTGAAAGAAGAACGAGTTTGAACCCCTTTTGATGTATCTCCTATAATTTGCTCTTTTGGATGAGCATCTACATACTTCCATTCTTTTGGTAAAGAAATTTCGGAAGAAGATGCATTCAAAAGGCTATTTTGAGGAGAGGGTTCATTTAAATTCAAATTATCAAAACAAAGATCATCATCAAAATCATTTTTCTTTAAATCAGAAATTTCATTAAAAACTACATGAATAGACTCTTCAATTACTAAAGTTCTTTTATTAAAAACCCGAAAAGCTTTAGAAACGGAAGAGTAACCAAGAAAGATGCCTTCATCGGATTTAGCATCAAATTTTCCTAAAGCATCCCTTTCATTTAAAATAAAGCATTTACAACCAAAAACTTTAAAATAGGAGATGTTTGGTTTTTTGTTATTCCATAATTCATAGGGAGTTTTGGATAAGGATGGTCTTATTAGGACTGTATTCATGATGTAGCAAGCCGTATTTACGGCTTCGGCCCAAAAGTACTTAGGTAAACTATGTTCATTCAACATAGTTCTTGCCATTTCTTGTAGGTTTCTATTTTTCCTTTCAACTACTCCATTTTGTTGAGGATTTCTTGGAGTTGAGAAGTTGTGATTGTACCCATTACTTTCGCAAAAATTTTGAAAGTCACGGTTTTGGAATTCACCACCGTGATCACTCCGAATTGATGAAATCATGAAGCCTTTTTCGTTTTGAGTGAGTTTACAAAATTTAGAGAAACACTTGAAGCAATCACTTTTGTGAGCTAAGAAATAGGTCCAAGTGTATCTAGAGTAGTCATCCACAATCACAAAGGCATATTTGCTTCCACCTAGACTTGTTGTATCAATTGGTCCAAATAAGTCCAAATGGATCAATTGTAATGGTCTAGTAGTGCTAATTTGATTTTTTGGTTTGAAGCTTGTTTTTATTTGTTTGCCTAGTTGACATGCATCGCATACTTTGTCCTTAATAAACTTTATATTTGGAATTCCTCGTACTAATTCTTGAGATGAGATCTTAGATATTGTTTTCATGCTTGCATGGCCTAATCTCCTATGCCAAAGCCAAGCATCATCATTTACGGCGGAGAAGCACATTTCATTACTTAGTTCATCAAGATTGATGGTATAGACATTATTTTGTTTTAAAGCAATCATAGTCATGTTATGATTTGGTTTTTCAATAATGCACATATTTGATTCAAATCTAACGATGTAACCTTTATCGCATAGTTGACTAATACTCAAGAGATTATGTTTCAATCCATCAACTAGTAAGACATCATCAATGGAAAAATTAAATTTGTTACCAATAGTTCCCTTGCCAATGATTTTGCCCTTGTTGTTGTCTCCGAAGGTAACGTACCCTTCTTCTTTGCTAGTGAGCATAGAGAAATGAGATGGATCTCCAGTCATATGTCTTGAGCATCCACTATCGAGATACCATCTCTTGCTCCTAGCTTGTGGGTTTGTCTACAAAAGAGCATGATTTTTAGGTACCCATTTGATTTTGGGTGCCTCAAAAATTGACCCACTAACTTTGTTATTTATTATTGAATTCTTTATAGTTCCTTTAGGAACCCATATTAATTTTTGTGAACTAATTTTCCTAAATGAGCATTTGTAGGCAATATGTCCGGATTTGCAACAAAAGTTGCATTTCATATAAGAGGAAACATGTAATGTAGGTCCTTTTATGAAAGTGGTAGGATTTTGATGTAATCCTTTTACAAATCCAATTTCATTTCTATTTGCGATGTGACCCTTGTGTGCAAGGATCATATCTAATCCTTTGCTACCAACCTTAAACTTGTTTAAGGTTTCCTTAAGAAGCAAGTTTTCATTTTTTATTGCTTCTAAGTGCTCACACTTAGAGCATGGAGGAGTTTGAAGACTATCAAACTTATCTTGTAGCAAAGCATGCTCTTTCTTTAAGATACTTAACTTCTTGCTAACAGTTCTACATTCATCAAATAATTCATGAAAAGCGATAGATAGTTCTTCAAAAGATAAATCTTCATTAAATAAATCACATACCTCTTCTCCTAACGCCATTAGCACGTAATGAGCAACTTGCTCGGTGTTGGACTCCTCTTCTTCGGATGCGCTTGAATCATCCCACGTTGCCTTGAACGCCTTCTTCTTTGATGTCCTCTTTTTGGCTTGAGGACAATCGTTCTTGTAGTGTCCCGGTTTTTTGCATTCATAGAAAATCACTTGGTCCTTCTTTTGTTCAAATTTATTTTTTACATTATCTTTAAGTTTGTTCTTTCTTAAATATTTTTTAAATTTTTGAGTCAAAAGTGCAATGTCATTGTCACTGTCCTCATCACTTGATGTTCCTTTCAAGTGGTCTTCTTGTGATTTGAGTGCAATATCCTTCCTGTTCTTTGGAAGGGGGTTCTCGAGCTCGTCATGAGCTTGACATGTCATTTCGTAGGTCATTAGAGACCCAATGAGTTCTTCAAGAGGGAATGCTTTAAGGTCTTTGGCCTCTTGAATGGCCGTAACTTTTGGATCCCAACTTTTAGGGAGGGATCTTAAGATTTTAGTTACTAGTTCAAAGTTAGTAAAATCTTTACCAAGAGCTTTGAGTCCATTGATGACATCCGTAAACCGGGTGTACATGTCTCCGATGGACTCACTTGGTTTCATTCAGAAAAGTTCGTAAGAGTGCACAAGGATGTTGATTTTGGACTCTTTCACTCGGCTAGTGCCTTCATGAGTGACCTCAAGAGTTCTCCAAATATCAAAAGTCGAATCACACATTGAAACACGATTAAATTCATTTTTGTCTAATGCACAAAACAAGGCATTCATAGCCTTTGCATTTAAAGCAAAAACCTTCTTCTCCGATTCATTCCATTCGCTCATCGGAAGAGAAGATTTTTGAAATCCATTCTCGACAATAGACCAAAGCTCAAAGTCCATAGAAATGAGGAAGATTCTCATGCGAGTCTTCCAATATGTGTAATCTGACCCATTAAACAAAGGTGGTCGTGCAATAGAATGACCCTCTTGCATGCCGGAGTAAGCCATCTCTCTTGGGTATTAAACCAAATATGAGAGATAACCTTGCTCTGATACCACTTGTTAGGATCGGAGCGGCACTAAGAGGGGGGGGTGAATTAGTGCAGCAGATTAAAACTTCGATTTTATCAAAATCTTTCGTACGATAAGAACGGAACTTGAAAAGTTTAACTTGAAAGCGTATTCTTAAAGTTGCGCAGCAAGGGTAATAAGGAACTAAAGCAGTAAGAAGATTTGCAGTAATGTAAATGACAATAATAAAATGCAAACCAGAGATTACGCCAATTTTTAGAGTGGTTCGGTCAAATGACCTACTCCACTTGCGAGGCCCCTCTTCGATGAGGCTCCCACCTTCCACTAGCAAGTCTCTTGAAATGGAAGGGTAAACACCCCTCTTACAACCTTTTACAAGCAGCTCAACCTCTTACAAATTTTCAATAAGAAAGAAGGAGGAGAACTCTATAGCAAATTGAAAACAAGACTTGCTAAGACTTTTTAAGACTTTTCTCTCAATCAAAATGCTTCTCAAAAGTTGTAACCTCAGCTGAGATTTGAGGGGTATTTATAGGCCTCAAGAGGATTCAAATTTTGGGCTCCAAAATTTGAATTCTCTTAGGGTTCCCGGTGCTGGAGGTTCCACCGCCCAGCCAGGCGGTGCCACCGCCCAGCGCTCGGGTGCTGGACGGTGCAACCGCCCAGCCAAGGAGGTGTCACCGCCCAGCTAGGCGGTGCCACCGCCTACAATGTTTTCAGCCCGACTACAGTGTTTTCAGCCACTAGTTGGGCTTCAATCTTGGCTCTCTAGTTCGCTGGTTTAGCTTAATTTTTAGCCTAAACCAACTCTGACTTTGGGCCCAGTTGGCCCCTAACTAGGATATAGGATTATCTCTTAATCCTAATCCTAATTACAAGTGGACTACATAACCAAAACACATCCTAAGCAAATTTTCAACCGCGAACGTCGAGTCTTGTTCTAGTGAGCTTTCCGACGAACTTTCTGCCGACGGGCTTCTAGCAAGCTCCCGAACTTGTGATGACTTAAATGAGTAGCCGAGCCTTCTCGGTGATCTCCGTGAACCTCCGACGATCTCTTCGGTGAACTTCCGAAAATTCCGACAGGTTCCCGATTTCTTCTCGGTTGGTTCTGGCAGCATCTCCGACGATTCTTCGGACTCTTAAACGTCCATCGAACTTGACTCCGGTATTCTCGCTTTGTGTTTTCTGGTTATCATAGTTAATCCTGCACACTTAACTCAATAATATGGATTAGATCAATTAACCCACCAATTGATTATATCATCAAAATCCGAGATTCAACACTAGGCCACTACGCCGTAGTCCCCAGACGATACAGGGGAATCCAATCCATTGGACCTGTCTGTCCTCAGTTACCATGTACCTATAGTCCCTCATCCATCTAATATCCCAGAGACCGTATATCGAGCATGGTGTTGTCAGACCCATACGGTTTCTACTCGAGTCTCGCTCTAATCGGATTCTCCCGGAGAACTCTTTCTCTCTCAACCCGAATGACCCTGGCTAGGGATTTGTCTGAGCAAGAACACATGGGATATTCCTCTCATGACGCCGAGAGTGGATGATCCTCTATCGACACTCAATAGCCCTCGTAAGGTCAACTACCACTCCCAATGACCAGCTGTACTAGATCTGGGAACAGCCAAACCTATAAGTCTGGTATCAAAGAGTGGAGCACTCATACAGGACATCCTTGGAGTCTCAAGTCTAAGGACCAGATACACCACTAGGACTACAGAATCGCTGTCTGACAATAAGGCATCATCAACCATCCAGCATTCCGTAAGCGGATCAATCAGTGAACTCATTCTCCAATGAGCACCTGTACTGTATCCCTAGTGTCCCTACACGAGCAGCTATGAGACCAGCTGCATCCATCATATGGACGGGTATACAGCACACCAGTCTATCCGGTTATCACAATGTCCTTCTCGAGTAACCTATGACCGGGATTATTTAGGATGTGTTTAAAGGTGAATCGATCTCATTATCGTGATCTCATCACAATCTGATTCCCATTGCACAAATCCAAGGACATCACAATATATATATGCACATATGTAATTGTTATAAAGTGATATACGCCAAAATATAATAAGCAAAAAAGATTATGTATCAAGTCACACGTGCCATCACTCACGTGATTGGCTTGCTGGGCACCTATGACTAGCAATCTCCCACTTGACCTAAAGCCAATCTCCTATGTGTCTGATCCCCATCAGACTCCTGTGACGCTCATATACAATCTGAGACAACGGCTTTGTTAGTGGATCTGCAATGTTATCTTCGGATGGAACTCTTTCCACTACTACATCTCCTTGGGTTACGATCTCTCTTATAAGTTGAAACCTCCTCAGAACACTTCTGATGAGACCCGGGTTCCCTTATTTGACTAATCACCCCATAGTTGTCGCAATATAAGGAAGTCGACTTGTCGCTATCTGTATCGACTCCCAAATCTGTGATGAACTTCTTCACCCAGACTCCCTCCTTTGCTGTATCCGATGCAGTAATGTACTTCGCCTCTGTGGTCGAGTCAGCAGTGGTATCTTGCTTGGAACTCTTCCGGCACACTGCTCCTCCATTCAAGGTGTACACATACCCTGAATTCGACTTGCTATCATCGACATCAGACTGAAAACTTGAGTCAGTGAAGCCTTCAATCTTAAGGCTATTACCTCCATATACTAGTAAAAGATCCTTAGTCCTTCTCAAGTACTTAAGGATACACTTTACTACTTTCCAGTGCTCCAAGCCTGGATCCGCCTGATACCTGCTCGTGACACTCAGAGCATGCGCTATATCAGGCCTAGTACATAGCATGGCATACATGATAGACCCTATTGCTGAGGCATAAGGTATCATATTCATGTTTGCCCTTTGGAATTTTCCATGCCAAACCTTTTGACAATGGTTTCTATGTACCTGGACTGGGATAAGCCAAGCATCCTCTTGGATCTATCTCTATAGATTCTTATCCCCAAGATATAGGATGCTTCCCCTAAGTCCTTTATGGAGAAGTGTCTAGATTACCAAGTCTTTACAGTGGATAGCATTCCTACGTCATTCCCAATGATGAGGATATCATCCACATATAACACCAAAAAGGTGATAGCGCTCCCACTTACCTTCCTGTACACACAAGGCTCATCTTCGTTCTTAACGAAGTCATAAGATCTGATTGACTCATTAAATCTTATGTTCCAACTTCGGGAAGCTTGCTTTAGTCCATAAATGGATTTAAGCAACCTACACACTTTATCTGGGCAGTTCTTGGACACGAATCCCTCAGGTTGCATCATATACACCTCCTCCTCGAGGTTCCCATTGAGGAATGTGGTTTTCACATCCATTTGCCAGATCTCATAATCATAGTGTGCTACAATAGCCAATAGAATTCTGATGGATTTTAGTATTGCTACGGGTGAGAAGGTTTCGTCGTAGTCTATACCTTGCCTTTAACGATACCCTTTAGCCACTAGCATTGCTTTATAGGTCTCTACCTTTCCATCTACTCCGATCTATTTTCTTAAAGATCCACTTGCAACCGATGGGTACAATACCTTCGGGCGCATCAACTAGGTTCCAAACCTTATTGGAGTACATAGAATCCATCTCAGAATTCATGGCTTCTTGCCACTTCCAAGAGTCTATACTCATAATAGCCTCCTCGTAGGTCTGAGGATCAATATCCTCAGCATCCTCTCCTCTAATATGTCCCACATATCTCTCAGGAGGATGAGATACTCTATCAGACCTGCGTAAAGTTAAAACTTGTGTATTAGGTACCTGAACAGACTCGGGCTGTAGAGTGGTGCTTGAGCTTGGTTCTCTAACTTCGCTCAACTCTATCATTCTCCCACTGTCTCCGCCAAGAATGTGTTCCTTCTCAAGGAACACTGCTCTCTTAGCTACAAAGACCTTTTGGTCCTCGAGATGATAGAAATAATACCCACAAGTTTCCTTGGGGTATCCCACAAATTTGCATCGCTCTGTTCTTGATTCTAACTTATCGGGGTTGTGTCTTTTAACGTGGGCGGGGCAACCCCAAATCTTAACAACCTTAAGATTAGGCTTCTTCCCTTTCCATATCTCATATGGTGTAGACACTACCGACTTAGTTGGAACTCTGTTCAGAAGGTAAGCTGCGGTTTCTAGGGCATATCCCCAGAATGAGATGGGTAGGTCAGCGAAACTTATCATGGACCGTACCATATCTAATAAAGTACGATTTCTCCTTTCAGAGACACCATTGAGCTGAGGTGTATAAGGAGGTGTCCATTGGGATAATATCCCATGGTCCTTGAGGAACTGAGTAAACTCTGTACTTAAGTACTCACCTCCTCGATCTGATCGAAGAGTTTTGATACTCTTTCCAGTCTGGTTCTCCACCTCATTCTTATACTCTCTGAATTTCTCAAAGGCCTCGGACTTGTACTTCATTAAGTACACATATCCATACCTTAAGAAATCATCAGTAAATATAATGAAGTAGGAGTAACCTCCAATGGCATGAGTTGACATGGGTCCACATACATCACTATGTATGAGTTCCAACAACTCAGTGGCTCTCTCTCCAGTTCCACTAAATGGAAAGTTGGTCAGTTTTTCACGAAGGCAAGGCTCGCAAGTTGCATATGACACATAGTCGAATGGATCTAGATATCCATTATTTAGCAACTTTTGAATCCTTCTTTCATGGATGTGACCTAGCCTACAATGTCATAGGTATGCATTGTTCACCTCATCTTGTTTCCTCTTAGACACTTACATTCATGATATGTGGAGTAGTGTCTTGCATAAACAAACCTTTATGCAATGTTCCTCTCGTCAATCTCCCCTCGGCTTTGCTAGAATTTAAAATAAATTGTATATATGATAAGCAATACTGGTATCCAGTACCAATGCACTATCACAAAATTCTGACAATTGGAGATTGATCATGAATGTACCTGAAGCTTCTCCAAGCTTCTATTTCGCCCTCACTGCAAAGTACTCTTTGTAGTTTCTCTTCCAGTGACCATCTTTACCACAGTGGAAGCACTGGCCTTTGTCCTTTGCTGGGTCTTTCTTAGCAACCTTTGCTTTACCTTGTTTGCCCTTGCCCTTTCCCTTCTTAAGGGACCTTTTTGCTTTCCTTTTCTTTCTGGTCTCACCAGTGTAGAGAACTGGCTTCTCTTTCTTAATAGTACTCTCTGCCTCCCTCAACATATTGAGGAGCTCTGGGAGAGTCACCTGAAGCTTGTTCATATTAAAATTCATTATGAACTGTGAAAAGGAATCTGGTAGGGATTGAAGCACAATGTCCACACACAAGTTATCCTCTAGGACCATTCCTAGACCTGTGAGTTTCTCTATCCACTCATTCATCTTTAGGACATGGTTCTGAACCGGTGTCCCCTCAGTCATCCTAGCGCGGAAAAGGCTCTTGGATATCTCATATCGTTGAGTCCTTCCCTATTCCTCAAACAATTTGCGGACATGTAGGAGAATGGATCTGGCATCCATCTTTTCATGTTGTCTCTGTAACTCTGGAGTCATAGAGCCCAACATGTAGCACTGAGCAAGAGTGGAGTCATCAATGTACTTCACGTAGCGAGCGACCTCATCCTCGCTTGCCCCTTCTTCGGGCGTAGGCATCACTATATCAAGGACGTACACGATTTTCTCCGCTGTGAGAACAATTCTCAAGTTACGGAGCCAATCCGTATAATTTGGACCAGTGAGGCGGTTGACATCAAGTATGCCACGTAAGGGATTTGAAAGCGACATTTTCTGAAAATAAAGATGTAGCAGAAATGTATAACATGCAGATTTTGCAAGAAATAAACTATCAAGATATGGACTTCTATCTTAATATGCTCCCACTATTTTACTAACGAGTCACGCGACACCCTCAGCACATGAAACGGAAGTCTCCGGCAGACTTCTAGTGGGGATCAGGATCCAATCAGCATCTTAGTGTAACCTCGAGGGACTCGACCAATCACACTAAGCCTAAAAGGTAGGCAACTCTTGCCGATCACAACTCCTTGTGATTCCCGTCCTGTTCGGCCTCCGAATCACCATGGCCTCGAGGGACTCGACCAACCATGATGCTCGGTTAAGTCAACACCTTCGTTACAAGATGAGTCTGATTTGATGATATACCCTCGAGGGACTCGACCAAGCATACCATGCCCTCAGGTCACCAGTGACATCTCTATGTCGTAAGCAAGATAGCGAATCGCGATATAGGCGAGTCTCGAGGGACTCGACCAACTCAACCTACACCGGGAATCGGTTCCTACTCATAACGATAGAAGGCCACGTGGGTCAATCTAATTGCCTGACGTTTACCGACTTAATATTATCGAGAGATGTTTCTATGATTTGGTCTCCTAATATGACATGTCACACATATACATATTTAATATATATCTACATCGCATGCAAATATATATACATATCTAGTATGTGTATAAGCAATCACACCAGATGATCATGGACCACAACCTAATATGATTAGGCCCGAGCCAGTAGGCCTAATCACTCACATCAAGTTCTATGTGTGCAACGGTGCATCTCCATGCCTTGTGATCGTCCATCTCGTCCTCGTTGGTTCCGTCGACATCTTGATGCATCTCCATGCATCACGATCGTCCGTCTCGTGGGTCTCGCTATCACATCCACACTCCCGCTGTGCCTCCTCGTGTGATTACAACTTAATCATAGGCACATAGGCCCGACAATAAACGAGAAATATAATGGAGGTTCGCAGACCTCAATAATAATAATCACAAGTACACACATCACACGGTCCATGATCATCCGTCCACACATCATACATCACATGTATAAATAATCATCATCATGTAGGACTACTAGATAATAATAAAAATAATAATCAACTAAACCTTTTAATTAATTAATATTTTTTGAAATCAGGGACATGTAGGGAATTTCTCAATTCCTAAGGATATTTTCGTAATTTGGACAAAAGATAGAAACTGGAATTTCTCAAATTCCGAGGGGCAAAACTATCTTTTTCCCAAAAAAACCTAATGCCCTCTTACTGCTGCCGTTGCCGCTGCCGCCACCCTGCTGGCGGCGGCCTGTGCGGCGGGGCTAGGGCGCTGCCCTCGCCTGCAGGCGGCACGCCCGCTGGCGGCGCTGCCGCTACAGGTGGGCTCCCCTTTCGGGCGCCGCTGCCTTTGCAGGCGGTGCTGTCACGCCGGGCGGTCGCCCCTGTGGGGGGGGTTTCGCCCGCGGGAGCAGCGGCGGCAAGCGCCGCTGCCCTGCGGCGCCTCTGCCCGTGGGCTGCCAGCCCCGCCAACAGCAAGCCTGCTGCAAGCAGACCGCCGGCCGGCTGCTGCAGGCACAGCGCTTGCGCATGCGCCGGCGCTGTGCTGCCTGGTTGCGGCTGCGGCTGCCGCTGCAGGTGGCTGCAGGCATGCAGATCGAGGGCAACAACTGTTGCTGCCCTTCCTCGCTTTTGCGTCAACGATTTTGACGTCAAAATTCTTCCTAAACACAATACACGTAGTTCAAAACTAATCATTTGCACGAACAACCTGGCTCTGATACCACTGTTGGGAAATCATTGGGGGGCGACATCATATGCGCAGGGGAAGAACAAGAAAACAAAAAATCCCCGATTCCCAAGAAGATGTTCGTCGTCGTGCGAAGATTGGTGCGCAAAAATCCGCAAAACACAAAACTGCGTATAGAGATTGTGTTACCTAGGGAGATTGTATATCCCTGTTTCCTTACAGATCCTTAGGAGAGGGTGAAGGAGGTCAAGCGTCCTCTCTAGCGGTGATCCACACAGTAGGGTTGTGACGACGCTCCTCAAAACTCCAGGCCTGCTCTGAGGTGGAGAGGGAGAGGAGAATAGGAAAGACAAGCAAAAACTCTAGCCTATGAGGCTGTGAATCCCTCCTATTTATAGAGATCCCGTATCAAACCCTAATGGGTCCTTCCCTAGTGGGTATTGGATCTGCATCTAATAAGACAAGGGCTCCGTCGGATATCTCATATCCGAACCTCTACTCATCGCAATGCCTACCATATGTGTGTGACCCTCTAGGCCCAATATCGAGCTGGCCATGAGTCATACCTGTCAGAACTCCTTCTAACTAAGTGAATTATTATCTCTGTAATAATTCACTTGACTCATCGACTATGGACATACTAGGCCACTACGCCGTAGTCCCCAGACGATACAGGGAAATCTAATCCATTGGACCTGTCTGTCCTCAGTTACCATGTACCTATAGTCCCTCATCCATCTAATATCCCAGAGACCGTATATCGAGCATGGTGTTGTCAGACCCATACGGTTTCTACTCGAGTCTCGCTCTAATCGGATTCTCCCGGAGAACTCTTTCTCTCTCAACCCGAATGACCCTGGCTAGGGATTTGTCTGAGCAAGAACACATGGGATATTCCTCTCATGACGCCGAGAGTGGATGATCCTCTGTCGACACTCAATAGCCCTCGTAAGGTCGACTACCACTCCCAATGACCAGCTGTACTAGATCTGGGAACAGCCAAACCTATAAGTCTGGTATCAAAGAGTGGAGCACTCATACAGGACATCCTTGGTGTCTCAAGTCTAAGGACCAGATACACCACTAGGACTACGGAATCGCTGTCTGACAATAAGGCATCATCAACCATCCAGCATTCCGTAAGCGGATCAATCAGTGAACTCATTCTCCAATGAGCACCTGTACTATATCCCTAGTGTCCCTACACGAGCAGCTATGAGACCAGCTGCATCCATCATATGGACGGGTATACAGCACACCAGTCTATCCGGTTATCACGATGTCCTTCTCGAGTAACCTATGACCGGGATTATTTAGGATATGTGTTTAAAGGTGAATCGATCTCATTATCGTGATCTTATCATGATCCGATTCCCATTGCATAAATCCAAGGACATCACAATATATATATGCACATATGCAATTGTTATAAAGTTATATACGCCAAAATATAATAAGCAAAAAAGATTATGTATCAAGTCACACGTGCCATCACTCACGTGATTGGCTTGCTGGGCTCCTATGACTAGCAGAAAGCAAAAATTCGTAGTGGTTGTTGTGTGTTCAAAAGGTGATTTTCGGTATGTCTTCTTCGCACACTCATATTTGATGATACCCGGATCAAAGGTCCAGCTTTGTAAAGATTTGTGCTCCCTTTCATCTAGCAATTCATCTGCTATTGGAAAAATGTATTTGTCCTTGATGGTTATGCCATTGAGAGCTTGGTAATCAACACATAATCGCCATATTCCATCCTTCTTTCGTATGAGGAGCACCGGTGAAGAGTAGGGGCTGCAACATGGCCGAATAACTCCTGTTTTGAGCAGCTCTTTTATAATCCTTTCTATTTCATCCTTCTGGAGATATGGATACTGATATGGCTGAGCATTTGCTGCAGATTTGCTTGGAAGAATCGTTATACAATGATCATGCCGATGGGTAAGAGGAAGGTTGCATGGTTCGTCAAATATATCTGAAAATTCAGCAAGCAAAGGAAGTAGATTTGGATCTTCAAATTTTGTTGGCTCTCCCTTAGTTTGCTGCTCAAGTTGTACCAAAAAGCCACTGCATGCTTTATGCAAAATCTTCTCCATTTGTTGTGTGCAAATCATCGTTACGTCGCCCTCACGTTTCCCATGCAATATCACCTGTTTCTCCTTACTGTAAAATTTTATAAATAGTTGCATAAAATTCCAAGAAATATCACCTAATGTCATCAACCATTTAATTCTGAGTATGGCCTCATAATCATCAAGAGGGAAGAGGAATAAATCTGCAATTATCTTATGGTCCTGCAGCAACAGTTTCACCTGCGGGCACCTATGATCACACTTCAAAATCCGTCCGTTGGCGACCTTACCGACAAACCTACTGCAATTCTCAATAGGTAAGTTCATATGGACAGCAACCTTACTGTTTAGGAAGTTATTAGTGCTGCCCGTGTCGATGAGAACAGTGATCGGTTGTTGTTTGAAAGGCCTCCAATTTTCATCGTTTGCGGGTTTGAGTAGCTAGCTAGTGTATGTACCGTAACTTCGGTCGGTTATGGCTCTTCTTTTGCATCTTCTTTTTCATGTTCAAGGCTCTCTTTTGGATGTTCAATGATCTCTTCTTCTATCGGTTCAATCATAAGAAGTCCCCCTTTACTACAGCGATGCTCACGGCTCCACGGCTCGTCACAATGCCAACATAACCCCTTCGCATATCGCTCCCGAAGCTCTTCTCTTGTTAACCTCTTTAGTGTAGGGACTTGGTCGACAGTAGGGGGGGCTAAGGGCTTCAATATTACTGGTTGAGGAGAGACCCTAGTCCTCCGAGCTTCATAGTTCAATTGCTCCTCTTGATGTCGTGCGAAAGAGATGGCTGCCATAAGCATATACAGTTGTCACGCTTTAACTTCTCCTCGGATCTCCGGCTTCAAGCCCTCAATGAAGGTCCTCAATAGCTATTTTTGAGACCAATCATGAGTTTGATTAGATGACCTTTCAAACCTGATTTGGTACTCCTGAATGGTGGAGGTTTGTTGAATCTTTGCTAGTTGTTCGTCAATATTCTCATAATCGGTTGGTCTGAAGCGAATCAGCAGTCCTTCTTTGAATTGTCGCCATGAAAGGACTCCATAAGTATGTTCAAACCAGTCAAACCACTGTATAGCATCCCCTTCAAGATGTATAGCTGCAATTTTCACCATAGATACATCCGCGGTTTTGTGGTACCGAAAATATCGCTCCGCGCGCGAGATCCAACCAATCGGGTCTCCTTCTTCCCATCTAGGGAAGTCCACTCTCATGCATGGATAGTTGGGGTTGGTCATAGAGCTTCCCCTCTCTTAGAAGTCATATCTTTGGGGTTGGTGTGATTAGGCAAAGCTCTCTCCTTGATGTGATTTCTTCGGGCTTAGTGGTCGGCCCAATCTGAGTTCGGTAAAGAGCATCCGAATCTTATCCTCCATTCGCGCCTCCAAGGCTTCGAATTTAGCATTGATTACCTCCTTAGATGCCATAATATATGCCTCCAAATCTATGATGTTATGATCTCTCTTTTGTTGTTAGGTTAAAGGCATGTATTGGTTGAGAGAAGTGATGGTCAAAAGGGTTGGTGGATTGGTGGATGTAGGCTACGATTTAGGCTTGTTTTGTGGTAGTTTTGGGTGCAGTTTGAGGGTGTGGTTTAGAAGAGTTTTAGGGCTGTGGTTGAAAGTTTTGGATCTGTGGTAGATAGTAGCAACGGTTTGACAGAAATCCGTGGAAGTTGCAGTAAGTATGTGCTGTCTTGTAAGAGTAGAATTGTCGTCGAAGAAACAACGGTTTCTCGACGTAATTTCCACCAAAAACTTGAGAGAATTGAGGAGGGAATTGATAGCAAAATCATAGTTTATATGACAGCAAGGATATCTAATTTAATCAAGAAAATTTTGGCAGTATAATAGCAAGGAAATTGGTGCAAGTTGCAATTGCAGAATTATCGTCGAAAAATTTCAGCGGGTTACGATGAAAATTTGCAGCAATATAAAATCATTTTTAGAGATGAATTTCTTAATAGATCAATCTTAGATAGAAGCCAAGATGATCTATGAAGTGTATAAGAAATTTCATTCAAAAAAGATTGCAAATAGATGGGTTAAGGCAACGATATGCAGCTGAAATTTTCTGCAGCATAGATTTTCAAGTGCAGCAGATTGGACATAAAACATCAGTAGTTTATATTGAGAATTTTTTGATGAAACCAAATCTACTGTTAGGAAGTGTCAAAGATGTCATAAAAATTTCGTAGAAATTTGGATAGAAAAAGCACAGTAGCAAGATCAAACAGATGGTGCTATGCGGCTTGAATTCTGCAATTCAAGTGCAGCAGATTGGACATAAAAGATCAGTAGTTTATATTGAGAATTTTTTGATGAAACCAAAGAGAAATCTACTGTTAAGAAGTGTCAAAGATGTCATAAAAATTTTGTAGAAATTTGGATAGAAAAAGCACAGTAGCAAGATCAAACAGATGGTGCTATGCCGCTAGAATTCTCAAATGTATCTTTCGTCGTAGAGATGAAAACTTTGTGACGAAAAGTTTATGCAGCAATATAGGAACAATTTTTTTTTTTTTGGATTTTTGAATAAGGATAACTAAATTGCAGCAGCAGTAAGGTAGGAAACCAGAACTTGTTGCAATTCATGGGGAGATCAAAGGATAATCCGTGGTGGTGGAGATGATGACGGAATTCGGTGACGATCTTTTAAGCAATTGTGGGAATTGCTTTGGATGGTTGTAGAGGGTTGATGGATGGCTGTGGAAGGGCAGCGAGACGCCCAGAACGTTGCTCTGATACCAGGTGTTAGAGCCCTTGCAGATTCTAAACTTGGGGTTGATCTCTTTAGGGGATCGGCCTCCTTGGAACTCTATAGGGGTTCCTCCCTCCAAGTTGCTGCTCAAAGGCTGCAGAAAAGATTCATCTATTGCTTATGAAAAGAGAAGGAAAACATGGCTATTTATAGGGCTTCTAAACCCTAACTCCTAATAGGACTCCTACTTAAGACTCCTATTCCCTTACAACTCCTAATTCTTCTCTAAGAAAAAACCTCCTACATGAATGCCCCTCTCAATTAGGACTCTCCTAGCTAGAGTCCTAATAGAATGTCCCTCTCAATTAGGACTCTCTTAGCTAGAGTCCTAACCGTTTTACATGAATGTCCCTCTCAATTAGGACTCTCCAAGCTAGAGTCCTAACATTGGCTTTAGGTCAAGTGGGAGATTGCTAGTCATAGGTGCCCAACAAGTCAATCATGTGAGTGATGACACGTGTGACTTGACACGAAATTTGTTTGGTTATTATATTTTGGCATTTATCATATTATATTGACTGTTGCATATATGCATGTATATATTGTGATGTCCATGGATATGTGCAATGGGAATCAGATCATGATGAGATCACAATAATGAGACCGATTCATCTTTAAACACAGATCCTAAATAATCTCGGTCATAGGTTACTCGAGAGGGACATCGTGATAACTGGATAGATTGGTGTGCTATATACCCGTCCATATGATGGAAGTTCGCGGAGCTCACCGAGAAAGATCGGAGCTTGCCGAAGAAGCTCGTTGGAACTCGCCAAGATCAAATCGTGAAGTCTAGGAGCTTGCCGGGAGTCCGTAGAATGGTTTCCGAGAGTTTATCGGAAGTTCGCCAGAAGCTCGCCGGAAGAAGTCTTGACTTGTGGACTTTGTAATAGCTTAGGAAATATCTTTAAATTCGTATTTAGCACGTTAATTAGGGTTAGGATTAGGTGTTAATCCTATAACCCAAGTAGGAGACAATTGGGCCCGAGTTCGGACTGGTTTGGGCCAAGTTTGGAGCCCAACCAGTGAGCTGAAATAGTGTAGGTGCTGGCACCGCCAGATTAGGCGGTGGCACTGCCTAGAACCCGAGAACTGAGCGGTGGCACTACCCAGAACCCGAGAGGTCGGGTGATGTCACCACCAGCCTCGGGAACCCAAGAGAATTCAAAATTTGGATCCCAAATTTGAATCCTCTTGGGGCCTATAAATACCCCTCAATTCTCAACTGAGATTACAAACTTTGAGAAGAATTAGATTGAGACAAAAGCCTTTGTAAAGTTTTTGGCAAGCCTTGTTTTCAATTGCTTGAGTGTTCACCTCCTTCCTTTTCGTTGAAGATTTGTAAGAGTGTGAACCATTTGTAAAAAGGTTGTAAGAGGGGTATTTGTCCTTCCCCTTCAAAGTGATTTGCTAGTGGAAGTTGGGAGTCTCATTGAAGAAGGCTTCGCAAGTGGATGTAGGTCATTTTGATCGAACCACTTTAAATTGGTGCGTTCCTTGAATGTGTGAGTATTTACCTTCCTGAAATTGTCATCTACACTACTGCTAGCTTTCGGATTTCATTTTCTCATTTTACTCAAGTTACTATCAAAACGAAATCTCCTCGTATTTACGAATTTGTTTTCAAACTTACGAGTTTTAATCCGCTGTACTAATTCACCCCCCCTCTTATTGCCGCTCCGATCCTAATAGTTAGAACTCTATTTAGAAGGTAAGCTGCGGTCTCTATGGCATATCTCCAGAATGAGATAGGTAGCTCAGCGAAACTCATCATGGACCGTACCATATCTAACATCATACGATTTCTCTTTTCAAACACACCATTGAGTTGAGGTGTATAAGGAGGTGTCCATTGGGATAAAATTATATGGTCCATGAGGAATTAGGTAAACTCTGTACTTAAGTACTCACCTCCTCGATCTGATTGAAGAGTCTTGATACTCTTTCCAGTCTGGTTCTCTACTTTATTCTTATACTCTTTGAATTTCTCAAATGCTTCGAACTTGTACTTTATTAAGTACACATATCCATACCTTGAGAAATCATCAATGAAGGTAATAAAGTAGGAGTAACCACCAATAGGATGAGTTGACATGGGTCCACATACATCACTATGTATGTGTTCCAACAGCTTAGCAGCTCTCTCTTTATTTCCACTAAATGGAGAGTTTGTCATTTTTCCATGAAGGCAAGACTCGCAAGCTGCATATAACTCATGGTCAAATGGATCTAGATATACATCCTTTAACAACTTTTGAATCCTTCCCTCATGGATGTAACCCATCTTACAATGTCATAGGTATGCACTGTTCACCTTATCTCATTTCCTCTTGGACATACTTACATTTATGAGTAGTGTTTAGCATAAATAAACCATTATGCAATGTTCCTCTCATCAATCTCCTCGATATTACCAGAATATACAACAAATTATAGATATGATATGCAATACCGATATCCAATACCAATGCACTATCACAAAAATCTAATAACTGGATATTGATCATGAATGTACCTAAAGCTTCTCTAAGCTTCTGTTTCACCCTCTCTGCAATGTGTTGGGAAATCTGGGGGCGACATCACATGTGCAGTGGAAGAACAAGAAAACAAAATCTCCTATTCCCAAAGAGATGTTCATTGTCGTGCAAAGATTGGTGCGTAAAATCCGTGAAACTTAAAACTGTGTATAGAGTAGATTGTGTTACCTAGGGAGATCGTATATCCCTATTTCTTTGCAGATCTTTAGGAGAGGGTGAAGGAGGTCAAGCATCCTCCTCTCTAGTAGTGATCCACACAGCAGGGCTGCGACGACGCTCCTCAAAACTTCAGGCTTGCTCTAAGGTAGAGATGGGGAGGAGAATAGGAGAGGCAAGCAAAGGCTCTAGCCTATAAACCATTGAATCCCTCCTATTTATAGAGGTCGCTTATCAAACCCTATTGGATCCTCCCCTAGTGGGTATTGGATCTACATCTAATTACCCAGGCATTTTAGATTAGTGAATCTCTATCCAATAATCTCTCATGGGCTCTTATTGGATCTTGTCCATGGGATCCAATAATTCAGGGGCTTATTAGATATCGAATAAGACAGGGGCTCCGGCGGATATCTCATATCCGAACCTCTACTCATCGCAATGCCTACCATATATGTGTGACCCTCTAGGCCCAATATCGAGCTGGCTATAAGTCATACCTATCAGAACTCCTTCTAATTTAGTGAATTATTATTTTTGTAATAATTCACTCGACTCATTGATTACGGACGTACTAAGCTACTACGCCGTAGTCCCCAAACGATACACGAGAATCCAATCCATTGGACCTGTCTATCCTCAGTTACCATATACTTATAGTCTCTTATCCATCTAATATCCCAGAGACCGTATATTGAGCATGGTGCTGTTAGACCCATACGGTTTCTACTCGAGTCCCGCTCTAATCGGATTCTCTTGGAGAACTCTTTCTCTCTCAACCCAAATGACCCTGGCCAGGGATTTGTCTGAGCAAGAATACATGGGATATTCCTCTCATGATGCTAAGAGTGGATGATCCTCTATCGACACTCAAATAGCCCTTGTAAGGTCAACTACCACTCCCAATGACCAACTATACTAGATCTGGGACATCCAAATCTATAAGTCTGGTATCAAAGAGTGGAGCACTCATATAGGACATCCTTGGTGTCTCAAGTCTAAGGACCAAATACACCACTAGGACTATGGAATTGCTATATGACAATAAGGCATCATCAACCATCTAGTAATCCAAAAGCGGATCAATCAGTGAACTCATTCTCCCTGTACTGTATCCCTACTTGGGTTATAGGATTAACACCTAATCCTAACCCTAATTAACGTGCTAAATACGAATTTAAAGACATTTCCTAAGCTATTACAAAGTCCACAAGTCAAGACTTCTTCCGGCGAGCTTCCGATGAACTTCCGATAAACTCTCGGAAACCATTCTACGGACTCCCGGCAAGCTCCTAGACTTCACGATTTGATCTTGGCGAGTTCCAACGAGCTTCTTCGGCAAGCTCCGATCTTTCTCGGTGAGCTCCGCGAACTTCCAACAAACCTTCCGGTGAGCTTCCAAAAAACCCTTCGGTAAGCTCCCTACTCATTCTCGGCTAGTTCTGGTAGCATTCCCGACGAACCTTCGGACTTCCGTCGAACTCTCGAATTCGCAACAAATCCTTCATGCTTGACTCCGACACTTTATTTCGCTTTATGTCTTCATCGTTATCGTAGTTAATCCTGCAAACACAAGCCAAAACTCTACTCCGATCTAGACAATTATTACAATGCGAATTGACATTCTGTTGCCCGGCACGTCATTGGTTGGCGCTCCGTCCGATTTTTTAGCGCATTGTCCTCTCTTGCGGCTTGTTGCCCAATCGGCAGTTGACCTCCGCAACCCCGATATCCTTGGCACAATTCTGCTCTTGGCCCGATGCCCGACGTCCGAAGCCTTCTTCCATCCAATATCCTAACGTGATCTCCTCCGACGCAACGTCAATTCCTCCTGCATTAACTGTCTAATCCTGATCGAGTAGACCTGCATCACTCAAAATATAGTTAAACATCTAAACACAATCAATTAGTTTCATCATCAAAATCCGAGATTCAACAATCTCCCCCTTTTTGATGATGACAACTAATTGATGACTAACGGAGTTAACCTTAACTCCCCGGAGTTTAACCAAACTCCCCCTATCAATATGCCATTGATAGAACACTTGGATTATCCCAAATCCAAGTAACATTCATCACATATTATGAAAAATATTTAAATCATCATGCAAATATATATAAAATATTCAATTCAATGCATGAAGTCATCAATATACTTCTCCCCTTATGTCATCAACAAAAAGGAGAAGTAGCTCTAGCTATTTTAAAATATATTCAAGTTTTTATAACATGAAGCTAGATTTTCATCACAACATATAAGCACAAAAGCATACCAAGATTCTTAAGTTCAATCATGACAATTCAACACTTGAATTTTTGTGCAAGATTGCACTTTGCTTTTCTTTGCAAGTAACAATATTTATGATGTTTGATATAGCAAATTTCTTCATTACAATTATCGAGCTAGCAAATTCTTCATTCAAGTGTGCAAGCTAGCAATAACTTTCTCCCCCTTTTGTTAATGTCAAAAAGAAGGAGAGGAACCAATGATTTAGACTTTTACATCAACTTTGCATCAATCAATATTTCAATCATCACATGATGCATACAAGACAATAATACAAAGAAATCATTTCATGAAGGATATCAATGTGAAAATTCATCAAGGATCACATGATACAATCGCAAATCATGATATCATTATGTGATACATCATGAGATGATAATTTATCATATCAATGAAAGATATCAATTGTTGAACATGATATGATAATAGTCTCAAAAATTTTAATTTGCGATACATGTGATACATTGCGATACGCTAAAAAATTTAATACGATGCTTTTAAGGATATCAACTTATTTTTGATACAAAGCATGGCAAGAGCAATTTTGTTACAAGTTTTCTAAGTTTTGCACTTTTTGCTTCTTTCGATAGGCAAGATCTTTCTTCTCTTTTTGAGAAGTGCAAGCTTGCAAGTTTTACTTCCTTAGCATGCTAGGAAGTTTACTTTCATTTTCAATGCACAAGCTAGCAAAACCTTCTCCCCCTTTATCAAAGTCAAAAAGAAAGGGAGGACTCAATGGCTAAAAATTTCTACCATTCAACAAGCTAAATATGCAAAGAATTCATGAAATATATCAATAAGGATCAATTCATGAATACCAAAGATATGATTCATGGTTCATTAAAATTCTTCTTAACAAGTTCACGATCAAGATTCATATAATTCATAATAAAGCAAATTGATGTACAATCATCACATAGGGCATACAAGGCAAAGAAATCTTATTATTTCTATGTTATGAAATATATGATATTAAGGCTCATGATTCATTTGGAAAGATATAGCACAAAGAGCAACTTGAAACATTCTTATCAAGATCACATTTTAAAATATTCCAAGTATCAAGTGTTTAGAGGTAAAAAGTTCAATACATTGTATAAAAAAAATATAATATCAAGTTTTATCATCATGCAATGTAGCAATTAAAGATATGCAAGTTTAGTATTTTTGCTTTTCTTAAGATAACAACTAATTGCTTCTCTTTAGACTACAAGCTAGCAATTTTCATGATATGCAAGTTGCAAGCTAGCAAATTTTTTCTTCCTTTGCAATGTTTGAGCTAGCAATTTTGCTTCCGTAACAAGTTAGCATGTTTTGTATTTTGAGATAGGCAAGATAGCACATTTGCTTTTTTTTTTTAGATAGCAACTCTTTTGAGATAGTGATCTTAGCAAATTTTTCATAATGCAAGGTAGCAAATTTTTGTGATGTTCAAGATAGTAAGTTCTTTCTTCTCTTTTGAGAAGTGCTATTTTCACTTTCTTTACAAAGTGCAAGCTAGCAAAGTGTTTGAAAAAGTGAGCAAGTTTTGCAACATACAAGCTAGCAAAAATTTCGAAAGCAAATACAAGATAGCTTTCATGTTGAAGTGTGTAAGCTATCGATTCTTGCTTCCTATTGTACTGTGCAGGTTGCAAGTTTTGCTTCTTGAGATAGGCAAGATAGTGATGTTTAAGAAGACAACTTTTGCTTCTTGAAATAAGCAAGTTAGCAATCTTTGCTACTTAAGATAGGCAAGCTAGCAATCAAGTTTTTACATCTTCTTGACTTGTGCAAGTTAGCTATCTCTCCCTTTGTCATTGTCAAAAAGAAGGAAAGACCCTTTACATCAATTATGATAAAGGTAAGTATCAATCTTATTTGTGCATCATCATATTTTCAAATTAGAATATGCATATTATCAAAAACCTTATATTCATTCATGCACGATATTGAATAAATCGATCAACATTATGAGGATATCATACATGATACTAAAATTTTTTAACTATTTATCAACATTTTGATCATGATACCAAACATTCATCATTTAGAGTATTCATGATACAAAACATTAAATCAATATTTATAATACATCATTTTAGCACAACTCATAGTATTTTAAATCATGATTTACATCATATGTAATACATCACATCATAATTAGAAAGCACAAGTATTGCATACATCATTGCAAATCATAAATATTTCATATCATGATGGTATCAATTTGTCAAGTTATATCCTACCATGCATGATCAAAACTTCTCCCCATTTGTATTTCATGTATAATTTCACTTCATCACATTAGGAGTATCAAGAGGAATTAATTGGGTGATGAGATAAATATTTCACGAATACATCGAATTATATAAAAAATCATATCATAAGTGTTTCATACATTCATATCATCACATGAAGGAATATAAACAAAAATTAGTGATGAGATATTACTTCATGAATACAATAAAATTCATATAGCATATCACGGTTTATTAGAATTAGTATTCCTTTTGGTGAATAGCAAAAAGAATAGTAGAAGAGGAAGATCTCAATTCATGCACATCAAATATTCAATCATCAAAATCATGATTCATCTAGAAAATTCTCCTCTTTAAATATTCAAAGAGAGAATCATGATGAACATCCTTGGTTTACATAAAGATTCAAAACATAATTATCAAGATCATGAATACTAAAAGACTATGAAACATTTCGACAAATCTCCTTTTAAATAGAAAACAATATTGATTCATAAAGGATTTCATGTTATAAATTTCAAGAGATCAAGATCGTGATTTCGATAAAAATTTATTCAAATTTAAATCATCAAAATCATTATCAAAATCCAAGAGATTCACAAAGATGATACAAATGGATTCATCAAAATCAATAAGATTGAGCAAAATAATTTTCAAGAATGTTTTCCTCTTTTCGATTGTTTCAAAACATATGATTTTGTTTCATTTATGCCAAATAAAAACATGTATCATGTTTAAAACCGAAAGAGTAAGATTTATTACAACAAAGATTAATAAGGTACTTTCATTATGGTAAAAATCAATAATCTATAAATCGTAAGATTCATCATGCATAATTTCAAAATTTATTAAGCATGATATATATGCATGACACTAAAACATTGTTTCAAAATATTTAATATTTTTATTACATAATTTCATCATTATGCATCATTATATATAACTTTACAATGTCATACATAAAATCATCAAATCATAGTATTAAAATATTAATATTTTTATTACAACTTTATGTATCATTAAGTATACAATTGTCAAGCATGACACTTCACTATTTCATATAAGCATGCCTATTTCATTTATGTCAAATCAAAACATACATCATTTTTTTTTAAAGCCACTTTTATGTCAAATAAAAAAATGCATCATTAAGCATGATCATTATGCATTACTTCAAATCAAACATGATTTCATTTATTTTCAAAATATTTATCATGATAGAGCATATAAGCCAAAGAAACTATTAAACATAAAGCATATTCAACAATGATGGTTTCATTGAGTATAAAGTATTTTCAACCAAAATCATTTGTTATTTGTTGTAGTCATACATTTTTCTTTTTAGGTGAATCTATCTTTTCATGCTTAGTTTGCATACAAAAGCCGTGCATCATTTTCGAAAGCAACTTTCATCATGGTATAAATCGATAATCCATAAATCGTAAAAGATCATTATGAAAATCATCAATAATCAATAAACTATAAATTACCCAAAACTCATCATCATCATGCATAGCTTCAAAAAATAAATTTATTAGGCATGGTATCATATTTCATAAGGCATTTTTAATCAAAATCATTTTGTTTATCATAAACATACAATTTTCATGATTATTTTCAAAATTACTAGAATGATAAGCATGATTTCTAATTTTTAATTTTCATGTAATTTTTAAGAAAATTAATCCTAGACTAAATTAAAAATAACTCATGAAAAGTATTATGTAATTTCAAAATAATTCAAGAGAGTTGAGTTACTTACCTTGTAGTCGAAGCTCATCAAAGCCCAATTCGTCGTTTCACCTTTGGAAGTTTTTTATTCATCCTTGGTTGCCTTCCTCTTCTTTGGCCTCTTCCTCCGTTCAAGTTCATTGTTTATTTTAGATTTTTGTTTAATAAACTTATTAAGATTTAGTGTTCGAAGTTCAAGTTCATCATTATCCTCATCACTTGAGTCATTGCTCAAGTGGTATTCATTTGTCCGGAGTTCCAAATTCTTCTTGTTCTTTGGAAGGTGATTTTATGTATCATGTTCATCATGTGCATTGTGCACCATTTCATATGTCATCAACGAACCAATTAGTTCTTCAAGTGGAAAAATATTTAAATCTTTTGTTTCTTGTATTGCGGTTATTTTAGGATCCCACCTTTTTGGAAGGGATCTTAAGATCTTGCTTATGAGATCAAAATTCAAAAAGATTTACCAAGAACTCTTAGATTATTGACGACATCCGTGAAACGGGTGTACATGTCGCCTATAGTCTCACTTGGTTGCATTCGAAAAAGCTCAAAATCATGCAATAAAATGTTAACTTTCGAGTCTTTGACTCTACTAGTTCCCTCATGTGTGATTTCAAGTGTTCGCCAAATATCAAAAGCCGTTTCGCACGTAGAAATCTGATTGAACTCATTTTTGTCCAAAGCGTAAAATAAGGCATTCATAGCCTTTGCGTTTAAAGAAAAATACTTCTTCTCCAAATCTAACCATTCGTTCATCGGTTTAGAGGGAAGTTGAAAATCGTTTTCAACAATATTCCATAAATTCAAATTTATAGAAATCAAGAAAACTCTCATTCGAGTTTTCCAATAAGTGTAGTCAAATCCGTTAAACAACGGTGGACGAATAACCGATAAGACCTCTTAAAAGCCATGAAGAGCCATTTCTCTCGGGTGTAAATCCGAAATGAGAAATATCGGGCTCTGATACCAATTGTTAGGATCGGAGCGGCACTAAGAGGGGGGGGTGAATTAGTGCAGCGGATTAAAACTCGTAAGTTTGAAAATAAATTCGTAAATACGAGGAGATTTCGTTTTGATAGTAACTTGAGTAAAATGAGAAAATAAAATCCGAAAGCTAGCAGTAGTGTAGATGACAATTTCAGGAAGGTAAATACTCACACATTCAAGGACCACACTAATTTAAAGTGGTTCGGTCAATATGACCTACATCCATTTGCAAAGCCTTCTTCAATGAGGCTCCCAACTTCCACTAGCAAATCACTTTGAAGGGGAAGGACAAATACCCCTCTTACAACCTTTTTACAAATGGTTCACACTCTTACAAATCTTCAACGAAAAGGAAGGAGGTGAACACTCAAGCAATTGAAAATAAGGCTTGCCAAAAACTTTACAAAGGCTTTTGTCTTAATCTAATGCTTCTCAAAGGTTGTAATCTCAGCTGAGAATTGAGGGGTATTTATAGGCCCCAAGAGGATTCAAATTTGGGCTCCAAATTTTGAATTATCTTGGGTTCCCGAAGCTGGCGGTGCCGCTGCCCAACCTCTCGGGTTCTGGGCGGTGCCACCGCTCAGTTCTCGGGTTCTAGGCGGTGCCACCGCCTACACTATTTCAGCTCACTGGTTGGGCTCCAAACTTGGCCCAAACCAGTCCGAACTCGGGCCCAATTGGCCCCTACTTGGGTTATAGGATTAACACCTAATCCTAACCCTAATTAATGTGCTAAATACGAATTTAAAGACATTTCCTAAGCTATTACAAAGTCCATAAGTCAAGACTTCTTCCGGCGAGCTTTCGGTGAACTTCCAACGGTCTTCCGATAAACTCTCGGAAACCATTCTACGGACTCCCGGCAAGCTCTTAGACTTCACGATTTGATCTTGGCAAGTTCCAACGAGCTTCTTCGGCAAGCTCCGATCTTTCTGGTGAGCTCCGTGAACTTCCAACAAACCTTTCGGCAAGCTTCCGAAAAACCCTTCGGCAAGCTCCCTACTCATTCTCGGCTAGTTCCGATAGCATTCCCGACGAACCTTCGGACTTCCGTCGAACTCTCGAACTCGCAACAAATCCTTCGCGCTTGACTATGATACTTTGTTTCGCTTTATGACTTCATTTTTATCGTAGTTAATCCTACACACACAAGCCAAAACTCTACTCCGATCTAGATAATTATTACAACGCGAATTGACATTCTGTTGCCCGGCACGTCATTGGTTGGTGCTTCGTCTGATTCTTCAGCGTATCGTCCTCTCTTGTGGCTTGTTGCCCAATCGACGGTTGACCTCCGCAACCCCGATATCCTTGGCACAATTCCACTCTTGGCCTGATGCCCGACGTCCGAAGCCTTCTGCCATCCAATATCCTAACGTGATCTCCTCCAGCACAACGTCAATTCCTCCTGCATTAACTATCTAATCCTGATCGAGTAGACCTGCATCACTCAAAATGCAGTTAAACATCTAAACACAATCAATTAGTTTCATCATCACAATCCGAGATTCAACACTAACTAAGTCGGTAGTGTCTACACCATATGAGATATAGAAAGGGAAGAAGCCCGATCGTAAGATTGTTAAGATTTAGGGATACTCTGCCTACGTTAAAAGATATAACCCTGATAAGTTGGAATCAAGGACGGAGCGGTGCAAGTTCATATGATATCTCAAGGAAATTTTTGGATATTATTTCTATTATCTCGAGGACCAAAAGGTCTTTGTAGCTAAGAGAGCGATATTCCTTGAGTAGGAACACATTCTTGGCAGAGATAGTGGGAGCATGATAGAGTTGAGCGAGGTTGGAGAACCTAGCTCAAGTACTACTCTACAACCCGAGTCTGTTCAAGTATCTAATACACAAGTTCCAACTTTACATAGGTTCGGTAGAGTATCCCATCCTCCTGAGAGATATGTGGGATATATTAGAGGAGAGGATGTTGAGGATATTGATCCTTAGACCTACGATGAGGCTATTATGAGTATAGACTCTGGGAAGTGACAAAAAGTCATGAATTTTAAGATGGATTCCATGTACTCCAACAAGGTTTGGAACCTAGTTGATGCACCCGAGGTTATTGTACCCATTGGTTACAAGTGGATCTTTAAGAAAAAGATGAGAGTAGATGGAAAGGTAGAGACATATAAAGCAAGACTAGTAGCTAAGGGATATCATCAAAGGCAATGTGTTGACTATGATGAAACATTCTCACCCGTAGCAATGCTAAAATCCATTTGAATTCTATTGGCTATTGTAGCACACTATGATTATGAGATCTAGCAGATGGATGTAAAAACTGAATTCCTCAATGAGAACATCGAGGAGGAGGTATATATGATACAACCTGAAGGATTCATGTCCAAGGACTACCCAAATAAGATGTGCAAGTTGCTTAGATCCATTTATGGACTAAAGCAAGCTTCCCAAAGTTAGAAAATAAGATTTGATTAAGCAATCAGATCTTATGACTTCGTTAAAAACGAAGATGAGTCTTGTATGTACAAGAAGGTAAGTGGGAGCGTTATCACCTTCTTGGTATTATATGTGGATGACATCCTGATAATTGGGAATGATGTAGGAATGCTATCCATAGTAAATGCTTGGTTATCTAGACATTTCTCCATGAAAGACTTAGGGGAAGCATCCTATATCTTGGGGATTTAGATCTATAGAGATAGATCCAAGAGGATGCTTGGCTTATCTCAGTCCAGGTACAATGACACCATTGTCAAAAGGTTTGGCATGAAAAATTCCAAGAGAGGTCTCAAACCGATGAGACATGGGATATTACTTTTTAGGAGTATGTCCCCAAAGACTCCTGAAGAAAGGGCAAACATAGATAGGATACCTTATGCCTCAGCAATATGGTCTATCATGTATGTCATGCTATGTACTAAGCCTAATATAGTGCTTGCTCTAAGTGTCACAGCAGGTATTAGGCGGATCCAAGCTTGGAGCAATGGAAAGCAGTAAAGTGTATCCTTAAGTACTTGAGAAGGACTAAGAATCTTTTACTAGTATATGGAGGTAGTAGCCTCAGGGTTGAAGGCTACATATACTCGAGTTTTTAGTTCGATATCGATGATAGCAAGTCAAATTTGTGGTATGTGTATACCTTGAATGGAGAAGTAGTATGCTGGAAGAGTTCCAAGTAAGATATTACTATTGTCTCTGTTGAATCTCAGATTTTGATGATAAAATCAATTGATGGGTTAATTGATCTAATCCATATTATTGAGTTAAGTGTGCAGGAGTAACTACGATAACCAGAAAATACAAAGCGAGAATACCGGAGTCAAGTTCGATGGACGTTTAAGAGTCCGAAGAATCGTCGGAGATGCTGTCGGAACCAACCGAGAAGAAATCGGGAACCTGTCGGAATTTTCGGAAGTTTGCCGAAGAGATCGTCGAAGGTTCACGGAGATCACCGAGAAGGCTCGGCTACTCGTTAAAGTCATCACAAGTTCGGGAGCTTTCTGGGAGTTCGTCGGAAGAAGTTTGTCGGAAAGCTCGCCGGAACAAGACTCAATGTTCGTAGTTGAAAACTTGCTTAGGATGTGTTTTGTTATGTAGTTCACTTGTAATTAGGATTAGGATTAAGAGATAATCCTATATCCTGGTTAGGGGCCAACTGGGCCCACAATTAGACTTGGTTTGGGCTAAATTTGAAGCCTAACAAGTGAACCGAAGGGTCTGGCGGTGGCACCGCCCAGCACTGTCAGTGTCTGAAACTAACAGGCGGTGGCACCGCCACTGACAGGCAGTGGCACCGCCAGCATTGGGAACCCAACGAGAATTCAAATTTGGAGCCCAAATTTGAATCCTCTTGAGGCCTATAAATACCCCTCAAATCTCAGTTGAGATTACAACTTTTTGAGCAGCAAGTGATTGAGAGAAAAGTCTTAGAAGAGTCTTTGCTAGTCTTGTTTTCAATTTGCTAGTGTTCACCTCCTTCTTTTTTGCTGAAAATCTATAAGAGAGTGAGCCGCTTGTAAAAGTTGTAAGAGGGGTATTTACCCTTCCCTTTCAAGAGATTTGCTAGTGGAAGGTGGGAGCCTCATCGAAAAGGGGCCTCGCAAGTGGATGTAGGTCATTGTTGGGAAATCATAGGGGGGCGACATCATATGCGCAGCGGAAGAACAAGAAAACAAAAATCCCCGATTCCCAAAAAGATGTTCATCGTCGTGCGAAGATTGGTGCGCAAAATCCGCAAAAACACAAAACTGCGTATAGTGATTGTGTTACCTAGGGAGATCGTATATCCCTGTTTCCTTGCATATCCTTAGGAGAGGGTGAAGGAGGTCAAGCGTCCTCCTCTCTAGCGGTGATCCACACAGCAGGGTTGCGACGACGCTCCTCAAAACTCCAGGCCTACTCTGAGGTGGAGAGGGAGAGGAGAATAGGAAGGGCAAGCAAAGACTCTAGCCTATGAGGCTGTGAATCCCTCCTATTTATAGAGATCCCGTGTCAAAACCCTAATGGATCCTTTCCCTAGTGGGTATTGGATCTGCATCCAATAAGACAAGGGCTCCGTCGGATATCTCATATCCGAACCTCTACTCATCGCAATGCCTACCATATGTGTGTGACCCTCTAGGCCCAATATCGAGCTGGCCGTGAGTCATACCTGTCAGAACTCCTTCTAACTAAGTGAATTATTATCTCTGTAATAATTCACTCGACTCATCGACTACGGAAGTACTAGGCCACTACGCCGTAGTCCCCAGACGATACAGGGGAATCCAATCCATTGGACCTGTCTGTCCTCAGTTACCATGTACCTATAGTCCCTCATCCATCTAATATCCCAGAGACCGTATATCGAGCATGGTGCTGTCAGACCCATACGGTTTCTTCTCGAGTCTCGCTCTAATCGGATTCTCCCGGAGAACTCTTTCTCTCTCAACCCGAATGACCCTGGCCAGGGATTTGTCTGAGCAAGAACACATGGGATATTCCTCTCATGATACCGAGAGTGGATGATCCTCTATCGACACTCAATAGCCCTCGTAAGGTCGACTACCACTCCCAATGACCAGCTGTACTAGATCTGGGAACAGCCAAACCTATAAGTCTGGTATCAAAGAGTGGAGCACTCATACAGGACATCCTTGGTGTCTCAAGTCTAAGAACCAGATACACCACTAGGACTACGGAATTGTTGTCTGACAATAAGGCATCATCAACCATCCAGCATTCCGTAAGCGGATCAATCAGTGAACTCATTCTCCAATAAGCACTTGTACTGTATCCCTAGTGTCCCTACACGAGCAGCTATGAGACCAGCTGCATCCATCATATGGACGGGTATACAGCACACCAGTCTATCCGGTTATCACGATGTCCCTCTCGAGTAACCTATGACCGGGATTATTTAGGATATGTGTTTAAAGGTGAATCGATCTCATTATCGTGATCTCATCACGATCCGATTCCCATTGCACAAATCCAAGGACATCACAATATATATGCATTTATGCAATAGTTATAAAGTGATATACGACAAAATATAATAAGCAAAAAGATTCTGTATCAAGTCACACGTGCCATCACTCACGTGATTGGCTTGCTGGGCACCTATGACTAGCAATCTCCCACTTGACCTAAAGCCAATCACCTATGTGTCTGATCCCCATCAGACTCCTGTGACGCTCAAAGACAATCTGAGACAACGACTTTGTCAGTGGATCTGCAATATTATCTTCGGATGGAACTCTTTCCACTACTACATCTCCTCGGGTTACGATCTCTCTTATAAGTTGGAACCTCCTCAGAACACTTCTGATGAGACCCGGGTTCCCTTATTTGAGTAATCACCCCATAGTTGTCGCAATATAAGGAAGTCGACTTGTCGCTATTTTTATCGACTCCCAAATCTGTGATGAACTTCTTCACCCAGACTCCCTCCTTTGCTGCATCCGATACAGCAATGTACTCCGCCTTTGTGGTCGAGTCAGCAGTGGTATCTTGCTTGGAACTCTTCCAGCACACTGCTCCTCCATTCAAGGTGTACACATACCCTGAATTCGACTTGCTATCATCGACATCAGACTGAAAACTTGAGTCAGTGTAGCCTTCAACCTTAAGGCTATTACCTCCATATTCTAGCAAAAGATCCTTAGTCCTTCTCAAGTACATAAGGATACACTTTATTGCTTTCCAGTGCTCCAAGCCTGGATCCGCCTGATACCTGCTCGTGACACTCAGAGCATACGCTATATCAGGCCTAGTACATAGCATGGCATACACGATAGACCCTATTGCTGAGGCATAAGGTATCATATTCATGTTTGCCCTTTCTTCTGGTAGTTTTCCATGTCAAACCTTTTGACAATGGTTTCTATGTACCTGGACTGGGACAAGCCAAGCATCCTCTTGGATCTATCTCTATAGATTCTAATCCCCAAGATATAGGATGCTTCCCCTAAGTCCTTTATGGAGAAGTGTCTAGATAACCAAGTCTTTACTGTGGATAGCATTCCTACGTCATTCCCAATGATGAGGATGTCATCCACATATAACACCAAAAAGGTGATAGCGCTCCCACTTACCTTTCTGTATACACAAGGCTCATCTTCGTTCTTAACGAAGTCATAAGATCTGATTGCCTCATCAAATCTTATGTTCCAACTTCGGGAAGCTTGCTTTAGTCCATAAATGGATCTAAGCAACCTACACACCTTATCTGGGCAGTTCTTGGACACGAATCCCTCAGGTTGCATCATATACACCTCCTCCTCCAGGTTCCCGTTGAGGAATGCGGTTTTCACATCCATCTGCCAGATCTCATAATCATAGTGTGCTGCAATAGCCAATAGAATTCTGATGGATTTTAGCATTGCTACGGGTGAGAAAGTTTCGTCGTAGTCAACACCTTGCCTTTGACGATACCCCTTAGCCACTAGCCTTGCTTTATAGGTCTCTACCTTTCCATCTACTCCGATCTTTTTCTTAAAGATCCACTTGCAACCGATGGGTACAATACCTTCGGGTGCATCAACTAGGTTCCAAACCTTATTGGAGTACATAGAATCCATCTCAGAATTCATGGCTTCTTTCCACTTCCCGGAGTCTATACACATAATAGCCTCCTCGTAGGTCTGAGGATCAATATCCTCTACATCCTCTGCTCTAATATGTCCCACATATCTCTCAGGAGGATGGGATACTCTATCAGACCTGCATAAAGTTGAAACTTGTGTATTAGATACCTGAACAGACTCGGGCTGTAGAGTGGTGCTTGAGCTTGGTTCTCCAACCTCGCTCAATTCTATCATTCTCCCACTGTCTCCGTCAAGAATGTGTTCCTTCTCAAGGAACACTGCTCTCTTAGCTACAAAGACCTTTTGGTCCTCGAGATGATAGAAGTAATACCCACAAGTTTCCTTGGGGTATCCCACAAATTTACATCGCCCTATCCTTGATTCTAACTTATCGGGGTTGTGTCTTTTAACATGGGCAGAGCAGCCCCAAATCTTAACTACTTTAAGATCAGGCTTCTTCCCTTTCCATATCTCATATGGTGTAGACACTACCGACTTAGTTAGAACTCTGTTCAGAAGGTAAGCTGCGGTTTCTAGGTCATATCCCTAGAATAAGATGGGTAGGTCAGCGAAACTCATCATGGACCGTACCATATCTAATAATGTACGATTTCTCCTTTCAGAGACACCATTGAGCTGAGGTGTATAAGGAGGTGTCCATTGGGATAATATCCCATGGTCCTTGAGGAAGTGAGTAAACTCTGTACTTAAGTACTCACCTCCTCGATCTGATCGAAGAGTTTTGATACTCTTTCCAGTCTGGTTCTCCACCTCATTCTTATACTCTCTGAATTTCTCAAAGGCCTCGGACTTGTACTTCATTAAGTACACATATCCATACCTTGAGAAATCATCAGTAAATGTAATGAAGTAGGAGTAACCTCCAATGGCATGAGTTGACATGGGTCCACATACATCACTATGTATGAGTTCCAACAACTCAGTGGCTCTCTCTCCAGTTCCACTAAATGGAGAGTTGGTCAGTTTTCCACGAATGCAAGGCTCACAAGTTGCATATGACACATAGTCGAATGGATCTAGATATCCATCATTTAGCAACTTTTGAATCCTTCTTTCATGGATGTGACCTAGCCTACAATGCCACAGGTATGCACTGTTCAACTCATCTCGTTTCCTTTTGGACACATTTATATTCATGATATGTGGAGTGGTGTCTAACATAAATAAACCATTATGCAATGTTCCTTTCGTGATGATCTTATCATCTAATAATATCGAACAACCATTGTTCTCAAAAACAAATTTATATCCACTAACTGTTAAACATGAAATGGAGATAATGTTTTTGATAATAGAAGGAACAAAATAACATGCATCTAATGCAATAAAAGCTCCACTAGGCAGATGTAGGGCGACCTCGCTAACAGCTAATACAGCAACTTTTGCTCCATTACCCATCTTGAGGTCCATCTCGCCTCTCTCTAGTCTCCTAGGCCTTGTCAGAACCTACAACGAATTACATATATGATAAGCACTACCGGTATCTAATACCCATGTGTTATCATAAGAGTCTGACAAATGGAGACTGATCATGAATGTACCTGAAGCTTCATCAAGCTTTTGTTTCGCCCTTTCTGCAAGGTACTCTTTGTAGTTTCTCTTCCAGTGCCCATCTTTACCACAGTGGAAGCACTGGCCTTTGTCCTTTGTTGGGTCTTTCTTAGCAACCTTTGCTTTACATTGTTTGCCCTTGCCCTTTCCCTTCTTAAGGGACCTTTCTGCTTTCCTTTTCTTTCTGGTCTCACCAGTGTAGAGAACTGGCTTCTCTTTCTTAATAGTACTCTCTGCCTCCCTCAACATATTGAGGAGCTCTGGGAGAGTCACCTCAAGCTTGTTCATATTAAAGTTCATTATGAACTGTGAAAAGGAATCTGGTAGGGACTGAAGCACAATGTCCACACACAAGTTATCCTCTAGGACCATTCCTAGACCTGTGAGTTTCTCTATCCACTCAATCATCTTTAGGACATGGTTCTGAACCGGTGTCCCCTCAGTCATCCTAGCGCGGAAAAGGCTCTTGGATATCTCATATCGTTGAGTCCTTCCCTGTTCCTCAAACAATTTACGGACATGTAGGAGAATGGATCTGGCATCCATCTTTTCATGTTGTCTCTGTAACTCTGGAGTCATAGAGCCCAACATATAGCACTGAGCAAGAGTGGAGTCATCAATGTACTTCACGTAGCGAGCGATCTCATCCTCGCTTGCCCCTTCTTCGGGCGTAGGCATCACTGTATTAAGGACGTACACGATTTTCTCCGCTGTGAGAACAATTCTCAAGTTACGGAGCCAATCCGTATAATTTGGACCAGTGAGGCGGTTGACATCAAGTATGCCACGTAAGGGATTTGAAAGCGACATTTTCTGAAAATAAAGATGTAGCAAAAATGAATAACATGCAGATTTTGTAAGAAATAAACTATCAAGATATGAACTTCTATCTTAATATGCTCCCACTATTTTACTAACGAGTCACGCGACACCCTCAGCACGTGAAACGGAAGTCTCCGGCAGACTTCTAGTGGGGATTAGGATCCAATCAGCGTCTTAGTGTAACCTCGAGGGACTCGACCAATCACACTAAGCCTAAAAGGTAGACAACTCTTGCCGATCACAACTCCTTGTGATTCCCGTCCTGTTCGGCCTCCGAATCACCATGGCCTCGAGGGACTCGACCAACCATGATGCTCGGTTAAGTCAACACCTTCGTTACAAGATGAGTCTGATTTGATGATATACCCTCGAGGGACTCGACCAAGCATATCATGCCCTCAGGTCACCGGTGACATCTCTATGTCGTAAGCAAGATAGCGAATCGCGATATAGGTGAGTCTCGAGGGACTCGACCAACTCAACCTACACCGGGATTCGGTTCCTACTCATAACGATGGAAGGCCACGTGGGTCAATCTAATTGCCTCACGTTTACCGACTTAATATTATCGAGAAATGTTTCTATAATTTGGTCTCCTAATATGACATGTCACACATATACATATTTAATATATATCTACATCGCATGCAAATATATATACATATCTAGTATGTGTATAAGCAATCACATCAGATGATCATGGACCACAACCTAATATGATTAGGCCCGAGCCAGTAGGCCTAATCACTCACATCAAGATCTATGTGTGCAACGGTGCATCTCCATGCCTTGTGATCGTCCATCTCGTCCTCGTTGGTTCCGTCGACATCTTGATGCATCTTCATGCATCACGATCGTCCGTCTCGTGGGTCCCGCTATCGCATCCACGCTCCCGCTGCGCCTCCTCATGTGATTACAACTTAATCATAGGCACGCAGGCCCGACAATAAACGAGAAATATAATGGAGGTTCGCAGACCTCAATAATAATAATCACAAGTACACACATCACACGGTCCATGATCATCCGTCCACACATCATACATCACATGTATAAATAATCATCATCATGTAGGACTACTAGATAATAATAAAAATAATAATCAACTAAACCTTTTAATTAATTAATATTTTCTGAAATCAGGGACATGTAGGGAATTTCTCAATTCCTAAGGGTATTTTCGTAATTTGGACAAAAGATAGAAACTGGAATTTCTCAAATTCACAGGGGCAAAACTGTCTTTTTGCCCAAAACCCTAATTCCCTCTACTGCTGCCGTCGCCGCCACCCTGCCGGCGGCGCCTGTGCGGCGGGGCGAGGGCCCGCTGGCGGCGACGCCGCTGCGGGTGGGCGCCCCCTTCGGGCGCCGCTACCTCCGCAGGCGGTGTTGTCCTGCTAGGCGGCCGCCCCTGTGGGGGGGGTTTCGCCCGCGGGAGTAGCGGCGGTAGGCGTCGCTGTAGGTGGGCTCCCCCTTCGGGCGTCGCTGCCTCCGCAGGCGGTGCTGTCCCGCCGGGCGACCGCCCCTGTGGGGGGGGTTTCGCCCGCGGGAGCAGCGGCGGCAGGCGTCGTGCGTCGCTGCCCTGCGGCGGCAGGCGCCGCTTCCTTTCGGTGGCAGGCGCCGCTGCCCTACGGCGCCTCTGCCCGTGGGTTGCCAGCCCCGCCGGTAGCAAACCTGCTGCAAGCAGACCGCTGGCCGGCTGCTGCAGGCACTGCGCCGGCGTTGTGCTGTCTGGCTGCGGCTGCGGCTGCAGGTGGCTGTAGGCATGCAGATCGAGGGCAGCAACTATTGCTGCCCTTCCTCGCTTTTGCGTCAACGATTTTGACGTCAATATTCTTCCTAAACACAACACACGCAGTTCAAAACCAATCATTCGCACGAACAACCTGGCTCTGATACCACTGTTGGGAAATCATTGGGGGCGACATCATATGCGCAGCGGAAGAACAAGAAAACAAAATCCCCGATTCCCAAAAAGATGTTCGTCGTCGTGCGAAGATTGGTGCGCAAAATCCGCAAAAACACAAAACTGCGTATAGAGATTGTGTTACCTAGGGAGATCGTATATCCCTGTTTCCTTGCAGATCCTTAGGAGAGGGTGAAGGAGGTCAAGCGTCCTCCTCTCTAGTGGTGATCCACACAGCAGGGTTACGACGACGCTCCTCAAAACTCCAGGCCTACTCTGAGGTGGTGAGGGAGAGGAGAATAGGAAGGGCAAACAAAGACTCTAGCCTATGAGGCTGTGAATCCCTCCTATTTATAGAGATCCCGTGTCAAAACCCTAATGGGTCCTTTCCCTAGTGGGTATTGGATCTGCATCCAATAAGACAAGGGCTCCGTCGGATATCTCATATCCGAACCTCTACTCATCGCAATGCCTACCATATGTGTGTGACCCTCTAGGCCCAATATCGAGCTGGCCGTGAGTCATACCTGTTAGAACTCCTTCTAACTAAGTGAATTATTATCTCTGTAATAATTCACTCGACTCATCGACTACAGAAGTACTAGGCCACTACGCCGTAGTCCCCAGACGATACAGGGGAATCCAATCTATAGTCCCTCATCCATCTAATATCCCAGAGACCGTATATCGAGCATGGTGCTGTCAGACCCATACGGTTTCTTCTCGAGTCTCGCTCTAATCGGATTCTCCCGGAGAACTCTTTCTCTCTCAACCCGAATGACCCTGGCCAGGGATTTGTCTGAGCAAGAACACATGGGATATTCCTCTCATGATACCGAGAGTGGATGATCCTCTATCGACACTCAATAGCCCTCGTAAGGTCGACTACCACTCCCAATGACCAGCTGTACTAGATCTGGGAACAGCCAAACCTATAAGTCTGGTATCAAAGAGTGGAGCACTCATACAGGACATCCTTGGTGTCTCAAGTCTAAGAACCAGATACACCACTAGGACTACGGAATTGTTGTCTGACAATAAGGCATCATCAACCATCCAGCATTCCGTAAGCGGATCAATCAGTGAACTCATTCTCCAATGAGCACTTGTACTGTATCCCTAGTGTCCCTACACGAGCAGCTATGAGACCAGCTGCATCCATCATATGGACGGGTATACAGCACACCAGTCTATCCGGTTATCACGATGTCCCTCTCGAGTAACCTATGACCGGGATTATTTAGGATATGTGTTTAAAGGTGAATCGATCTCATTATCGTGATCTCATCACGATCCGATTCCCATTGCACAAATCCAAGGACATCACAATATATATGCATTTATGCAATAGTTATAAAGTGATATACGCCAAAATATAATAAGCAAAATGATTCTGTATCAAGTCACACGTGCCATCACTCACGTGATTGGCTTGCTGGGCACCTATGACTAGCAGTCATTTGACCGAACCACTATAAAATCGACATGATCTCTGGTTTGCATGTACTTATTGTCATTTATATTACTGCAAATCATTTGCACTTTAATGCTATACTGCTTTGTCTCCGTCTTACTTATCTCTTCAAATTAAAACGCAATCGAAATGGTTTTAAACGAAAACGTTGCTTTTATCGTACGAAGTTTCCGAAAAGTGTTTAAATAGTGAAAAGTTTATCGCACTTCACCGTTGCACTAATTCACCCCCCCCTCTTAGTGCCGCTCCGATCCTAACAATTGGTATCGGAGCAAGGCTCACTCTCACATTTGGTTTAATACCCAAAGAGAGATGGCTTACTCCGGCATGCATGAGGGACCCTCTATCACACGTCCACCTATGTTTAATGGGTCGGATTACACGTATTGGAAGACCCGTATGAGGATCTTCCTCATTTCCATGGATTTCGAGCTTTGGACTATTGTCGAAAACGGATTTCAAAAATCTTCTCTTCCGATGAGCGAATGGAATGAATCGGAGAAGAAGGTTTTTGCTTTAAACGCAAAGGCTATGAATGCCTTGTTTTGTGCACTAGATAAAAATGAGTTTAATCATATTTCAATTTGTGATTCAGCTTTTGATATTTGGAGAACTCTTGAGGTCACTCATGAAGGCACTAGTCGAGTGAAAGAGTCCAAAATCAACATCCTTGTGCACTCTTATAAACTTTTCCTAATGAAGCCAAGTGAGTCCATCGGAGACATGTACACCTGTTTCACAGATGTTATCAATGGACTCAAAGCTCTTGGTAAAGGTTTTTCTAACTTTGAACTAGTAAACAAAATCTTAAGATCTCTTCCTAAAAGTTGGGATCCAAAAGTTACGGTCATTCAAGAGGCCAAGGACCTCAAAACATTCCCTCTTGAAGAACTTATTGGGTCTCTAATGACCTACGAAATGACATGTCAAGCTCATGACGAGCTCGAGAACCCCCTTCCAAAGAACAGGAAGGATATGGCACTTACATCACAAGAAGATCACTTGAAAGGAACATCAAGTGATGAGGACAGTGACAATGACATTGCACTTTTGACTCAAAAATTTAAAAAATATTTAAGAAAAAACAAATTTAAAAATAATACAAAAAATAAAGTTGAACAAAAGAAGAACCAAGTGATTTGCTATGAGTGTAAAAAACCGGGACACTACAAGAACGATTGTCCTCAAGCCAAAAAGAGAACATCAAAGAAGAAGGCACTCAAGGCAACATGGGATGATTCAAGCGCGTCCGAAGAAGAGGAGTCCAATACCGAGCAAGTTGCTCATTACGCGCTAATGGCTTTAGGAGAAGAGGTATGTGATTTATTTAATGAAGATTTATCTTTTGAAGAACTCTCTATCGCTTTTCATGAATTATTTGATGAATGTAGAACTATTAACAAGAAGTTAAGTATCTTAAAGAAAGAGCATGCTTTGCTACAAGATAAGTTTGATAGTCTTCAAACTCCTCCATGCTCTAAGTGTGAGCATTTAGAAACAATAAAAAATGAAAATTTGCTTCTTAAAGAAACCTTAAACAAGTTTAAGGTTTGGTAGCAAAGGATTAGATATGATCCTTGCACACAAGGGTCATGTCGCAAATAGAAATGGAATTGGATTTGTAAAAGGATTACATCAAAATCCTACCACTTTCATAAAAGGACCTACATTACATGTTTCCTCTTATATGAAATGCAACTTCTGTTGCAAATCCGAACATATTGCCTACAAATGTCCATTTAGGAAAATTAGTTCATAAAAATTAATATGGGTTCCTAAAGGAACTATAAAGGATTCAATAATAAATAACAAAGTTAGTGGATCAATTTTTGAGGCACCCAAAATTAAATGGGTACCTAAAAGTCATCCTCTTTTGTAGACAAACCCACAAGCTAGGAGCAAGAGATGGTATCTTGATAGTGGATGCTCAAGACATATGACTGGAGATCCATCTCATTTCTCTATGCTCACTAGCAAAGAAGAAGGGTACGTCACCTTCGGAGACAACAACAAAGGCAAAATCATTGGCAAGGGAACTATTGGTAACAAATTTAGTTTTTCCATTGATGATGTTTTACTAGTTGATGGATTGAAACATAATCTCTTGAGTATTAGTCAACTATGCGATAAAGGTTATATCGTTAGATTCGAATCAAATATGTGTATTATTGAAAAACCAAACAATAACTTGACTATGATTGCATTAAAACAAAATAATGTCTACACCATCAACCTTGATGAACTAAGTAATGAAATGTGCTTCTCCGCTCTAAATGATGATGCTTGGCTTTGGCATAGGAGATTAGGCCATGCAAGCATGAAACTAATATCTAAGATCTCATCTAGAGAATTAGCATGAGGGATTCCAAATATGAAGTTTACTAAGGACAAAGTATGTGATGCATGTCAACTAGGTAAACAAATAAAAACTAGTTTCAAACCAAAAAATCAAATTAGCACCACTAGACTACTACAATTGATCCATTTGGACTTATTCAGACCAATTGACACAACAAGTCTAGGAGGAAGCAAATATGCGTTTGTAATTGTGGATGACTATACTAGGTACACTTGGACCTATTTCTTAGTCCACAAAAGTGATTGCTTCAAGTGCTTCTCAAAATTTTGTAAACTCACTCAAAACGAAAAGGGCTTCAAGATTTCATCAATTCGGAGTGATCACGGTGGCGAATTTCAAAATCGTGATTTCCAAAATCTTTGTGAAGTTAATGGATACAATCACAACTTCTCCACTCCAAGAAATCTCCAACAAAATGGAGTAGTTGAAAGAAAAAATAGAAACCTACAAGAAATGGCAAGAACTATGTTAAATGAATATAGTTTACCTAAGTATTTTTGGGCCGAAGCCGTAAATACGGCTTGCTACATCATGAATAGGGTCCTAATAAGAACATCCCTATCAAAAAACTCCCTATGAATTATAGAATAACAAAAAACTAAATATTTCCTATTTTAAAGTTTTCGGTTGTAAATGCTTTATTTTGAATGAAAAGGATGCCTTAGGAAAATTTGATGCTAAATCCGATGAAGGCATCTTTCTTGGTTACTCTTCCGGTTCTAAGGCTTTTCGGGTTTTTAACAAAAGAACCTTAGTAATAGAAGAGTCTATTCATGTAGTTTTTAATAAAATTTCTAATTTAAAGAAAAATGATTTTGATGGTGATCTTGGTTTTGATAATTTGAATTTAAATGAACCACCTCCTCAAAATAGCAACTTGGATGCACCTTCTTCCGAAATTTCCTTACCCAAGGAATGGAAGTATATAGATGCTCATCCAAAGGAGCTAATTATAGGAGATACATCAAAAGAGGTTCTAACTCGTTCCTCTTTCAAGAATTTTTGTGCTAATGCCGCCTTCCTTTCTCAAATCGAACCTAAATGCATTGACGAGGCCATAAAAGATGATTTTTGGGTTATTGCAATGCAAGAGGAATTGAATCAATTTGAGAGGAATAAAGTATGGAAGCTTGTTCCTAGACCTAGTGACCATTTAGTCATTGGTACTAAATGGGTCTTTAGAAACAAGCAAGACGAAAATGGTATCGTGGTTAGAAACAAGGCTAGATTAATGGCCAAAGGTTTCAACCAAGAAGAAGGTATCAATTATGAAGAAACCTTCGCTCCCGTGGCTCAATTAGAAGCCATAAGGATGCTCATTGCCTATGCTAGTAGTAATAATTTTAAACTATTTCAAATGGATGTCAAAAGTGCTTTCTTGAATGGTTTTATTTCCGAAGAAGTATATGTCGAACAACCTCCCGGATTTGAAAATTCTCTTCTTCCTAACCATGTATTCAAATTGACTAAGGCCCTCTATGGCTTGAAACAAGCTCCTAGAGCTTGGTATGAAAGGCTTAGTTCCTTTCTTATTTTAAATAATTTTACTAAAGGCAAGGTTGATACTACATTGTTTATTAAATATTTTAAAAATAATTTTCTTATTGTGCAAATTTATGTTGACGATATTATTTTTGGCTCTTCAGATGAATCACTATGTGAATCATTTGCCAAATGTATATCTTGCAATATATTCTTGCAATATATCTTTACTGTAAACTGCCTTACTTGATTACTTTTGTTGCACACCCTTCCGAACGTATTTCAAGTTAATATCTTTCCAAAATCAATTTTATCGTACGAAGAATTTTTAAACCGGTGATTTTATTCGCTGCACTGATTCACCCCCTCTTTTAGCACCGACTCGTTCATAACAAAGGGCTCATAAGTCCGACAGGTCTCTTATACCCTCACAAGCACCTTTTGGAGCTCACATGCTTCGAAAGGACAAAATCGTGCGGGTACGCCCATCGCCTAAAGTGGACAATTTCTCACGAGCATACGGGCCGCACCAATTGCCGACCGACCAAATGGTCCCGTAAAGTCATTTAGTCTCACATTGGTTGAGAAGTATAAGAATTAAGGGCTCATAAGTCTATCAGGTCTCCCTTACCCTTATAGACTCATTTGGAACTTGCGTAGCTACTTTCCGACAAACAACCGAAAACCGGTTAGACTTGTTCGGATTGATTTAGTTTATAGATCTATGTCCTCTCCCCATTCACCCTCAAAACCTCGGTTGAGTCGAGTCGTCCGTCGTCACCACGATTGAAACCCTAACAACATTTTCTGCAATGCCAAGAGAATCTCTAGAGTTCTTTGCCAAGCTCCCAAAGCTTTCCCTCGCTTCCTCTTCCACTATCCTTAGAGGCATATTTAAAAATTTACCGAAAGAATAAAATCGCATGGGTATATCCGGATAAAAAAAAAAAACTTTAAAGTTATTGTTAACGTCGTACATCCGGTCCATATTCCTAATAACTGAAAAGACCGCACAACCCAGCACGAGTTCAGAGACGCGGCTTTCCGGCACACACGAGGTTGCAGAGTAACTCACCGTCACACTGGCTGGCAGTTGAGAAGCACACGCTTACCCACAGCTAAGCAGGTCAGGTCGTCATCCACCGAGAGAACCTTCATCTCCTCCGGGAACCTATCCCGCACTCCATCACTCTCCAACTTGGAGCTTCCGTAGCTACTTTCAGGCGGACGACCGAAAACGGGTCGGACTTGTCCGGATCGGTTTAGTTTATAGATCGACTCCGAAACCCGTGTCCTCTCCCCGTTCACCCTCAAAACCTCGGCTGAGTCGTCCGCCGTCACCACGACCGAAACCCTAACAACATTTTCCGCAATGCCAAGAGAAGCTCTAGAGTTCTTTGCCAAGCTCCAAAAGCTCTCCCGCTTCCCCTCCCACTACGCCTGCAATCGCCACCTCCACCGCCTGACCACCGGCTCCCTCGGCGACGTCGCCCTCAAGCTCCTCTGCGCTCTCGTCTCCCGTGGATTCCGCCCCGATATTTCTGCCCTCAATTCCGCCGTCTCCCTCCTCGCCAGGAACGGTGGCCCCCGGTCCGCCCAGGCCTTCGTGGACGCCGCTTTTCCCGTCCTCGGCTGCACCCCCGATGTCGTCACCTTTAACTCCCTCGTCGACGGTTACTGTCGTGCCGATGACTTGCTCGGTGCCTCCGTCATCTTGAGGAGTATGCAGTCGTGTGGGCCCCGTCCCGACGTCGTCACCTACAACACATGATGAGCTCCTTCGGCAAGCACAGAATGCCTCGGTCGGTCTTGAGCTACTTTGCATTGATGTCGAAGGCTCACGCCCCGACAGTGCTTACTTATACCATTCTCGTCACTATGTTCCGCGAATTGGGCGACTTAAGAATGGGGTATTTCGCGCTGAATGATATGCAATTCTTAGGGATTTCTCCAAATTTGGTAACTTTCACCTGTTTGATCGATGGTTGCTGTAAGAACAATCGTTTGGATATGGCACTGGAGTTGTATGATCGTATGACAAGTCTTTCCGTGCCACCAAATGTATTTACTTTCAATGCACTTGTTGATGCTCTCTGTAAGAAGGGGATGCTGGAGAGAGCGACAGAGATGTTTGAAAAGATGCACAAGATCGGGGTGCTGGCAAATGTGGTGGTTTACACTTCCTTGATAGATGGGTACTTAAAGAAAGGAGATTTTGACACGGCAGTGAGATATTTGAATAGAATGTATGACAGGGGAATCTGTCTCAATGTGAAGGGATATGGGGTGGTTCTTTGGGGACTTTGCAATAACGTCAGTTGTATAGAGCTTTAGAGATGAGAAAGGAGATGGAGGGAAGAGGCCTGAGTCCGGATAAATTTATCCTTACCAATCTGATGGATGCCCATTTCAAAGCAGGGGATGTGAAGAAGAGCTTGGACTTGCATAAAGAAATGCTCATTAATGGTTTTGAGCCTGATGTGGTCACTACTTCGGCAGCAATTGATGGGCTTTGCAAGCATGGGCTATTGCAGGAGGCAAATGAATATCTTGTGAAAGCAAAAGAAGCTAATGAGATTACCTATACCACACTTGTCGATGGGCTGTGCAAGCAAGGGAATATAAATGATGCTGATAAGGTTTTTATGGATATGCCAAAAGCTGGTCTAGCTCTAGATAAGTTTAGCTACACTTCAAAAAGTGCTGGCCACTGTAGAGAAGGGAATATAGTGGAGGCATTGAGACTTAAAAGATTGATGCTTCAAAAGGGTATTTATCCTGATCTGCTTACTTTCAGCTCACTTATATGGGGTTTGGCAACTAAAGGGTTTATGATTGAGGCAAAGCAGGTTTTTGATGATATGCTAAGCAGAGGGATTGCTCCAGATGCTGTGGTGTATGATATTTTGATCAGAGGTTACCTCATGCAGAATGATATTTCGGCTGCCTCAAATTTGGAAGAAGATATGAAAAAGAGGGGTCTTATTACTGAGGATACACCACTAATGAGTAGTGCATATTCATCCACATAGGTTTCTTGAGATTCTGTAGTATGGGAACTTCACCAAGGTTTGATCAATTCGTCAAATAAGCAATTTGTTGATGAAATGCATTTTTTCTCTATGTCCATCTTTTAACTCTTCAAGGGCTGCCAGTCTGCTAACTTGATCTGGCATTTGGCATGACCAGATTAAATGCATGATCTTTGCGGGGTAAACTTGCAAGAACTAGTTCTGCTTCTAGGAGCAAAAACTTGTCTGATACTCTGACCATTGCTGGCTATCAGATGATCAAGGTTAGAATGTCATGCTACACTGCATAGAAGAAAAGGGATACAAAGTTATCTTAGCAGAGATTATGGTTGCTGCATCTTAATTGTTTCTTAAACTACCTTTGTTTCTCGTTCACTAATAGGGATACTCTAACCATTGTTTTACCCGTAATTCTGTATGATGAAGGAGTCTGTCAAGAACGATCCATAAAAAAATGAGGGCAGAAGGTTTGAGCATTTTAGGGAATCTTTCATGTAATTTATTACACACATGATTTCATGCCTTAATCAAGAGGTTTTGAGGTTCCAGTAGCTGCAAGTAGATCATATTGACCCAGTGAACAATTTTATGTTGTTCATTTTCCTTTTGATCTTTTACTGCAAGGCATGTTCATGTTGTAAATAAGTTTAGGTGAATGTGTTGTTGGATTTTGATTCTTTCAAGACCAGTATATCTAAACTGCAGGCAAGCAGTAAATGGAGAGTTTCATTGCATGAACTTGGTACCTGCTGCTATCCTTTAACAAAATTGACTGATGCTGTTGCTTGCTCACATGCACCTTAGTTCCATAGATGGTTTTTCTAGTTCTGGATTTCAGGCATAGGCAGCCAAGGATGGAGGTAGAGGCAAAATCATCTTTTGAGAAAAAAATGACACTTTGTGGAAATTTTTGAAAGAGGAGGTGCTAACTGAGAGTTTCTCAAAATAAGGGGCTTTTTTTGAAAAATTATCCAATATACATTCATAAATATATATATATATATGTATATATATATATATGTATATATATATATGAGAGTTGAAATGATGAATTGCGTCCATGAATTTTTTTTACTATTTGCATGATTGCATAATATTTTGTATGGCATAAACCACCTTTGGGTTGCTGACATGAAACCCTAGAGAGCTTGTTGTAACACAGTGGACGGATGTAAATTTGAAACAGGGCCCTTACTATTGCTCTGCTGGTGCTGACAAAGCTTTTGGCCCTGACATTGTTGATGCCCTTTACACAGCCTGTCTCTAAGCAGGAATCAACATTAGTGGCATCAATGAAGAGGTGATGCCAGGCTAGGTAAATTATAATCTTTTTATGATATTAAAGGGTAGTCTTCTTGCACTCGTTGTCACCTTTGAGCAATGTCATGCAGCAGTGGGAGTTTCAAGTAGGCCCTTGTTGGCATCTCAGCTGGTGACCCGTTGTGGGTTGCTCACTACATATTTGAGGTAATGCCTGACCCGGAAATACTATGATTGATCAGTGATTTCTTCTATGGATGTCTTGTTACTTCAAGCCTCTCTTATATTGTGTGAAGCAATCTGAGTATCCAACTTATTAGCACTTAGATCTCTCTGTGAACAGCGAATTACCGAGATATTTGGAATGGTGCTTTCCCTTGGACCCAAAGCTGATTCAGGTAAGATCAATTTGTTGTCTTGATCTGTAAACATGACTTCATGTCTTGTGTCAATACCATTGTAGTCACATTGTGACTGTTTTGGTGCTTCAGGTGATTGGAATGGTGCTGGCGCTCACACAAATTACAGGTGACACAGTTCGTACCGATACCATCGACAAGATGGTTGAGGATCAAGTTTCTAACTTTCTTTATGTTGTTTGTATCTTCTTTTCCTTTTGTAATTCCCAGCACCAAGTTCATGAGGAGTAATGGAGGGCACAGAGTCATCAAGGAGGCAATTCAGAAACTTGGCCTAAGGCACATGGAGCACATAGCTGCCTATGGAGAAGGGAACGAATGACGGCCCATGGGGTGCCATGAGACTGCTGATATCAACACCATTTGGGTATGCGATTTTGATCAGTAGAGCTATGTTACCTTTACACAATGAACTTGTAATAGTTCTTTTTCTCGTAATTGACAGGGAGTTGCAAACTGTGAGGCATCGATTTGTGTTGGACGTGACACTGAAGTCTGGCAAAGGTTGGTGACATTTCCTTTTCTATTGAAATTGGGGTATCCTTCTGCTATTTATCAATCAAGAGACAAAGCTAACACTTAACATTTCTTTTTCTATTGACATTTGGGAAGGCCTGTTTCCAACATGGATCCTCATGTTGCCACTTCTATGATTGCAGAGACTACCATCCTTTGGAAAGTTTACTTGCAAGTGATCAGCTGTTTGTGTCTCATATCTACTGGATCTTTGCCTGTGGGGTTGGTTCTTTTGCATTACATGTAATAGCTTAGAGGGAATGATTGTGTTGTGTTGAAGATGAGGCAGGAAATTTAGATTGAGTTGGACTTGATCCATTTTCCTGCCTTAGTTGTCACTTCTTGTTCCATTTATATCAGTAATGAACGTACATTACCAGCAGAGATGAAACTGTGGCAAGTGGCTTGTTTGATGCTTTTTGTTGGTTTCATCCCTTTGTTTTATTTGTTCTCTCTAAATAAATATAGAATTTAATATAATGGATATGATTGAAATTTCCCGTGGGATCAGACTGAAACTGCTCATCTGTGTTATGAAACTCAATGAAGAGCACTGCAGAAAACAAGATTTGATTCTTGTGGAAGAATTCATTTTTTTTTTCCAAAAAGCAAAAGGCGATTATACTATTTCCTAAAATTAATGTATTCCATCTTAACTTCTAAATATACTAACCAATCATTTGTCCATCCTCAAAATCCTTATAAAAATTACACAAAAAATTAATGTCTGCAGTCTTAATCTCTAAATATATATATTTTTTTTGCCCAATCACTTGTCCACCCTCAAAACCCTGAATCGTTTGTTACACCAAAAGGATTAATATATGTCGTCTTAAGCTTTAAATATAGTAGATCATTTGTTGACTCAAATCAAGAATCATGCCACTAAACCAAACACCTAGTTAAAACAATGTATATTAAACAAAGTATTTAGAAAGACTAAGAAGAGATATGATATTGATCATAGCAAACTATCAACATCCCCTTATAAGAATTTGAAACAAACACCTCCATATCTAATTCTATCCTGTATGTTTTACCCCTTGTAGATATAAGCCCATAAAGCCAGCAAGCCATATATACAACCTACAAGCAAACATACGCCATTGCATATACGAATAAAAATATTAGCTTCGTCTTATTTGTTATGCATGTTAAATGTCTCATCTTTTTCCACTAAATATGAAACTGACTCGAGACTTCCTTCGGACCATCATATTATTAAAATATAGCTTTAAAAATCTCACTTCGGTGGGCAAACAATAATTAAAGAACTTTATTCTTATCGAAATAAACTTATCAGTGTGGCACTTCTTTCTACAAAGGAAGTCTACCTTTTAAGGTCGAGGAAGATAAATTAATAATCATTAATATTTCATCAAAAAGAATAAATTCCACTGGTGAAACATATTTTATAGTGAAAGCCTTTTGCGACATCCATCACATTGTTAGTATTTATAATAATATAATAATCTTTTTATTTATATCACATTAAGTTTTGGGGAATATTAGTCACGTAATTAAGATCTTATTACGACATAGAAGTCCCTTGAGAAGATAATGGACACTCCTCTATTGATTCATCAGGGTTTTAATTGAACCTGTAATGGGTACTTTTGTAATTTCATCACAATGTCGATCTCTATATAAACGCTCCTGCTCTCCCTCTTTCGCCCTTTGATTGCATCACTTCTTTATCGATCCGTCAATGGGTTTCGTGGGATGTCTCTCTCCTCGTGCCCTCCGATAGCATCGCTTCTCCTTCGATCCTTGCCTAGGGATTTTGTGGGATGTCTCACTTTTCATTCACTTCGATTGCATTGCTTCTCCTTCGATCCTTGTCAAGGAATTTCATGGGATATCTCTTTTCTCACACCTTTCGATAGCATTGCTTCTCTTTCGATCCTGGGTTTGGTATGGTGTTTTCTCTCTCCTTGATCCGTGCTTAGGCTCTCATCTTCGAAATGTAGGAATGTGCAATCAATTGGTTTCACCATTTTTGTGGTTTTATCATTTATTGATTGGTGGTAAATTATGTCGGAATTTTTTGGCTTCATTTGATTTGCACTGCTCGGTAACTTATGGTGGGATTTTTTTGATTTGTGCTGCTCGGTAACTTATGGCAGTAAATCATGGGAGAATTCATAGATAATTATTTTCTTGATTCCTGCGCTACTAGGTAACTTGTGGTCAGATTTCCTTTGGCCCATGAGATGCGCATCTCTACGTCTTCCAACCCTCTAGCAAAGCCAAAAAGATCGTAAGGTCATTCGTTATCTTCCGCCTCTTCTTCTTGCTTCTTATCATGCTTCCTATCCGGTTCAAGTTTATGAACTGTGGTTTTTAATTGTCTTATTCTTTCCTTGATGGTAACGGTCTCTGTAGTTTAATCGTTTTGTTCTTGTAAAAATTTGGTGATAGCATACGCATTACACTGTTGATTCAACTGGTCATAGGCTACCACTTGGAATCAACCTACACACGTGGAAAGTCACACAAGTCAATAAACGGTGCATGGCAACCAGACCCAATGTCTTAGCTTCCCTCGACCATGCCACTAGTCCTCTCCACTTCCCCTTAATTGTGCCATTGTTTGTCAGCGATCTGTCACCCTTCACCATGATTTTAGAGGAGGTTGCATGATTAATCGCAAGGAGTATTAATTTCATATGGCATAGCCTAACTCTTTAAACACCTAACTGTCACAGATAAACTTCTAAACAGGATGTTTGATGTAATGCTTGTTAGGATCGAGAGCACTAAGAGGGGGGGGGGGGGGTGAATTAGTGCAGCGGAAATTTTTCCAGCGATTAAAACGAAAGCTGCGTTCGTTCGATAAAAAATGATTTACGTCTAAGTGCAGATTTAGAAAGTTCTGAACTTAGAAAATTGTTCGTAAGATAGCAGAAGGCAGTAAGCAATTGTGATTGAATTCAAAACGTAAACGTAAACTGAAATATGATGATCGTACAAGAAAAGTCGATTTACGTCTAAACGCAGATTCGGAAAATTCTGAACTTAAAAACTTATTCGTAAGATCGCAGAAGGCAGTAAACAGTTATGATTGAAATCAAAACGTAAACGTAAACTAAAATATGATGATTGTACGAGGAAAGCCGATTTACGTCTAAACGCAGATTTACGTCTAAACGCAGATTTACGTCTGAACCTTGAAACTCGTTCGTAAAATCACAGAGGGCAGTAAGCTATTGAGAAGTTTGCAGTGAAGGTAAAATACTCAAAGGAAATGCAAACCGAGATTTATAGTGGTTCGATCAATCTTGACCTACTCCACTTTTGGCTTCCTCCACCGACGAGGTCACCGACGTCAACTAGAAGCCTTCCTTCAATAGGCGAAGGCTAACCACCCTCTTACATATTCACTCCTTTTTACGGGCTTAAGAGACAACCCTTACAGAAGTTTTCTCTCCTCTCTTTACAACTCAAACTTGAAGAATAGAAAGAGGAGAACTAGCAGTTTTGAGCTCTAAGAAACACAGAAAGACAACAAGATTTCGAGTGTATGTTCTTGTACTTTCAGTACTGAATGGGTGGGGTATTTATAGGCCCCAACCCAGTTCAAATTTGGAGCTCAATTCTGTCAATTCCTGAAATTCCGGGATCAGGCGGTTGCACCTCCTGACTGGGGCGGTTGCACCGCCTGGCAGAGCTCGAAGACTGAGCCTCTGGGCGGTGCTACCTCTGTCAGGGGCGGTTGCACCTCTCTGCCAGAGCTCGAAGACTGAGCTCAGGCGGTTGCACCGCCTGACTGGAGAGGTTGCACCGCCTGGCAGAGCTCGAAACTTGAGCTCTAGCGGTGCTACCTCCTGACAGAGGAGGTTGCACCGCCCAGTCTCGCTCGGAGACTGAGCCCTGGGCGGTTGCACCTCTTGGCTGGGGCGGTTGCACCGCCCAGTCTCGCTGGGAGACATAGCCTGGGCGGTGCTACCTCCCTGCTTGGGCGGTTGCACCTCCCACAGCAACCTGGGTCCGAATGGGTTAAACTATTCGACCCAATTTGAGTTCTTCAGGGGCCCAATTGCCCCAGGATTAAGCTAATGGGATCACCTCCCATTTCTAACTTAATCAAAGTGCTAACTACGATTATTTCCTAAGACATATTCTGCAGCTTGCTTCGGTGCGTCACTCGCTTCTTCCGGCGAGTTTCCGGCGAACTTCCGTCGATCATCCGATGAACCCTCGGTGATGCTCCTGCGGACTTCCGGCAAACTCCTGGACTGCGACGATCCACTTAGCAAGTTCCGACGAGCTCCTTTGGCAAGCTTATGGACTTCTCGGATTTGTTCCCGCAGAACCTCCGACGACTGTCCGAACTTCCGTCGAGCTCTCGAACTCCCAACGTGATCATTGTCATGACTCCGGCGCAACTCCTGCTACATGTCTTTCTTCCATCGTAGTTAATCCTGCACACTCAAAACAAAAACTTCGATCGAGACAATTAATCCTAAGCAATTAACCAAGTTGTCCGACATGTCATTGGTCCCTCGACGCTTCGTCCGATTCTTCGGCGCATCGTCCTTTCCTGTAGCCTTTTGCCCAATCGGCCAGTTGACTCCGCAACTCCGATATCCTTCGCATAATACCCGCTCTTCTTGGCCCGATGCCCGAGTCCACGGCCCGAAGCCTTCTATCGATACGTCAACCGATCCATTGGCCTGACGTCCAATCTTCTGACATGTTCCTCTAGCATAACATGATTTTCTTGCTTTAATTGTCTCATCCTGATCGAAGCATCCTGCGTCACTCAAAACGCAGATTAAATTATAAACATATATCAAGTAGTTTTATTATCAAAATACGAGATTCAACAATCTCCCCCTTTTTGATGATGACAACTACTTGATGACGGAGGTAAACTTAACTCTCAGAGTTTAAACAAACTCCCTCTATCAATATGCCATATTGATAGAAACTCTTGGATTCAAAAATCCAAGCAACATGTCATCATAAACTTATGCATAACATGTCATGTCATCAACATACTTCTCCCCCTTTGTCATCAATAAAAAGGAGAAATACCACAATAAAGTGTTTGTGATATAAGTTTAACTCATTGCATGAAAAACATAATATCTTTTGTTATCATCATGCAAGTTTGAAGCCAGAAAATTTAGCAAATGTTACATCATGCTTAGAACATTCAAGCTATCAAGTTTTAGATATACAAGTTTTACGGCATACAAGATAGAACATGCAAGCTAGCAATGTTACAACATTTTAGAACTTGCAAGCTAGCAGTTTAGAGATATTCAAGAAGGTAACTCTAGCTTCTTGAAATATGCAAGTTGCAAGCTAGGAAATTTTTGTTTCCTTTGCAGTGTTAGCTTTTGATATCGTAACGCAACTATTTCAAGTGTTTATCAATTGTAGCATTTCATCATATGGCATGATATCGACATGTAAAGCTGTAAAGCAAGATTTTGATATCATTTCATGATGTACACATTTCGAATATTTTAGCAAGTGTAGCATTGCATCACATGGTAAGATATCAGCTCGTACGATGCAAATTTTTGTTTGATATCTTGATACAGGGCATATAGCAATGATAGCAATCATATATTACTTGGTGATGCAAGTATGGCCTAATCATAGCAATGATAGCAATCATATATTTCTTGGTGATGCAAGTATGGCCTAATCATAGTATCAGTGATAGCAACCATATCAACATCAGTGATAGCAAACATATCAACATCAGTAATAGCAACCATATCATCATTAGTGATAGCAAACATATCAGCATCAGTGATAGCAACCATTAGTGATAGCAAACATATCAATTCATATATTTCTCCCCCTTTGTCATCAACAACAAGGAGAACGATATAAGCAAATTTTAAATATAAGTGCGATGCCATAAGTTGGTTCATGTCATTTTCCAACAGTGAGTGATAGGATACTAGTAATGCAAACATCTCGAGGAAAACATGACATGGAGATAGCTTTTATTGCTTCTTCCTTTTTATTTGTTATCTTTTTACATAAAGTAGGAAAGCCATATGTGAAGTTCAAATCGATAAGATATTAAAGCACACTTTATTTTTGCAAGGATTAAGATATGTAAGTGAGTCAAATCCTTGTATGTAAAAATATCTTCCTTTTATAAGAGGGAATCATCAAATATGTTTCTCGAAAAATATTTTTCACATGATAAGTGCATTTGCTAGATGATTCCATATGTCAAAAATCAATGATGTGAATTAAACTTGATATGACATATGCTTGTTAAATTCGGAAGAGGATAATGTATCAAGAAAATCCAATTGTTAGGATCAAGAAAATCCGAAAATGAAATTTGACACTTTCATACATTCGGACAGGGTTTTACTAGAGATATTCAATTACAATCACGAAGGTAAAACATGCTTATTATCATGAAAATTTTTGTATTCAAGCACATAATTTCCAACATGTAATCATGGCAAGTAATTGTGTAAAATCATTATGGCAATCAAGTGATTTGATCATTTAATCAAAAAAGTCTGAAAAATAATTTTAACAGGTTTAATCATTCGGACAGATTTTTGCCATAGTTTTTCAAATATAATCATGAAGATAAGGCATGCTCATCATCATGGTAGTATAATAGCAAGTTTACCATATACAAGCTAGCAAAAAATTTCTACATTTTATGGCCCGCAAGCTAGCAATTTTGAGATGTTCAAGAAAGCAACTTTTGCTTCTTGAAATATAAGTTTTGCTAGATGTACAAGTTAACTTTTTGCTTCTTGAGATAGGCAAGACAGCATTCCTTGGTGATGTTCAAAATAGCTAAGTTCTACATCATGCAAGCTAGTGAATTTTATACCATTTTAGAACATGCATAATCACCAAAGCATCATAAATTTTAATGATGTACAAAATTACAAATTTTGCATGATTGCATTTGTGTGTCTTGAGATTTGCAAGATAGCACTTCTTGGTGATCTTCAAGATAGCAATTTCTTCTCTTTTGAGAAGTGTAATTTTTGCTTTCTTCTTGAATTGTGCAAGCTAGCTATCTCCCCTTTTGTCATTGTCAAAAAGAAGGGAAAAACCCTTTACATCAATTTTTAAATCATGACAAAGGTTAGTATCAATCTCATTTGTGCATCATTATATTTTTAAATTAAAACATGCACATTTTTTAAAACATATAAACTCATTATTATATGCATGATTCCAAATCATCATTCATATTATTTCAATCATTGTTTCACTCATCACTATAGCTTATCATGCATAATATGTAAAACCATCTAACATGATATAAACATTTATTTATTTATTTATTTTTTTAAGCATTCATGATACACATCATACATTATCATAATAAAAAGCATATGCATCATTCCAAATCATAAATATTTCAAATCATCATGGTATTAATTTGTCATGTTGCATCCTACCATGCATGATCGAAAAAATAAATTCATGAATATCTCATGCATTCATATCATCACTTGAGGAATATTGAAAAGAAATAATTGGGTGATGAGATAAATATTTCATGAATACAAGGAATTGCATAAAAATCATATCATGAATACAAGGAATACAAGTCACAATCATTCAAAAAAAAAATCATTATTCATTTTCAATTCATTCAATTTGATAAATCAAGATCATGATTTTGATAAAACTCATTTCAATTTTAAGTCATCAAAATCATTTCTATGGCTCACAAAATTTATAACATAAATAGATTCATGATTTCATTGATAATATATTTTCCCCCTTTTTAAGTGTTTCATTTTAAGTGATTGATTTCATGTTAGCATGCCTTTTCATTTATGAAAACATGCATCAATTTTTTAAAGCCACTATTATTATCACGAAAATCGATAATCAAGAATCATCATAATTTCAAAAATATATACTCATTAATCATAACTTCAAATTGAACATGATTTCATATACTCAAAATCGAGAAATAACAATGGAAATCAACATGATACACATTATTACTTCTCAACCACATATAGCATGATTTCATAAGGTATTTTTAATCAAAATCATTTTGTTTATCATAAACATGCAATTTTCATGATTATTTTCAAAATTATTAGAATGATAACCATGATTCCTTATTTTTTGTATTTTCATAATAAAATTATTAAACATGCAATTTTTAAGAAAATTAAATAAAAAAGAAAAATACATTATGAAAAGCATTACGTAATTTCAAAGTAAATTAAAGGCATTTTGATTACCTCAGCGTCGAAAGGCGTAAAGGCGTAGTTTGCCACCTCGCCTTTGTTGATTTTCTCCTCGTCTTCGGAGGAGCTCGATTCATCCCAATTTTTGTTCTTCTTCTTGCGTTCAAAGCAAGTAGTTCCGTTCTTTTTACTTTTTAATTTTTGTTTTATTTGTAGTTTAAGTTCACCATCACTTGAGCTTATGCTCGAGTGGTATTCAAATGTTCTATGTCCCAAATCCTTCCTGTTCTTTGGAAGGTGGTTCTCAAGTTCTTCACGTGCATTGCACGTCATTTCATATGTGATCAATGAACCAATTAGTTCTAAATTGGTTCAAGTTTTTCAATTCTTGAATAGCAGTTACTTTTGAATCCCAAGTTTTAGAAAGTGAGCGCAAAACTTTGTTAACGAGTTCAAAATCCGAAAAGCTTTTACCAAGTGATTTTAAACCATTGACGACATCCGTAAAACGGGTGTACATGTCAACAACGGTTTCGCTTGGTTTCATATGAAAAAGCTCGAAATCATGCAGTAAAATATTAACTTTCGAGTTTTTGACTATACTAGTTCCCTCGTGCGTGATTTCAAGAGTGCGCCAAATATCGAAAGCCGTTTCGCATAAAGAAACCCGATTGAACTCATTTTTGTCCAAAGCGCAAAATAAGGCATTCATAGCCTTTGCATTTAAAGAAAAATACTTCTTCTCTAAATCCGACCATTCGTTTATCGGTTTAGAGGGAAGTTGAAAACCGTTTTCAACGATATTCCATAAATCCAGATTTAGAGAAATCAAGAAAACTCTCATTCGAGTTTTCCAATAAGTGTAGTCCAATCCGTTAAAGAACGGTGGACGAAAGACCGAAAAACCCTCTTGAAGAGCCATTTCTCTCGGGTGTAAATCCGAAATGAGAAATACCCCGCTCTGATACCAATTGTTAGGATCGAGAGCACTAAGAGGGGGGGGGGGAGGGTGAATTAGTGCAGCGGAAATTTTTCCAGCGATTAAAACGAAAGCTGCGTTCGTTCGATAAAAAACGATTTACGTCTAAGTGCAGATTTAGAAAGTTCTGAACTTAGAAACTTGTTCGTAAGATTGCAGAAGGCAGTAAGCAGTTGTGATTGAATTCAAAACGTAAACGTAAACTGAAATATGATGATCGTACAAGAAAAGCCGATTTACGTCTAAACGCAGATTCGGAAAATTCTGAACTTAAAAACTTATTCGTAAGATCGCAGAAGGCAGTAAACAGTTGTGATTGAAATCAAAACGTAAACGTAAATTGAAATATGATGATTGTACGAGGAAAGCCGATTTACGTCTAAACGCAGATTTACGTCTAAACACAGATTTACGTCTGAACCTTGAAACTCGTTCGTAAAATCACAGAGGGCAGTAAGCTATTAAGAAGTTTGCAGTGAAGGTAAAATACTCAAAGGAAATGCAAACCGAGATTTAGAGTGGTTCGGTCAATCTTGACCTACTCCACTTTTGGCTTCCTCCACCGACGAGGTCACTGACGTCAACTAGAAGCCTTCCTTCAATAGACGAAGGCTAACCACCCTCTTACAGATTCACTCCTTTTTACGGGCTTAGGAGACAACCCTTACAAAAGTTTTCTCTCCTCTCTTTACAACTCAAACTTGAAGAATAGAAAGAGGAGAACTAGCAGTTTTGAGCTCTAAGAAACACAGAAAGACAGTAAGATTTTGAGTGTATGTTCTTGTACTTTCAGTGCTGAATGGGTGGGGTATTTATAGGCCCCAACCCAGTTCAAATTTGGAGCTCAATTCTGTCAATTCCCGAAATTCCGGGATCAGGCGGTTGCACCTCCTAACTAGGGTGGTTGCACCGCCTGGCAGAGCTCGAAGACTGAGCCTCTGGGCGGTGCTACCTCTGTCAGGGGCGGTTGCACCTCTCTGCCAGAGCTCGAAGACTGAGCTCAGGCGGTTGCACCGCCTGACTGGAGAGGTTGCACCGCCTGGCAGAGCTCGAAACTTGAGCTCTGGCGGTGCTACCTCCTGACAGAGGAGGTTGCACCGCCCAGTCTCGCTCGGAGACTGAGCCCTGGGTGGTTGCACCTCTTGGCTGGGGCGGTTGCACCACCCAGTCTCGCTGGGAGACATAGCCTGGGCGGTGCTACCTCCCTGCCTGGGCGGTTGCACCTCCCATAGCAACCTGGGTCCGAATGGGTTGAACCATTCGACCCAATTTGAGTTCTTCAGGGGCCCAATTGCCCCAGGATTAAGCTAATGGGATCACCTCCCATTTCTAACTTAATCAAAGTGCTAACTACGATTATTTCCTAAGACATATTCTGCAGCTTGCTTCGGTGCGTCACTCGCTTCTTCCGGCGAGTTTCCGGCGAACTTTCGTCGATCATCCGATGAACCCTCGGTGATGCTCCTGCGGACTTCCGGCAAACTCCTGGACTGCGATGATCCACTTGGCAAGTTCCGACGAGCTCCTTTGGCAAGCTTCTGGACTTCTCGGATTTGTTCCCGCAGAACCTCCGACGACTGTCCGAACTTCCGTCGAGCTCTCGAACTCCCAACGTGATCATTGTCATGACTCCGGCGCAACTCCTGCTACATGTCTTTCTTCCATCGTAGTTAATCATACACACTCAAAAACTTCTGTCGATACGTCAACCGATCCATTGGCCCGACGTCCAATCTTCTGACATGTTCCTCCGGCACAACATGATTTTCCTGCTTTAATTGTCTCATCCTGATCGAAGCATCCTACGTCACTCAAAACGCAGATTAAATCATAAACATATATCAAGTAGTTTTATCATCAAAATACGAGATTCAACAATGCTTATGTATGCCCGTGTCTTTTGGTATGTTCATACTTTGCACAGCATGTAGAGGGATGACTGAAGGCTTAATAGTCCAATTTTAGTTGGATTGGTGGCCGCTTTAGGCTTGTAAATAAATGTTGTGTCATCTGGACACTTGTGAGAGATTTTCGGTCTGTAGTGGACCATTTTGACCCTTTGTTGTGCAACTATTCAGTGCTTGTAAAGTCTGTTTATAATTTACATTGTCTATAAAGTGATTCCTAGAATATTTGCTTGTGGATCCCGAGTGAGGCATTCTCTCTAACCCGTTTTCTCTTTTTTGGGTACTAAGAGACCATGGGAGGCTGACCTTTGCGGACGGACACGCAAGGGTGCCGCACGACTTAGGCAAAACCAGTTAAGTCCGTGACAGATGGTATCAGAGTGGGACAAGCACGCATAAAAACACTTAGCATGTAAACGTAGGGGACCTAGCGGGGTTGCGTTGAGGGCAGTCAGCACACGTGCGACCATTTGGGGGAAAACGGGCATGGAGATGTAGGGAAAATGAGTCGCTCAGAGGAGCGAGCATCTGAGATTGGCATTCAGAGGAATGGCCAACCCTTCACGCAAGAGGTACCACGAGAACATGTAAGCTTTGAAGAATGCAGAGTGCACAAAGGTTGGGATGGCTGAGTTTGAGCTATAGCTCAACGTTGGTAACTATACTTGTTGATGCTCAAGGCAAGCGAGGTGCTTGGTAAAGAATAAGATCATGCAAGGTGGAATGAGTTGCTCAGCTACCGAAAGAGTTATGTAAAGCTCATAGAGGTGAAGGGAATTGCTAACTCAAAGAATTCGATACTCATACATGGGCTTGTATGCGGACGATGGAATGTTCACGGCCATCCCAAGGCGATCAAAACTCAGCGCCATGGAGCATTGAAACTTTCTCTTCGACATGTGAAGGATACGTCCGTAGGAGGCTGAAGTGTACAACGAGTTCAGCATGTTGCTAGGCCTTGAATGGTGCAGCGGGGGCTGTATTAACGTGGAGTCGCAATCTAGCAAGTGCGTTTGTAGAAGGCAGAATAAAGCATAGCTTGTTTAGCAAATCGGAGTAGTCCAAGGGGATGGTGGTCTCCGAAATGAAGAGAGATGTTGCTCCAACGAGACAGTTATCCAGGAGGGATAAGTCCCGGCTCTCTAGAGGGAGAATCATGTGGGATGGACCTCACATATTGAGGAGGAGTACCTTAACAAACAACAACTCCATGAAGCTTAATGGGTTGAGCAAGCGGCGAGGAGTCATCGCATGATCTCGCTCGAGAGAATGCATTGGTGGATGCATTGCAAGATCAAGTGGGGGAGCGACCCAAAGCAACAAAAATGAAGACACACTTGGAGTCGATATGGAGATCGGACTCAAGGGAGGGCCGACCCGTGAAATGGTGGGCGCGAGGGCCACCATCAACTCAATGCAAAAACGAGGAGCGAAGTAACTTGGGTGTAACTTGGCGGAGTGCCCAAGCTGCATGAAGGGAGCCAGCATAGAAGATAGAACATGGAGCAGAGGCACAGTGCTTTCCTTGGACAGAGGTCAAGGATATAAACTCTTGCAGAGGCAAGAGCAGGATCATGTTGTTCTATGGGTCCTTCATTCTGACGGAGCAGACTCATCTTGCATGGTGCCAAAGATGAAGGGAACTTCTGGGTACATGCATCTTATCTCGGAGAAGCATTTGACGGAGGAACTAAGACGACTCAACTTGCGGAGGTGAAGTTGGGTTCAGAAGGTCTTGGCACGGGGCAAGAGGATGCGGAGGTGGGTACTCTTGAAGAATATGCCATAGTGTTACCATTCAAGTTGCCATGAAGGAAGTGGTGCGCAGCGAAGATTGTGCTGGTAGGGGCAGAGGCCCAGGATCCAGACAATGGTGAACTAATTGCAGCGAAGTCAGGGGACTTCAGGAGCTACTAGGCGACGAACTATCCTAGAGCGGTGCTTCATCTAGGTGTGACCCAAGAGTGGGTGGATGATGGTCGATTGCCAAAAGAGCGAACAAAATCGAAGGTGGAAGAGACCCTACGATGTATTGGCAGAGGCCACACATGGAGAGATCACAATTTGAGTTCATCCTACAAGGATCAAAATGCAATAGAGATGTCACTAGGAGACGACATGGTGCAGCGGATCATGGAGGAATAGTTTGTGGCAATGCGATACACATGAATGAGTCCCGTGAGGGACTAGATCATATGGAGGTATGATCGGGAGCTACTGGAAGCTCCACTTCGGTGAACAACACGACGACAAGAAGGGCTATGGATTCAAGGAGTGAAGGCCATGGTACCGTAGAGGCGGGTCTTTGGTGCGTGCATCAAATTTTACATCGGATGAAAGCTTTGGTCATCAGCATATGGGGGCTGTGTTCCACCAAGGAAAAAGTTCAAATGCAAGTACCAGTGAGTCCCATGGGAGGGACTTGATCATGTAGAGGTATGATCGAAGCAACTGGAGAGTTGGACTGCTCTAGAGCCCATATTCGCTTAAGGGAGCCTAGCAAGTCAGAGGACAAGGTCGAGTAAGCGAACGTTGCTACCAAGGAAGCTAAGGAGAACAGAATCGGTGCAAATCCTACAACGTGATGGCAGAGGCCATGTAAGGGAGTTGTAGTTTGTCTTTCTATCAACCAAAGGGAGCTGCTTGGAGAACATAGAGGTGTTGAAGCAAGGGGTCGAAAGGGGTGAGGAAGCGACGACGAGTCCAGAGGGACTTAGCTACCCAAAATCAAGCATCAGTTAGAATGGAGGTGGACTCAGAGGAGTGCCTCAGAGACATATCTACTAATTGTGACAAAAAGAGATGCAGATGCAAGGCGACAGATAGTAGGGCCATGGGTATGGCAGCACCATGGTACCGCAGAGGCGGGACTTCCGCGAAAGTCATTGATCCCTTGCTCTCATAGAGGGAGAGTGCTTGGTCATGAAAGTGGCCGAGGAGGCAGAGCATGCAGAAGCAAATTCCAAGTACCGAGACAAGGCTAAAGGGCAGAGGCCAAGGAACTTCGTAAGACCAGTGTCAACGAGCTTCTCATCAAGATAGCCGAAAGTGAAGGACTTCGGGTCATGCAAGAGTGCACGACCAAGGAACGAAGCAGGCAGTACGCGGTGCTGTACCTTTGCTACTCATTGGAGTAGGCGGCAGGGTTGATGAAGAAGATGGTATAATCCCAGAAGCGACCAAATCTATTAGAGAATTACTCCAAGTTGGGGTGAAAACTTCTTACATTCCAGAAGTTCGATGACATTGAGAAGGTGAATCACAGATGCTAATTCAACGCAAGGAGTACAAACACTTCAAGTGCTTCAGAAGTGTGAGCAAAGAGCAAGCGAAGGCCAGTAACTAGCTCGATGCATGGAGTACAACCTCGAGGAGGCGGGCAAAGTCAAGTAACCTTTATCTTCTCAACCCTTAAGAGAATGGGTGAAACCGAGTACCCCAATTCTCTTATCTATCCAGTAGAGGAGCTCTGCACAGGTTCAAAGACCCTTCGAAGATAATAGTTGTCAAATCCTCACCAACGGTGATCATTGCTGTTGAGAGTAGATTGTCTGCTTCATTTCCTAACGAAATGCCAATCGAAAGCGGAAGTGATGTGAACCTACTTAGAAATGACAACTAAGTGAAAGAAGAGTCAATGGGCAAATTTTGTGGAGGAAGGACCCAAAACTTCAGAAGTTTGCCAGACGATGCTCGTTAAAGCTCCAACAAGCATCCACCCAATTCAAGCAGCATGAGGCATTTGAGAGACTGGCATAGTAAGGATGGTCTTTTCCTTCATCTGGAGGATCTGTAGGAACCAACAAGGATCAACACAACTCAGCCAACCCCACACTAGAGTCAGAGTCATTGGCGAGTTGAAGCAGCATGGCGGATCTAAGGTTTGGCTACTCAAAAATAGTACCGGAGAGCAGTTGGGAGCCAGGAGGCGCATTGCAGCTGGAGTAGAAGATTGAAGACTCAACAAAGGCAAAGAGTTGCAATGTCGGCAAAGGCTTCGACGAGGACGTTGAAGGAATAAGTGGGGGAGAATATCATGAACAAACTTCTAAATAGGATGTTTGATATAATGCTTATGTATATCCGTATCTTTTGGTATATTCATGCTTTGCACAGCATGTAGAGGGATGACCGAAGGCTTAATAGTCCCATTTTAGTTGGGTTGGTGGCCGTTTTAAGCTTGTCAATAAAGGTTATGTCATGTGGACACTTGTGAGAGATTTTCGGTCTATAGTGGATTATTTTGACCCTTTGTTGTGTAACAGTTCAGAGCTTGTAAAGTTTGTTTGTAATTTGCATTGTCTATGAAGTGTTTCCTGGAATGTTTGCTTGTGGATCCCAAGTGAGGCATTCTCTTCTAACCTGTTTTCTCTTTTGTAAAGTCTGCTTAGGCTTTTAGGGGGGGCAGGAGGGGGGTTGTTTAGGGGGATGGTGAATTAGTACTTTTGAAATGGAGATACGATTCAAAAATTTGTTCAAGGAGATCGGTATCAAAAATATGTTTAACTTAGAAAATGAGTAACTATAGTAAGCAATTAAATCAGTAAGCAATAGTAATGAAGAGCATAAAAGGAAATGCAAACCAAATTTATAGTGGTTTGGTTATTGTAACATCCCTCATTTCTGAATTTTCGTATAAGTTTCTAGTTGTAATGTAAGTATCTATTTTAAATTTGATAAAAGAGCCAAAGTATGAATTTGAGAACTTATTCATAAGATTTGGGGGATTTGTTCAAAAAAAAAAAATCTGAAGACCTATATGTAAACCCTGAGGACCTAATCATAAATATAATAATACAAGGACTAAACTGTAAAATACACAACATTACAAATCCCACCGTTTAAGCCTCTCTGCCTTCGTTCTTAAGGAACTAGAGAAGGCAGCTGCATGGAAGAACAAAGAAAGAAAGAAAGAAGAAGGGAAAAAAAAGGGGGAAGAAGAAGAAGAAAAAAATTTGGGGCTTTGAGGTTTCTTACTCAAATCTTCTCAATTGGGGTCATAATTCTCAAAGGCAAGTATTCTAACCCCATCTTATAAAAATATTACTCTCTGTTCTTATATTGATTTTGAATAATTTGAACGATTTCTGCTTAGAACCTGATATCACTCTCTTTGGACATAAAACCATGGATCTGAAATTTTTCGGTAAACTGACCCCTATACACTGTTTCAGCTATAATTTTTAGTACCAAATGTGGAGTTGGGCAGGACCTAGCTTGTTTGAAATTATGCTCTTATATCTTTCTTTTGGCACTAATTTTAAAAATTTTGGACACCGAATACTTACCCAAACGTCTGTTTCAAATGAGCCTATAGATGCTGCAAAACAGGGATCAAAATTTTGGATCTTTGGATACTAAAATGCCTATAACAACCCGTTAGAAATTCTGATTTGTACCAAACTGACTTCATTCGAAACTAGACTTATAGACATTTCTTTTGACATATAGATTGAAAAATTTGGAATTCAAATGCTTATCCTGTTATCTGTTGAACCCGACCCTATGAATTATGTAAAATAGTGATTTTGTTTTTGACCTTGGGTGACTAAATCAATGGTAACTCCTTGTTGGAAACATTGATTTGTACAAAGTTTATTTCATCAGAAAATAGATTGATATATCTTTCGACAATAGCCTTCTTGAGGGTATTAGAGCATAATTGACAATATGAAGTATTTATCCAATATGCCTCTCGAATTTTGTCAGAAATTGAGCTTTGATCGATTTCGCATCTTCTGTTTTCATTCGTTTGGAAATAGATTTCATTCAGTTCCCTTCACTCAATTAAAGCTTATATTAATGCTTGAATTCTTGTTTGCTCTTGTCTATAAATTATTTCCATTCTTGTATATATTGTGTAACGTTTATGCTATATCACATTGACTCATATAGGCACATGTATATCCCATTGTTCCGCATTTGCTTTCGATATGTGTCTATTCAAGTTTCATTCCTTTGGATATCGAATTCATCTAACCTTCTTATTTGAATTGAGTTGTATGTGATTGCTTGGATTCCATGTGTGCCCTTGCTTTCATTTCCTTTCAAGTCTGAATACAATAGTGAAAGATATTTGCTTACTTCGTATTGACTTGTAAAGGCGCATGTACGTTTTGTTGTTCCGCGTGTGCTTCCGATATGTGCTATTTATTGTTCATACTATCCTTTTGTACTCTAGTGTTTGTGGGATATTATGGACCATTGCTAGAAATGATGAAGGGAGTTATGCATAGAGCCTGTGATGCTCTGCCGACCCTTATGACTTCACTCAGACGTGGGTGGATAGAGCTCCCAAACGTGGGAGACTTATGTTTGGTGGTCATTCAGAAATGGATGTACCATATTATGTTATGGTCCCACTTCACCATCTATATGTTTGATATAGTATCCAGAGCTTTGGTTATGTGTTTCTATACATGCTCTAGATAAGAATGATATTAATGCAACGTCAAATTCGACGTTTGAGCTTCTGTTTCGTATTCATCTTTGAAATGCTCTGAAATGGTCCATACGCCATTGATATATTCCGAAATGTTTTATTTATCATTGATATGCTCCGAAACATTTCGTACGCCTTTGATATGCTCCAAAATGTTTCATTTGCTATTGTTATGCTTTGAAATGTTCCACATGTTGTTGATATGCTCCGGAACATTTCATATGCTATTGATATGCTCCAATTACTCTATGCTCCATCTGTTATGAACCAAATATGTTTGATTGAGATGACATTTGTGATTCTGCCCTAATGAGATTACGTTTATGAATTATTATATTCTGCCTTGTATTTTGAAACCTTATTTGTTTGGAAATTGTCCTCTTTTATCATGGATATGTTAGTCACTTGTTGAGCTTTATATGCTCACCCCTTTGTTGTATAAATTTTTCCGGATAGCTTGTCGCTCGCTTAAATGTTAAGATTGGGCTGAGGCAGTGGAAAGTTAGAAGATTTTGGGCAGATCTTTATTAGCATATATGTTTTTGTTGTATAAGCCACTCTGCATCTAATGAAATGTTGACGATGAATCTAAACTTGTGGATTTTGTATAAGTTAAAGGATCTCTCATGTTTAGGATTCTGGAATGTTAAATTTAATTCGTGTAATGATATGAACTAATCGTAAACGTTGGTTTTGTGACTGCATAGACTTCCCCACTTGTGAATTTATGTTATGGTTATTATTTTGATGAGTTGAGTTCAGATTTTATGAATTATTGAGCAATGTGTTGTATGTTTATGAACTGCATAGGGTTTTTGAATTTGAGGTTTTATAGATGTGAATTTGATAGAATGTTTTTCAGTGTCCTCAAATGTTAGTTTGAATCCTGGATGGATTTGTGATGAAAATTTTTAAAATCATCGATATTATTTGAGGGGGCATGATAGAGGTGGTATCAGAGCATGGTTTGAGGATCACTGAAATATTTGATATATTGACGTGCAAAATATATTGAGGTCTAGTGAATTATAGTGATTGGTTAAATTTTCTTTGATGCATTTTAGGAATCTTGGATGATGAGGCAATTTGGTCCTCCTATTTCAATTGTTTCTGATTAATTAAGTGGGATGAAAGGGTTGATCGGGGATATCAAATCAGAGTGGCACAACGAAAAGCATGGTGAACCTAATTTTGTTGGTGACAGAAAAATAGATGATGTGAATGGAAAAGATATTTGATGTACAAAATTGTTTCAATGATCAAAAGATTTCTTTTGCCACCTTATATTGGAAGTAGAGGCTGATCATTAATGGGAACAATGAAAATAATTTTTGAATATCAATGGCAAGAATGATAAGGACAAGTTTACCAATAAAAATATGATTGGAAATGAATCAGAAAGTGATAGCAAGAGGGTCAAGACATTTGGATTTGAAAAGGGAACTCACCACAAAAGACTCAATCATGTGTGAATTGCAAGTTAAATTATGAAACAAGTTTGTGTTTGTGGGCGACTAGAGTCTATTTTGCTTGTGGAAAGTTAGATTATAAAATAAAAGATTGCCCTTTGATCAAGAAGAAAGAGTCACTATCTCATAAATCATCAGCCCATATCAAAGTGTATGCTATCACTGAATATGATTATAAAACTTCTGAATTAGTGATCGAAGGTATTATTCATGTTTATAAAAGAATGTAAATATTTGTTTGACCATGGGTCCTATCTATGATTTGATTCGTAATATTTTGCTTATCACTTGGGCATTCAACCTAGACCACTGCATTATGTGATATATGTAAATACAATCATCAGAGATTCTTTGATAACGGACTTGAATCTGGTCCTCTTGTCTGATTTTATTGGAGAACTTGAACTCCTTGCTGATTTGATTCTCCTAGAGATCTAGGGTTTTGATATTATACTTGGCATGGATTGACTATCTTCTTATCATGCTAGTATTGATTGCTACACAAAAATAATTACTTTCTGCATACTATATCAGCCTATATTTTACTTTGAGGGCATTAGGCATGATTTGCCTCCTTGCTTGATATCAATACTTCAAGCTTATCGTCTTATATAGAAGGGTTGTTTTTGTTATATGGTGTGTGTAAAGGAGCATTCAAATCAGGAAACCCATCTAGATGAAATTTCAGTGGTCAAAGAGTTCCCTGACGTATTCCTAGATGACTTGCCTGGTTTACCTCTAGATAGAGAGGGTGAATTTGTTATTGATCTGGTCCCCAGTACAACCCCAATATCTAAGCCTCCCTATAGAATGGCACCACTCGAGCTAGAGGAATTAAAGAAGCAACAACAAGAATTATTAGATAAGGGCTTCATACAACCTAGTGTTTCACTGTGGGGTGCTCTAGTATTATTAGTGAAGAATGATGGAACATTAAGGCTTTGTATTGATTATAGATAGTTGAATCAGGTGACCATCAAAAACAAGTATCCCATACCGAGAATTGATGATTTGTTTGATCAACTGCAGGGTGCACAAGTATTCTCTAAGATTGATCTGAAGTCAGGTTACTACCAGTTGAAGATCAAGGAGAAGGATATTCCAAAAACAGCTTTTAGAACTCGATATAGTCACTATAAATTCTTGGTGATGCCTTTTGGTTTGACTAATGCCCCTGCAGCTTTTATGGAGCTAATGAATAGGATATTTCAACCGCTCTTGGATGACTATATAATTGTATTCATTGATAACATATTGGTGTATTCAAGGAGTAATCAGGAGCATGAGGAACACTTGAGAAATGTATTGTCCATACTAAGAGAAAAGAAGTTGTATGCAAAGTTCAGCAAATGTGAATTTTGGTTGAATGAAGTTGCTTTCTTAGGTCATGTGATTTCAGGGAAGGGTATATCTGTTGATCCAAAGAAAGTGGAAGCTGTAGTTGAATGGGATGTACCAACAAATGTAACAGAAGTTAGAAGCTTCTTGGGCATGACAGGTTATTACAGGAGATTTATGGTGGGATTTTCTTGAATCGCTCAACCTCTCACCAACCTCACTAAAAAGAATGTAAAATTTGTATGGGGTGATGATTGTGAGCAAAGTTTTCAAAAGTTAAAAAGAAGATTGACTAGTGCCCCTATTCTCACTATTCCAAGTGGTAGTGAGGGATTTATAGTTTATACTAATGCTTCAAGAAAGGGCCTTGGATGTGTTTTGATGCAGGAAGGGAGAGTGATTGCTTATGCTTCTAGGCAACTAAAAGGTTATGAATTGAATTATCCAACTCATGATTTGGAATTGGCAGCAATTATTTTTGCTCTAAAGATTTGGAAACATTATTTGTATGGTCGACAATTTGAAATCTTTACTGATCACGAGAGTTTAAAATATATTTTCACTCAGGAAGAGTTAAACATGAGGCAGCGAAGATGGATAGAACTTCTGAAGGATTATGATTGTGCTATCCGTTATCACCCGGGCAAAGCCAATGTTGTAGCTGATGCACTTAGTAGAAAATCTACAAGTTTTATTGCTAGTTTGGTCGTGAAGCAATGGAAGTTATTAGAAGAAAATTTTGATTTGAAAGCTTTGAGGAAAGAGCAAGACTCGATGATATTGATGGCCTCTATTCAAGTGCAATATGATCTTATTCAACAAATTAAGGAAGGACAATTACGAGATCCACGTATAATCTACTTGAGGAATGAAGTAGAAAAGGAATTGAAGCCAAAATTTCAAGTTTCAAAGGATGGCCTATTGAGATTTGGGGAGAGAGTATGTGTACCAAATGAACCAGATATCAAGAATCAAATCCTAAAGGAAAGTCATACTTCAAAGTACACCATGCATCCTGGGAGCACTAAGATGTATAGAGATCTCCAAAGTCATTATTGGTGGGAAGGCATGAAGAAGGAAATTGCAATGTATGTTTCAAAATGTTTGACTTGTTAGCAAATCAAAGTAGAACACCAAAGACCTGGAGGGTTGTTGCAACCTTTAGATATTCCTGAATGGAAATGGGAATGTGTTACCATGGATTTTGTTTCAGGACTACCCAGAACCTCTAGAAAGCATGATGCTATTTGGGTTATCATTGATAGGTTAACAAAATCTACACATTTCCTACCGATTAATATGACTAATTCGCTTGATAGACTTGCAGATTTATATGTCAATGAAATAGTAAGACTTCATGGTATTCTGAAGAAGATTACAGGAATCTATGGGCACTAAAGTCAAGTTTAGTACTGCATATCATCCTCAGACTGATGGTCAGTCAGAAAGAACAATTCAAACACTTGAGGATTTGCTTAGAGCCTATGTTATGGATTAGAAAGGTGAATGGGATAAAGATATTTCACTTATTGAGTTCACTTATAATAATAGTTATCATTCAAGTTTTCAGATGGCTCCTTATGAAGCTTTATATGGGCGAAAGTGCATAACACCTATATGTTGGGAGGAAGTTGGTGACAGAAAGTTGTTAGCACTAGACAAAGTACAAGAAACTACCGAGAAAATTCAAATTATAAGGAAAAGGTTAAAAACTACTCAGAGTCGTCAAAAGAGTTATGCTAACAATAGAAGATAAGATATTGAGTTTGAAATCGGAGATTTTGTATTCTTAAAGGTCTCCCCTTCCAAAGGCATTATAAGGTTTGGGAAGAAAGGAAAGTTAAGCCCAAGATTTATTGGACCTTTTGAGGTTCTTGAGAGAGTTGGTTCTGTCGATTACAGGATTGCCTTGCCACCATCGTTATGCCATATCTATAATATATTCCATGTTTCGATAATTAGAAAGTATATATCTGATCCTTCTCATATCACTAAGTATGAGCTGATGGAGATCGATAAAGATTTATCTAATGTGGAAGAGCCCATTCAGATTGTTGATAAGAAAGAAAAGATCCTAAGGAATCGGGTCATCCCTCTGGTTCAAGTAATTTGGAGACATCATTCTGGAGAGGAAACAACCTGGGAGCTAGAGGAGGAAATGAAAAAGGTTTATCCCCATCTTTTCATCGATAGAGGTAAGATAAATTTAGAGGACTAAAATTTTCTTTTAAAGGGGGGAGAGTGTAACATCCCTCATTTCTGAATTTTCGTATAAGTTTCTAGTTGTAATGTAAGTATCTATTTTAAATTTGAGAAAATAACAAAAGTATGAATCTGAGAATTTATTCATAAGATTTGGGGGATTTGTTCAAAAAAAAAAATCTGAGGAACTATATGTCAACCCTGAGGACCTAATCGTAAATATAATAATACAAAGACTAAACTGTAAAATACATAAAATTACAAATCCTACCATTTAAACCTCTCTGCCTTCGTTCTTAAGGAACTAGAGAAGGCAGCTGCATGGAAGAATAGAGAAAGAAAGAAAGAAGAAGAGAAAAAAAAGGGGGAAGAAGAAGAAGAAAAAAAATTTGGGGCTTTGAGGTTTCTTACTCAAATCTTCTCAATTGGGGTCATAATTCTCAAAGGCAAGTATTCTAACCCCATCCTACAGAAATATTACTCTCTGTTATTATATTAATTCTGAATACTTTGAAAGATTTCTGCTTGGAACTTGATATCTCTCTCTTTGGACATAAAATCATGGATCTGAAATTTTTTGGTAAACTGACCCCTATACACTATTTCAGCTATAATTTTTAGCACCAAATGTGGAGTTGGGTAGAACCTAGTTCGTTTGAAATTAGACTCTTATATCTTTCTTTTGACACTAATTTTAAAAATTTTGGACACCGAATACTTACCCAAACATCTGTTTCAAATGAGCCTATAGATGCTGCAAAATAGGGATCAAAATTTCTGATCTTTTGATACTAAAATGCCTATAAGTCCCTGTTGGAAATTCTGATTTGTACCAAACTAACTTCATTCGAAACTAGACTTATAGACCTTTCTTTTGACATATAGATTGAAAAATTTGGAATTCAAATACTTATCCTGTTATCTGTTGAATCCGACCCTATGAATTCTGTAAAACAATGATTTTGTTTTTGACCTTGGGTGACTAAATCAATGGTAACTCCTTGTTGGAAACCTTGATTCATACAAAGTTTGTTTCATTAGAAAATAGATTGATATATCTTTCGACAATAGCCTTCTTGAGGGTATTGGAGTATAATTGACAATCAGAAGTATTTATCCAATGTGCCTCTCGAATTCTATAAAAAATTGAGCTTTGATCGATTTTGCATCTTCTGTTTTCATTCGTTTGGAAATAGATTTCATTCAGTTCCCTTCACTCAATTGAAGCTTATATTAATACTTGAATTCTCATTTATATTATCTATAAATTATTTCCATTCTTGTATATATTGTGTAACGTTTATGCTATATCACATTGACTCATATAGGCACATGTATATCCCATTATTCCACATTTGCTTTCGATATGTGCCTATTCTAGTTTCATTCCTTTGGATATCAAATTCATCTAACATTCTTATTTGAATTGAGTTGTATGTGATTGCTTGGATTCCATGTGTGCCCTTGCTTTCATTTACTTTCAAGTCTGAATACAATGGTGAAAGATATTTGCTTACTTCGTATTGACTCGTAAAGGTATATGTACGTTTTGTTGTTCCGCATGTGCTTCCGATATGTGCTATTTATTATTCATACTATCCTTTTGTACTCTGGTGTTTATGGGATATTGTGAACCTTTGCTAGAAATGGTGAAGGGAGTTATGTATAGAGCCTGTGATGCTCTACCGGCCCTTATGACTTCACTCAGACGTGGGTGGATGGAGCTCCCAAACGTGGGAGACCTCCCAGACGTGGGAGACTTATGTTTGGTGGTCATTCATAAATAGATGTACCATATTATGTTATGGTCCCACTTCACCATCTATATGTTTGATATGGTATCCAGAGCTTTGGTTATGTGTTTCTATACATGCTCTGGATAAGAATGATATGAATGTAACGTCAAATTCGACGTTTGAGCTTATGTTTCGTATTCACCTTTGAAATGCTCCGAAATGGTTCATATGCCATTGATATGTTTCGAAATGTTTCATTTATCATTGATATGCTTCGAAACATTTCGTACGCCTTTGATATGCTCCAAAACATTTCATTTGCTCTTGTTATGCTTCGAAATGTTCCATATGTTGTTGATATGCTCCGGAACATTTCATATGCTATTGATATGCTCCAATTACTCTATGCTCCATCTGTTATGAACCAAATATGTTTGATTGAGATGACATTTATGATTCTGCCCTAATGAGATTACGTCTATGAATTATTATATTCTGCCTTGTATTTTGAAACCTTATTTGTTTGGAAATTGTCCTCTTTTACCATGGATATGTTAGTCTCTTGCTGAGCTTTATATGCTCACCCCTTTGTTATATAAATTTTTCAGGATAGCTTGTCGCTCGCTTAAATGTTAAGATTGGGCTGAGGCAGTGGAAAGTTAGAAGATTTTGGGCAGATCTTTATTAGCATATATGTTTTTGTTGTATAAGCCACTCTGCATCTAATGAAATATTGACGATGAATCTAAACTTGTGGATTTTGTATAAGTTAAAGGATCTCTCATGTTTAGGATTCTGGAATATTAAGTTTAATTCGTGTAATGATATGAACTTATGGTAAACGTTGGTTTTGTGACTGCATAGACTTCCTCACTTGTGAATTTATGTTGTGGTTATTATTTTGATGAGTTGAGTTAAGATTTTATGAATTATCGAGCGATGTGTTGTATGTTTATGAACTGCACAGGGTTTATGAATTTGAGGTTTTATAGATGTGAATTTGTTAGAATATTTTTCAGTGTCCTCAAATGTTAGTTTGGATCCTGGATGGATTTGTGATGAAAATTTTTAAAATCATTGATATTATTTGAGGGGGCGTGACAGTTATCACGACCTATGTCGACTCCCTCCACCGTTGAGGCCACCAGCTTTCACTAATGATCTTCTTTTCAACAAACAAAGATCAACTACTCTTGTTACAACTCTTTTCTCCCTTTCATAGATTTAGGAGAGAACCTTTACAACTCTCTTTTAATAGTGATCCTCACATCTCCCTTAGAATGACTTAGAAGTTTAAGGAGGAAGGAACTCAACATTTGCTATTGAATCTCGGATTTTGATGATGAAACCAATTGATAAGCTTTTTTGTTTTAATCTATGTTTTGAGTGACGTAGGATGCTTCGATCATGATGAGACAATTAAAGCAGAAAGAATCATATTGTACTAGGGGAAAACATGTTAGAAGATTGAATGTCGAGCCGGTGGATCGGTCGATGTATCGACAAAAGGCTTCGGGCCAAAGATTCAGGCATCGGGCTAAGAAGAGCGGATATTGCGCTAAGGATATCAGAGTTATAGAGTCAACTGGCCGATTGTGCAATAGGCCGCAAGAGAGGATGATGTGCCAAAGAATCGGACGAAGCATCGAGGGACCAATGACATGCCGGACAATATGATTAATGCTTAGTATTAATTAACTAGATCGAAGTATATCTTACATATGCAGGATTAACTACGATAGCAAGGCATGAAGCACAATGAAGTCCTAGTGTCAAGGACGCGACTTCGTTGGGAGTTCGAGAGTTCATCGAAAGTCCGGACGTTCGTCGAAAGTTCTAGCGGAACCAGCCGAAAAGTCTCAGAGCTTGCTAGAGAAGCTCATCGAAACTTGCCACGAAGATCATCGTGAAGTCCAAGAGCTTACCGAGAGTCCGCAGGAACATTGCCGAGAGATCGTCGGAAGTTCGCCGGAAGATCGTCGGAAGCTCTCCGGAAGGATATACTTACGGACTTGTTTAGCTCAGATTATGTCTTAGATTTCATAGTTAGCACATAATTGAGTTTGGATTTAGGCTAACCTAATTAAGGGCTAGTTAGGCCCATGTAAAGACTATGTTGGGTCTAATGAGAGGCCCAAACAATGCCCCAAGAAGTCTCACCGTCGTGACATAGTCTTTGAGACTATGTCAGGCGATGGTACCGCTAGCCTGGGCGGTTGTACTGCCCCTAGCAGGGTGCTAGGCAGTGGTACCACTAGTCTGGGCTATGGTACCACCCAGCACAGCCTCCTAGGTAGTGGTACCGCCCAGCGCAGGTGATGGTACCGCCCGTGCCCAAGGAACCCGAGATGAAAAAGTTTTATGCTCCAAGTTCGAATCAACTTAAAGCCTATAAATACCCCTCTTATCCCTGGTTAAAGAACACAAGCATAGAGAATTTAAAAGTAGAAAAATGCTATAGAAATCTCTTGTGAGAATCCTCCTCTAGTCTAAGTGTTAGAATTCTATAAGAGAGGAGTGAGTGCTTGTAAAGGTTGACTCCTAAACCTATAAAAAGAAGAAGAGAGGTGTATGAAGTCGGTTAATTTTCGCCTAGTAAAGGAAGATCAATAATGGATGTCGGTGGCCTTGACAGAAGAGGAATCAGTGGAGTGGATATAGGTCACGATGACCGAACCACTATAAATTAGCGTGCTCTCTGGTTTGCATTTCTATTTAGCAATTTACCTTAATGCAAACCTCTTTAATTGCTTACTGCCTTCAATTCATTTATGAACGTGTTTCAAGTTAAGATATTTCTGAGATCGATTTTCAACGTAAACAATTTTATCGAAATGAAACGTTTTTGAAGACGTGATTTTACCGCTGCACTAATTCACCCCCCCTTTTAGTACCGCTCTTGATCTTAACATTTGCAGCAGAGTTTACACACTTAGAATCATAAGTTTTTTATGCTCTTTTCTTGCTATCTTAAGCAAGAATGAGTGGGATATTTATAGGCTCCAAATGGCTTAAAAAATGAAGCCAAAAAGTCTCATCACTGAGTTTTCGGGGTACTAGCGGTACTACTACCAATGACGGATGGTACCACCACTTGCCACATTGAGCACTAGCGATACCACTGCCTGACATAACCTAGAAAACTATGTTCTTATCGCTAGTCTGAGTGGTACCACTGCTAGTATGGGCGTACTACTGCTTGATATTGGAGGTACCACCATCGAGTCTTTCTGAAACATACATTCTGTACTTTCTAACTTATAGGTGCTTCCACTGCTTGGTCTAGAGGTGACACCACCTGACCCAATTTTAGGTTACTGAATTTGCCTTCCAATAGGCTCAATTCAACCATGATTTAGACTCAATTAGTCCTAATTAAGTTGGCATAGTTATACCAAAAACCAGCTAAATTAAAATCTAACCTACTTCGATTAAGACACAAACGATTACAATTGTGAAATTTATGTTGTTCGACATATCATTGGTTCATCCGATACTTCGTCCGAACTTCTGGCATGTCATCCTCTCCTTCGACATATTACCCAATCCATTGACATGCTAGTCATAGGTGCCCTGTATGCCAATCACGTGAATGATAGCATATGTGACTTGATATACAGTCTTTTTACTTATTATAATTATTTGGTATTTTATTACTTTATATTGTTTATTGCATGAATATATTGTGATGTCAATGGATCTATACAATGGGAATTAGATTGTGATGAGATCACGATAATGAGATTAATTTACCTTTAAACACAGATCATAAATAATCCCGATCATAGGTTACTTGAGAGGGACATCAAGATAACCCGATAGAATGGTATGCTGTATACCAGTCCATATGATGGATGCAACTAGTCTCATAGCTACTCGTGTGGGGACACTAGGGATATAGTGTAGGTGATCATTGGAGAATGAGTTCACTGATTGATTCGCTCATGGAATGCTAGATGGTTGATGATGCCTTATTGTCAAATAGCGATTCCGTCATCCTAGTGGTGTATCTGATCCTTAGACTTGAGACACTAAGGATGTCCTATATGAGTACTCCACTCTTTGATACCAGACTTATAGTTCCGGAGGTTCCAGATCTAACACAACCGGTCATTGGGAGTGATAGCCAACCTTATGAGGGCTATTGAGAGTCAAAAGAGGATCATCCACTCTTAGTGTCATAAGAGGAATATCTCATATGTTTTTACTTAGACAAATCCCTAGCTAGGGTCAATCGAACTTAGAGAGAAAGAATTCTCCAAGAGAATTCGATAAGAGCGAGACTCGAGTAGAAACTATATGGGCCTGATAGTACCATACCTAGGATATGGTCTCTAGGGTATTAGATGAATGAGGAACCATAGATATATGGTAATTGGAGATAGATAAGTCCAAAGGATTGGATTCCCCTGTTTCATCTAGGGATTGCGGCATAGTGGTCTAGTACGTCCGTAGTCGATGAGTCAAGTGAATTATTATGGAGATAATAATTCACTAAGCCAGAAAGAGTTCCAACAGATATGACTCACGGCCAGCTCGATATTGGGCCTAGAGGGTCACAAACATATGGTAGGTGTTGCGACGAGTAGAAGTTCGGATATGAGATATCCTCTAGAGCCCCAATCTTATTAGATATCCAATAAACCCTTGAATTATTGAATCCCATAGATGAGATCCAATAAGAGCTAATAAGAGATTATTGGGTAAAGAACCACTAATCTAAGAGGCTTTGGTAATTTGGATGAAGATCTAATACCCAATAATATAGGATCTATTAGGATTAATTGGGGACCTCTATAAATAGGAGGGAATTACAGGCCCATAGGCTGGGGCTTCTTAATTGTCATCTCCTATTATCCTCTCCCTTTTCTCCTCCTCAAATAGCAGGTGTGGAGATTTGAGAAGTATCGTCATAGCTGTGCTGTGTGGATCACCGCTAGCGAGGAGGACGGTTGACCTCATTCATCCACTCCAACAGATCTATAGGGATTCAGAGATATACGATCTCTCTAGATAACACAACTATCTCACAGATGGCTTTTTATATCATGGGTTTTACGCACCAATCTTCGCACGACGATGAACACCTTTTAGGAAATTTAGGAATTTTGTTTTCTATTCTTCCGTTGTGCATGTGATGTCGCCCCTAGATTTCTCCTACACCATGCCTGGTATATAGTCTCTAGGGTATTAGATGGATTAGGGATTATAGATATATGGTAACTAAGAATAGACAGGTCCAAAGGATTGGATTTTCCTATATCATCTAGGGGCTGCGGTGTAGTGGCCTAGCACATCCGTAGTCGATGAGTCAAGTGAATTATTATGGAGATAGTAATTCACTGAGCTAGAAGGAGTTCTGACAAGTATGACTCATGGCTAGCTCGATATTGGCCTCGAGGGTCACACACATATTATAGGCATTGTGATGAGTAGAAGTTCGAATATGAGATATCTACGGGACCCCCTACGTTATTGTATATCCAAAAAGCCCCTGAATTATTGGATCCTATGGATGAGATTCAATAAGAGCCAATAAGAGATTATTGGATATAAATCTACTAATCTAAGAGGTTTGGGTAGTTGGATGGAGATCCAATACCTAATAGGGCCGGATCCATTAGGGTTAAGTTGATAGGGGGCTTCTATAAATAGGAGGGAACCAAATACCCATAGGCTAGAGCTTCTCTTGGTTGCCATCTCCTATTTTTCTCTCCCCTTCTCCTCATCAGATAGCAGGCCTAGAGATTTGAGGAGCGTCATCGTAGCCCTACTGTATAGATCACCGCTAGAGAGGAGGACGCTTGACCTCTTTCACCATCTCCTATAGATCTGTAGGGATTAACAGATATATGATCTCCCTAGGTAACACAATTATCTCACGTGTGGTTTTCAGTTTTGTGGATTTTGTACACCAATCTTTGCACGACGCCAAACACATCTTTAGGAAAATTGGGGATTTTGTTTTATGTTCTTCTGTTGTGCATATGATGTCGCCCCTAGATTTTCCTACACAGTATTTTGACCTCCCGCAATATCTAATCTTGGTGCAATGCTCGATCCTTTTAGCCCAATGCCAGATCTCTGACTTGATCCACTCCGGTCCAATGTCTGATTCTTCTACTTCCATCAATTTTCTTTCCATGATCGAAGTTAGTTCTGCATCACTTTTCTCAAACACTCATTAGATCATAGACTTATCAATTGTTTTATGCTAGTTATAGGTGCTTTGCAAGTCAATCACGTGAGTAATGACACGTGTGATATGATACACAGTCTTTTTGCTTATTATATTATTTGATATTTTATTACTTTATACTGCTTGTTGTATATATGCATATATATTATGATATCCATTGATCTATGCAATGGAAATTAGATCATGATAAGATCACGATAATGCGATTGATTTACCTTTAAACATAAACAATAAATAATCCTAGTCATAGGTTACTCTAGGGGGATATTAAAATAACTAGACAGATTAATGTATTATAAACCCATCCATATGATGGAGATAGTTGGTCTCATAGGAGCTCGTGTGGGGACACTGGGCTACAGTACAAGTGCTCATTGGAGAACGAGTTCACTAATTGATCCAGTCATGGAATGTTGGATGGTGAATGATACCTCATTGTCAGACATCGATTTCATTATCCCAATGGTGTATTTGGTCCTTAGACTTGAAACACCAAGGATATCTTGTATGAGTACTCCACTTTTTGATACTAGACTTATAGGATTGGAAGTTCCAGATCTAGCAAAGCTAGTCATCGGGAGTAGTAATCAACCTTATGAGGGCTATTGAGTGTCGATAGAGGATCATCCACTCTCAGTATCATGAGTGTGTTCTTGCTCAGACAAATCCTTGGCCAAAGTCATTCGGATTGAGAGAGAAAGAGTTCTCCGAGAGAATACGATTAGAGCGAGACTCGAATATAAATCGTATGAGTCTGACAACACCATGCCCGATATTAGATTTCTAGGATATTAGATGGATGAGGGACTATAGGTAAATACTAATTAAGGATAAAAATGTCCAAAGGATTAGATTCCCCTATATCGTCTATGGGTTGCGGCGTAGTGGCCTAGTACATTCGTAGTCGATGAGTCGAGTGAATTATTATGAAGATAATAATTCACTAAACCAGAAGGAGTTCAGACAGGTATGACTCATGACCAGCTCGATATTGGGCCTAGAGGGTCATAAATATATGGTAGAAGTTGCGACAAGTAGAGGTTCGGATACGAGATATCCATCGGAGCCCCTATCTTATTGAATATCTAATAAGCCCCTGAATTATTGGATCCTTTGGATGAAATATAATAAGAACCAATTAGAGATTATTGGATAGAGATCCACTAATCTAAGACTTAGGTGGTTGGATGAAGATTTAATATCCAATAGAGTAGGATCCATTAGGGTTAAGTAGATAGGGGACCGCTACAAATAGGAGGAAAACAAAAGCCCATAGTCAAGAGGCTTGGTTGCCACCTCCTATTCTCCTCTCCCCTTCTCCTCCTCAAATAGTAGGTGTGGAGCTTTGGGTAATGATTTGAGGAGCATCGTCGTAGCCTTACTGTGTGGATCACCTCTCGATACGAGGGCGCTTGACCTCCTTCATCCTCTCCTACATATCTACAGAGATTCAGAGATATACGATCTCCCTAGGTAAAACATAACTATCTCACATATAGATTTAAGTTTCATGGGTTTCTACGCACCAATCTGATGACGAACACCTTTTTGGGAAATTTGGTGTTTTTGTTTTGTGTTCTTCTGCTGCACATGTGATGTCGCCCCTAGATTTTAATGATAAAACCAATTGATAAAGTTATGATCTAATGTGCATTTAAGTGACGCAAGACTATCTTCGATTAAAAAAGGTAAATCAATTGAAGCAAGAAGAATCAGACGTTGGGCCGAAGGGAACAAAGCGCCTGTGGGTAGAGGCGCCGTTGGATAGCTGCGCCTACGAGTGCTATGCCCGCGGGGGCGACAGCGCCCGCCTGCGGGGGTGCCCACCTACAGCGGCGGCGCCCCCAGCCCCTCGCCGTAGAGGGCAGCCGCCGGTAGGGTGGCGGTGGCCACAAGAAGTAAGCAAGAGAAGGGTTAGGGTTTTTAGGTAAAAAGATAATTTTGCCCTTCTGAATTTGAGAAATTTTAGTTTTGTCCCTTCTGTCCAACTTACCAAAATGCTCTTCATAATTTAGAAAATGCCCTAGATGTCCCCATTTTTAGAAAATAATATTTAATTAAAAAGTTTAATTATTATTATTATTATTATTATTATTATTATTATTATCTAGTAGTTCTATATGATGATGATGTGTACATGTGATGTATGATATTTGGACGGATGATCATGGACCGTTTGATGTGTGTACTTGTGATTATTATTATCGGGGCCTACGAGCCTTCATTTTATTTCTCGTTTTTGTCGGGCCTGTATGCCTATGATTAAGTTGTAATCATATGAGAAGGCGTAGTAGGAGTGTGGAAGTGATAGTGAGACCCATGAGATGAATGATCGCAATGCATAAAGATGCGTTGAGATGCCGATAGAACTGACGAGGACGAGATGGATGATCATAATGCATAGAGATGCACCGCTGCATACATAGATTTTGATATGAGTGATTAGGCCCACTAGCACGGGCTTAATCACATTAGGCTATGGTCCATGATCATCTTGTGTGATTGCTCATATGATGCGTGATTGCTTATACACCTACTAGATATGTATATATATTTACATGCGATGTAGATATATATTAAATATGTATGTGTATGATATGTCATCTTAGGAGACCAAATCAAAATCTCCTCTTTCGATAATATTAAGTCGATAAACGTGAGACAATTAGATTGACCAACATAGCCTTCCATCGTTATAAGTAGAGACCAATTTTCGATGTAGGTTGAGTTGGTCGAGTCCCTCGAGACTCAACTATATCGCGATTCGCTATCTTGCCTACGATATAGAGATGTCACTGGTGACCTAAGGACATGGTATGCTTGGTTGAGTCTCTTGAGGCTATATCATCGAATCAGATTCATCTTGTAATGATGGTGTTGATTTAACCACACATCATGGTTAGTCGAGTCTCTTGAGACCACGGTGGTTCAAAGGCCGAATAGGATGAGAATCACAAGGAGTTGTGATCGACAAGAGTTGCCTACCTTTTGAGCTTAGTGTGACTGGTCGAGTCCCTTGTGGTTACACTAAGATGCTGATTGGATCCTGATCCCCACTAGAAATCTACCAGAGACTTTCGTTTCATGTGCTGAGGGTGTCACGTGACTTGCTAGTAAAATAGTGCGAGCATATTAAGATAGAAGTCCATATCTTGATTGTTTATTTTTTTTACAAAATCTGCATGTTATTTATTTCTATTGCATCTTTATTTTCATAAATATGTCACTTTCAAATCCCTTAAATGATATACTTGATGTCAAACGCCTTATTGGTCTGAATTATACGGATTGGCACCGCAATTTAAGAATTGTTCTCACGATGAAAAAAATCGTGTGCATCCTTAATACAGTGATTCCTACGCCCGAGGAAGGGGCAAGTGAGGATGAGATTGCTCGCTACTTGAAGTATATGGATGACTCCACTCTTTCTCAGTATTACATGTTAGGCTCCATGACTCCTGAGTTACAAAGACAATATGAAAAAATGGATGCCAGATCAATTCTCCTACATGTTTGCAAACTGTTTGAGGAACAGGGAATGACTTAGTGATATGAGATATCCAAGAGCCTCTTCCATGCTAGGATGACTGAGGGGACACAGATTCAGAACCATATCCTAAAGATGATTGAGTAGATAGAGAAACTCATAGGTCTAGGAATGTTCCTAGAGGATAACTTATATGTGGATCTTGTGCTTTAGTCCTTACCAGATTCCTTTTCATAGTTCAAAATAAATTTTAATATGAATAAGCTTGAAGTGACTCTCCTTGAGCTCCTCAATATGTTGAGGGAGGCAAAGAGCACTATCAAGAAAGAGAAGCTAGTTCTCTATACTGGTGAGACTAGAAAGAAAAGGAAAGCGGAAAAGTCACTTAAGAAGGGCAAGGGCAAGGGCAAGGGTAGACCAGGTAAAGCAAAGATTGCTAAGAAAGACCGAGCAAAAGAAAAAGGCTAGTGCTTCCACTACGACAAAGATGAGCACTGGAAGAGAAACTACAAATAGTACCTTGCAAAGATGGCAAAATAAAAGCTTGGAGAAGCTTCATGTATATTTATGATCAGTCTCCATTTGTCAGACTCTTACAATAACATAGGGGCATTGGAAACCAATAGTGCTTATCATATTTATAATTCATTGTAGGTTTTGGCAAGACATAGGAGATTGGTGAGAGGCGAGATGGACCTCAAGATGAGCAATGGAGCAAGAGTTGCTGTAATAGCTGTTTGCGAGGTCACCCTACATTTGCCTGGTGGAGCTATTATTGCATTTTATGCATACTATTTTGTTTCTTCTATTCTCAAAAATATTATTTCTATTTCATGTTTGACAGTTAGTGGATATAAATTAGTTTTTGAGAACAATAGTTGTTCAATATTATTAGATGATGAGATCATCATGAGAGGAACATTGCATAATAGTTTATTTATGCTAGACACTACTCCACATATCATGAATGTAAGTATGTCCAAGAGGAAACGATATGAGGTGAACAATACATACTTATGGCATTGTAGGCTAGGTCACATCCATGAGGAAAGGATACAAAAGTTCCTAAAGGATGGATATCTAGATCCATTCGACTATGAGTCATATGCAACTTGTGAGCCTTGCCTTCGTGGAAAACTGACTAAATCTCCTTTTAGTAGAACTGGAGAGAGAGCCACTGAGTTGTTGGAACTCATATATAGTGATGTATGTGGACCCATGTCAACTCATGTGATAGGTGGTTACTTCTACTTTATTACTTTTACTGATGATTTCTTAAGGTATGGACAAGTGTACTTGATGAAGTATAAGTCCGAGGCCTTAGAGAAATTCTGAGTATAAGAATGAAGTGAAGAACCAGAAAGAGTATCAAGACTCTTCGATCAAATCAAGGAGGTGAGTACTTGAGTATAGAGTTCATCCAGTTCCTCAAGAACCATGGGATTCTATCCCAATGGACACCTCCTTATATATCTCAACTCAATGATATATCTGAAAGGAGTAATCGTACACCATTAGACATGGTGCGGTCCATGTTGAGTTTCGCTAACCTACCCATCTCATTTTAGGGATACGCCCTAGAGACCGCAGCTTATCTTCTGAACAGAGTTCCAACTAAATTGGTAGTGTCTACACCATATGAGATATGTAAAGGAACAAAGCCTGATCTTTAGGTTGTTAAGATTTGGTGTTACCATGCCCACATTAAAAGACATAACCCTGCTAAGTTAGAATTGAGGATAGAGTCGTACAAGTTCGTAAGATACCCCAAGAAAACTTGTGGGTATTATTTCTATTATCCCGAGGACCAAAAGGTCTTTGTAGCCAAGAGAGTAGTGTTCCTTGAGAAGGAACACATTCTTGGTGGAGACATGAGGAGCATGATAGAGTTAAGCGAGGTTGGAGTACCTAGCTCAAGCACCACTCCACAGCCCGAGTCTATTCAAATACCTAGTGTTGAATTTCGAATTTTGATGATAAAACTAATTGATAATGTTATGATTTAATCTATGTTTTGAGTGATAGCTGTCAAAGAAGAAGAAAGTATTCAAGACTACTTGGGACGGTTCGAGTGCATCCTAAGATGAGTAAATCGATGAAAACGAAGTGACGAACTTCGCTTTGATGGCTCTTGACAATGAGTTAAACAACTCAAATGAATCTTCTTTATTTTATGATTAATTATTCAATGCCTTTAATGATTTATTTGATGATTTTAAATTAGTTAGTAAAAATTATAAATTGTTAACACAGAAGCATGCTTCTCTTTCTAGTGAATTTGAAAAATTAAAAAATAAGCATGATAATTGCATGTTAAGCTCTTGTACTAAATGTGAAGAGTTAGATTCATACAAAAGGAAAATATGCTATTGTAACAAACTTTAGAAAAATTTAAAATTTGTAGCAAATCTTTAAACATGATTCTTGCTAATAAAAGTCATGTTTATAGTAAGAAAGGAATTAGCTTTGTGACTAACACTCAACAAAAGCTGACTACTTTTGTTAAAGGACCCACATTACATGTTTATCTTGAAAATAAATATAATTTTTGTGGTAGACATGGTCATTTTGCATATAGATGTTCATTTAAAAGATATGATTTGCATAAATTGGTTTGAGTTCCTAAAGGAACCATAGATGACCTTATGCCAAAAATCAAGATAGATAGATCTAATCATGAGGGGCCCAAAGCTAAATGGACATCTAGAACAAACCCACCCTTCTTGTAGACATCTCTAAAATTGAAAGCTAGGAGCAAAAGATGATTTTTTGAATGTGGATACTCAAGGCTTATGACCGGAGATCCAACACACTTCATAAAACTCACTATCCAAAACAAAATAATTTTGAAAATACTTTATGTTTAAATCATGCTTGATGTTTTAATGATTTAATTATGTATGATAATTTAAAGTAATATTGATTTTTATGATTTATGATTTATTGATCTTGATGATTTCTATGATGAAATTTGCTCTTTCGGTTTTAAACGATGATGCATGTTTTGATTTGGCATGAAAGACAGAGGCATGCTTGTTTGAAATAAATCATATAAATTAAAATAACTAAAGAGGGAATGTATTTTGAAAATTTATCTATCTCTATCTTATCGACTTTTCAATGAGCAATTGATAAATCTATTTATGTTATTTTGAATCTCTTAAAAGTGATTTTGATGGTTTGACGATTTGAATTTGGATAAGTTTTCTCTAATCATGATTTTTATGTTGATTTCTCGATATTTATAATTTAAGATTTATTCTATATGAATCGAGATCTTTTATCCTCTATGTTTTTTTTTGCTATCTACTATCCAAATGAATCATGATTGGTATCATTGCTATTTTATCTATATGTTTCTTTTTGCCATTGATTAAAGAGGAGAATTATCCATATGAATCATGGTTTTTCTTGATTTCTTGGAATCTTTACTTGAGAATTTATTTTATGAAACATGATCTTGATGACTTAGAGAATTCTTATGCATGAATCGAGATCATTTATTATTTGTTCTCCTACAATTTTTTGTTGTTTACTAAAGAGGACATTTATCCGAATTAACTATGTTATGTCACTTGAGTTTTTAAGCTTTATGACCTGAGTTTTATTATGTATAATTCCTTTGTATTCATGAATTGTATATCTCATCACCAAGTGAAAAGTTTTGCACTATTGTAACCTTCCCTTCTTTTTGCCAATGACAAAGGGGGAGAAAAATTTGCAAGCTTGCACAATTCAAGAAGAAGCTAAAACTTGTAAGCTTGCAAAAATTTCTAGCTTGTAAAGAAAAACAAAACTTACTAGCTTGCTTATCTCAAATGAGAAGCAAGAAGTGCTATCTTGCACATCTCAACAGAAGCAAAACATGCACATCTCAAGAGAAGCAATGCTCATGATGCATGTTCTAACTTACGCCTCTCAAAAACTTGTTAGATTGAATATTCTAAAATGATGTAAAACTTACTATTTATTATCTTACATTTTTTTTCAAAAACTTGTTAGCTTAAACATCGCAAAGAAATGCTAACATGCTAAACTTGCACATCTCTAAAACTTGCTAGCTTGCATGATGCAAAACATGCTATCTTACTTGCTTACATAATTAAAAATTTGCTAGTTGCACTTTTCTTCTTTTTGTGGATGACAAAGGTGGAGAAGGTATAATGTTGATTTGAATCATTCATGATATGAAGCACTTTGATGTTTTTAAATTATGATTATATATGCAATACTCATGATTTTATTATGATGATGTATATGATATATTACATATAATGTGAATCATGATTAAAATTGCTTTGACTTGAATTCAATTTGAATTCAAGGTTCATTTCAATATGACATATTGATTAGGGGAGTTTGGTATAAACTCCATCATCAATTGATTGTCATAATCACAAAGGGAGAGATTGTTAAATCTTGAATTTTGATGATGAAATCAATTGATGAGTATACGATCTAATCTGCATTTTGAGTGACATAGGACTAACTTCGATTAGAAACAACAAATCAATTAAAGCAAGAGGAATCAAACGTTGGGCGAGAGTGAAACATGTCAAATGATTGGACGTCGAGCCGAAGGATCAGTTGACGTGCTGGTAGAAGGCTTCATGCCATGAGTTCGGGCATCGAGATAAAGGATCGGATATTGCACCAAGAGATCGAAAGTTGCGGGAGTCAACATGCTGATTGAGCAATACACCGAAGGAGAGGATGATGTGCCGAAAGATTGGACGAAGTGCCGAATGAACCAATGACATGTTATACAACATGTGAATAATGCTTTATAATAATTATATAGATCAAAATAATTTTAGTTCTAATTAGGTTGGTTTAGAATGAAATTAGGCCAACTCAATTAGGGGCCAATTGGGCCTATGTTGGGGCTATTTTGAGTAAAGAAAAAGACCCATTCAGTGACCCAAAAGTTGGGTCAAGCGGTGGCATCGCTAGAGGCTTAGTCTCCAAAACACAATCTACGAGACTATGTTAGGCGGTAGTACCATAAGACTGGGCGGTGGTATTGCACAGTGTCAAGCAGTGGTACTATGCAGACATAGTCTCGTAGATTATGTCAGGTGGTGGTACCGCCCAATATTAGTACTACGGGCGATAGTACCGCCCAGCACAGGTGGTGATACCGTCGTGCACAGGCGGTGGTATCGCCCAGACCCAAGATTAGACCTTTTTTAGCTCCATTTTTGAAGCCATTTGGGGTCTATAAATACCTCAACTATTCCTACATGAATAAGCATAAAATTGAGTTGATAGGGGAGGAAAGAATACTTGAGAAAAATTAGAAACTCTCTCAGAATTTAGTGTCTCTTCCTCCTAGAGTTAGAAGTTTTCTAAGAGAGGAGTAAAGTCTAAAAGAGAGGTGTAAAGGTTCTATCCTGAGCCTGTGAAAAAGAGAAAGAGTGTAAAAGGGTAGTTGATCTTTGCCCATTGAAAGAAGATAGGTAGTGGAAGCCGGTGCCTAAAGTGAAGAGGAATCGAGAGTGGATGTAGGTCACGACGGCCGAAGCACTCAAGAAAGATGGCTTTTTTTGGCTTTCAAGAGGATCACTCATCCTCCTATGTGTTAGGATGGGGTGGGGGGGGGGTGTGAATTAGTGTAGCGATAAAATTATTGATTTGGAAGATTTAGTTCGATTAAAATCTTTTCGACAAATCCCATATCGGAAAGTAATTAAAGTAATGACTTAGAGTGAATGTAAAAAGAAGTGAGTAGCTAAGTAATGAAAGCAAGCAATAAGGAAAGAACACACCGGACTAATAGTGGTTCGGTCATTGTGACCTATGTCCACTTCTGATTCCTCCTCCGTCGAGGTCATCGGCGTCCACTAATGGTCTTCCTTCAATAGGCGAAGACTAACCACCTTCTTACTACACTATGTCCTTTTTATGGGTTTAGGAGATAATCCTTACAAGCCTCACACCTCTTCTTGAATGATTACAAAGCTAAAGAGAGAGAGGAGGACTCTTTGCACTTTTACAAAACTTTTACACCGCAACACTACAAGATTTTTTTACACTTTGATTGCCCTTTCATGCAGAAAAGAGTGGGGTATTTATAGGCCCCATTAGCTTCAAAATTAGAGCCAAAAAGTGTCTCATCCCAAGTTTTCGGGGTACTGGTAGTACCATCGCCTGTGCTAGGTGGTACCACTACATGCAGCACTAATAATAGGTGGTACTACTGCCTAGTCTGACAGTACTACCGCTTGACAGAGCCTTAGAGACTGGGCTCTGGTAGTATCACCGCTTGACAAGGCGGTACTACCGCTTGACAGTAATAACTACCAGCGGTACCACCACCCAGGCTTCTTGGAGATTGATCCCTGGGTGGTTCCACAGCCCAAGTCTAGGGGTGCCACTACCAGATAGGGTTCAGCAACCAAGTTGGGCCTCGAATCCAGCCCAAACCAATCCAATTACAGGCCCAATTAGTCCTTAACAGGTTTAATGGGATTACCTCCCAAACCTAAGCCTAATTATGTGCTAACTACGATTTATAAGGTATACACTAAACAAAACAAGCCTGGTAGGTCTAGGTTTCTTTCGACGAGCTTAGGTGATCTTCCGGCAGACTTCCGACGATCTCTCGGTAAACTTCCAATGGACTCCTAGCAAGCTCCTGGACTTCATGATGATCTTCTTGGTGAGTTCCAACGAGCTTCTAGGCCAATTCCGGTAGCACTTCTAATGAACCTCCGGACTCTTGACGAACTCTCGAACTCCTAATGAATTCTCGATCTTGACTCTAGCACTTCAATTTGTTTTATGTCTTGATCACTATCATAGTTAATTCTACATACTTTTCTCAGCATATAGATTAGATTAAGTAATTTACCAATTGATTTCACCATCAAAAGCGGCACTAAGAGGGGGGGGGGGGGGGGGTGAATTAGTGCAGCGGAAAATTCTTCGATTACGTAAAATATTTTGTACGTTCAATGAAAACCAATTTGGAAAGATAGCAACTTGAAACATATGAGAGCGTAAGTGTAGTGAAAGTAAGATGAGGAGGAGATGCAGTTTGCTATGAAATGATTTGTAGTTAAAGTAAATTGATCAAAACGAAATGCAAACTGGAATTTAGAGTGGTTCAGTTAATGTGACCTACATCAACTTTCAGATTCCTCCTCCATCGAGGTTATCGGTGTCCACTAAAGGCCTTTCTTCAATAGGTGAAGACCAACCATCATTTATAGCTCTTTCTCCTTTTATTGGGTTTAGGAGAGAACCCTTACAAGCCTTACTCCTCTTTCTTGAATGATTACAAAGCTAAGAGAAGGAGGAGGAAAACTCTAGCACTTTTACACCCCAAAGATTCAAGATTATAATCACACTTCGGTACCCTTTCATGCAGAAAAGGATGAGGTATTTATAGCCCCCAATGGCTTCAAAATAGAGACCAAAAGTATCTTATCCTGATTTTCTAGGATACTGGCGGTACCACCGCCATTACTGGATGGTACTATTGCCTATAATCTGACACTAGGTGGTACTATCGCTTAATCTGGGCGGTGCTACCACTTAGTCTAGGTGGTACTACCGCTTGATAGAGCTCGGAGACCGAGCTCTAGCGGTACCACTACTGACAGTAATAATTGCTGGTGGTACCATTACCCAGTCTGGGCGGTACCACCGTCTAGACCACTTGGGAGACTGGGTCTTCTAGGCGGTGCCACCGTTGGTCAGAGTTCAGCAACTTGGTTGGGCCTTGTATTCGGCCCAAACCATCCTAGCTCCAAGCCCAGTTGGCCCATAACAGAGTTGATGGGATTACCTCCCAAATCAACTCTAATTATCGTTCTAACTACGATTAAGGCAAGCATGGTTCGGTACGTTGATTTTTCACTCGGCAATCCTCCAACAAACTTCTCGGCGAGTCTTCCAATGAGCTTCCGACGAACTCCAAACCAACTCTCGGCTAGTCTTCCGGCGTACTTCCAGCGATCTCCCGATGAGCTTTCGGCAAGTCTTCCAGTGTGCTTCCAGTGATCTCACGATGAACTCTTGGCGAGCTCCTGGTATATCGTCCAAGTCTTCGACTCTAGCCCATCACCTGCTTTACGCCTTACTGCTATCGTAGTTAATCCTGCACACTTATCTCAACACATGAACTAGATCAAATAATTTACCAATTGATTTCATCATCAAAATTTGAGATTCAATAATCTCTCCCTTTTTGATGATGACAACCAATTGGTGATGGAGTTAATCTTAACTCCCCCTATCTATATGCCATAATTGAGAAAAGACACTCTTGAATTTAATGTCTTTGAATTCAAGCATTAAATTGATAATTTAGACTTATTATCATCAAGCACATGATGATTTACCAAATCTAAAGATGATACCACATATTTGTCGATAGAAATGATGTCAAGACATGACATCTATTTTCGAGTCAAAATCATAGAAATTTTCAGCATCAAAGTAAGCATGATATTACATCATCAAACTCAACTTCTGAAGAGATAACATAGAAATTGAATCACAGAATTGCAATCGTTAAAGTAAGTAGCATTTTACAACATCAAGGTAAACAGCATAGGATTACAATATCAAAGTAAGTAGAATAAAAGAAAGGGATTTTATCCATATCTCCCCCTTTGTCATCAGTAAAAAATCATAATTAATTATTTAGGTGGTGGCTAGTCGAAATGTATAAACAGAGTATTGAGTTGATGAATCTACTACAACTCAGTTAAAATTTGATTTTGGCATTGTTCAAATCGTACTTGACATTGTTCAAATTGTTCCATCTGAGTCCCTATATCGTTGATAGATGAGGTAGGTGCTTGCTCTATTGGAGGTGATTCCTCAAAGAGACTAGTTGAAGGAGATTGATTATTACCCCTAAAAATTAGTGTTTTAGGTTCTGGTTCAGGTTGGAGGGGATCAGTCTGTCTAGGCAGTCTAGTCCATGTACCATTTCTGAATGTACATCTCATCCGTTGAAGTAGATTTCTATTTATGATACTAAATCTGTCTAGTTTTATAACTTCTTCGTCAAGTGGAATGACAATATCATAGGCATGGAGTAGTCTTATGATTAATCCACTATATGGAAGCATCATGTCCTTTTTTGATAGTTCAATCATGTTTTGTTGGATTAGGTAACCAAAATAATTGTTATGTCTCTTCATAATCTAATACATGGTACCTAGTTCCATTTGGCTTACTTAATCATGATGATATTGTTTTGGGAGAATGATACTTATCGGGATTGATGAAGTATTTTGGTGCTTAAAGGTAGTAAATGTTCATAGCTTTTTAGAAGAATCGTTAAGTTAGGATTACCAAAAATTGTTCCTAAGGCATTAACGCAAGTAGTCCCAATTGTTTCTTCATCCCATTTTCCTCTAAAATAACACCCTCTTTCTTTTACCAGAATTCTTATGATGTTACAAATTGTTCTATCCGTAATGGGTATATGATGTCCTAATAGATGGGTAGATACCCTTACATCTTCATCTATATGTAAATTGTTGTAAAATAGCCTAACAAGTCTAGGTTAGATAGGTTCACTCATTTGAAGGATTGGGAGAATGTCTAGATTAGCAAACCATTGAATATATTTCAAATCACTTAATTTATCTAAATCAATATATTTACCCTTATGAACATGTCTAGACTCTATGGATGAAAATTTTAGGGCATGTTGATTAGAATCGAAAAGTAGGGAGTCATAATTTTCATCTAATCTCCTCTTCTCTTTGTCCCTAGAGGATCTTATAGAACCCATTGAGACTACAATAATGAAGGCAAATAAGGAGCAAGAATAAGTAATACAAAGGGGAAACAATTTGGTGTAGAGATTACCTTAGTAGTTCTCCTTTCTAGTGATCTTTAAAAGAATGTTGGAGATTGATCCTTAATCTAGTGGGAAGTGGGGATTTTTGAGTTGCTAGAGGGAGAGTAATAGGTTTGGAGCTGTTTGGAGGAGTGCCGAATGTGTTGGGGTCGGTTCTACCACCGGCCCTAACTTGTGTTTATAAGGGGACAGGTTGCGGGCGGTGGCACCACTAGCATTGCAGGCGGTGGCACCGCTGGCTTTACGGTGCTACCACCTACAACATGTGACAATTGGCAGTGCTACTGCTAGCTGCATGGTGCCATTACTTACAGGCAGTGAACACTACTCACAAGGCACACATACACACTCATACACATCATTATATAAAATTTGCATCATAAGAGGAGAAGATCCATATCAAAACATCATGTAAAACTCGTAAAATGTATACTATAAGTTCATGATTCATCATACAAAACTCGTAAAATGTATACTATAAGTTCATGAATCAAGTGAGCAAACTTTGTAAGATAAAAATCGAGAAAGTCCAAAAACGAAATTCAACAATATTCATGCATTTGGATAATTTAACATCCCTAATTCCCTTCGAATGAAATCAAATTGTTCTTCATTTAATGGTTTTGTAAAGATATCGACTAATAAATGTTTTGTATCAATAAACTCTAATATTACATCATGATTATTAACAAGATCTCGTATGAAGTGATGCCTAATGTTAATGTGTTTAGTTCTAGAGTGTTGAATATGATGTTTTGCTAAGTATATTGCACTAGTATTATCACACTTTATAGGTATGTTTTTCAGGTCAATTCCATGATCCTTTAAAGTGTTTTTCATCTATATAAACTGAGCATAGCATGCACCTACAGCTATGTACTCAGCTTTGGTTGTAGATAATACAATCGAGTTTTATTTCTTGGAAGACCAAGAAACGAGTGTGTGTCCTAAAAATTGACACATTCCGGATGTACTTTTTCTATCTAAACTACATCTAGCAAAATCCACATCAGCATAACCAAGTAATTCAAAATTCTTAGATTTAGGATACCATAATCCTAGTTTAGGAGTTCATTTTAGGTATCTAAATATCCATTTAATAGCTTTTAAATGTGATTGCTTAGGGTTAGATTGAAATCTAGCACAAAGTCCTATGCTAAACATGATGTCCGATCTAGTTGCGGTGAGGTAAACTAAACTACCTATCATACCCCTTTAAGCTTTTTGATTAAAACTTTCTCCACTTTTGTCAATGTCTAACTTAGTGGAGGTACTCATAGGAGTGTTGATAACCTTTGAACTATCCATGATAAATCTTTTTAGCAAGTTTAAAGCATATTTTGTTTGATTAAGAAAAATATCATTGCTAAGTTGTTTAATTTGTAAACCTAAAAAGAAGGTTAGTTCCCCCATTAGGCTCATTTTAAATTCTAGACTCATTCTTTTGGCAAATGATTCACATAAGGATTCATTTGTAGAACCAAAAATAATATCTTCAACATAAATTTGAATAATAAAAAAATTATTTTTAAAATTTTTAATAAATAATGTAGTATCGACCATGCCTTTAGAGAGATTATTCTGAATTAGAAATAAGCTAAGTCTCTCATACCAACCCCTTGGGGCTTGTTTTAATCCATAGAGAGCTTTAGTCAATTTAAACACATGATTAGGAAAATTATCATTCTCAAATCTGGGAGGTTGTTCAACATAAACTTCTTCGGAGATAAAGCCATTAAGAAAATCACTTTTAACATTCATTTGAAATAACTTAAAATTATTACTACTAGTGTAATCAAATCAAATATTTAAGATTGGGATTTAAATTTTATTTTCCTTACTTGCCATTGTAATTTAGGAAATCTTAATATATTTCCTTATTTGTTAATATAAATTATGAAATAACTATCAAGCATTCCAAATAGGATGAGATCATATTTGTTAATATATTAAATAGAAATAATTTATATTAAATAAAAAAAATAAAAATATATTTCCTTTAATGGAGGCTCACCTCCTCCTATTTAAGGGGAGAGATTTCTCTCCTTCGTTCCTCACCTAGTCGAGCTTGGCAACGGGAGGAACAAGGAGTTATATCTTACTGATGAGAGGTAGGTTTCCCTGCCTTTCTTGAAAATAAAAGTTTTTAGTTTTTTTTCATTTTGATTCTTTAATTGTTGAAAGTTTTGTAGTTAAAAAAATATTTATCAATTCTTTAAATGTCAAAATTTTTCTTACATTAAAGTAATCGGTTTAAGTTTTTATAATATTCTTTGACCCATGATTAAGGTTTTTATTTTAGATTTAAATATGTTAAAAATATATATGTTTTATATGATATTTCCTAGCATTACATTTCATCTTTAATCTTATCTGGATTAAAATCTTGTTATATTAAAATATGTTATCTAAAATCTTTTTGATATTCTTTATCTAAAATTTAAAATATGCTATTTTGAATGATTTAAAATTTAACTAGAATATGTTGAAAATTTATATGTGTTGAAAGCATGATTTCTATTTGAATGTAGAATGTTATTTCCGTATTAAAGCTTTTCTTCTTATTTATCTTTTAATGCATTATTATGTTTTTATTTATATTGTTAATGGATATATGTTATCGTATGAAATTGGATATTAATTAGAATGAAATAGCTCGTAGGCCAGGCCCAACCCACAGGTTAGGCCTTGGCCCACAGGCTAACCTAGCCCAACCGTCATGGGCAATCACATGCGACGCACATGACTAGTCCATGGGCCAGGACTGGGCCAACTTTATATGATGCGTGCTCAATTATATACAATGCACATGACCGGTAGATGGGCAGGCTCAATCTAGCCCAATATTATTATTGAATTTGAGCCCAAACATTGATTGAACTAAACTAGGCTTGATTAGTCTAGATCAATTCAAGGTGATTCCGAATTGATTGACTTATTCAAGTTAGTTTAACCTAAATTGAACCTAATCTAGTCCAAATTATACTAGTCTAGGGTGGTTCCAGACCAGTTAAATAAGGATTAGAGATCAGTTCAGTTAGGTTCTAATAAATTAAGTTCAATTGGATCGATTAAACTAGAGTTCAAGTCAATTAAGGGTTAATTTGTATTATTTGATATAAATGATGTTTGAAAAAAAATATTTTAAATGTGTTATTTCATCCCGATATGTACATGACCGGTGTGAGATTATGTTATTTCCCTGCCGAGAGTAGGTAGGGCGATTCCCTTTGGGGATTAGCGGGCCATCAGACGTGGTGGTTGGATGGTTCCTCCATCCACTGTTGGGAGGAACGTGTCCCCACTTTCGCGGGTGTGGGACACCACTCCATCTGCTATTGGGAGTGCGATATGAGTTTGCCTCCATCCGTTGTTGGGAGAACACAAACTCATCCTATAGGATAAAGCCTCTCCATCCGCTGTTGGGGGAGTGCCCCTTCGGGTATTTGATATACGCCGATGGGATGATTGATTGAATTTTGATCATGTATATATTTTGAGTTGACTTTTGGGGTTCCTACTCAGCGTTGCTGAATTTTTTTTGTTTTTGATTTTCATAGCAGTCTCCCTCTAGTACTAAATCGGATTACAGTGGAGAACAGATCTTCCTCTACCACTAGGTAGAGCCACTTGGATGATTCTTGAAGTTAATATCACTATGTTTACTTTTATATTTATGATTCGATGAATAAATAAATTGTAATAAATGTTTATGAATGATGAATAAAGTGATGTTTATCTACTTGGCCTAAATGTGTGGAAAGATATGAAAAAAAAAATCCAAGATGTGACATCTTTTTTATGGTATCAGAGCATGGTCTAGGGCATATAGGTGTATTGTTGAATCTCAGATTTTGATGATGAAATCAATTGATGGGTTAATTGATCTAATCCATATTATTGAGTTAAGTGTGCAGGATTAATTACGATAACCAGAAAACACAAAGCAAGAATACCGGAGTCAAGATCGATGGACGTTTAAGAGTCCGAAGAATCGTCGGAGATACTACCGGAACCAACCGAGAAGAAATCGGGAACCTATCGAAATTTTCGGAAGTTCGCCGAAGAGATCGTCGGAGGTTCTCGGAGATCACCGAGAAGGCTCGGCTACTCGTTAAAGTCATCACAAGATCGGGAGCTTGATGGGAGTCCGTCGGAAGAAAGTTCATCGGAAAGCTCGCCGGAACAAGACTCGACGTTCGCGGTTGAAAACTTGCTTAGGATGTGTTTTGTTATGTAGTTCACTTGTAATTAGGATTAGGATTAAGAGATAATCCTATATCCTAGTTAGGGGCCAACTGGGCCTAAAGTCAGATTTGGTTTGGGCTAAAATTAAGCCAAACCAGTGAACCGGAGAGCCAGGCGGTGGCACCGCCAGCATCGGGAACCCAAAGAGAATTCAAATTTTGGAGCCCAAATTTGAATCCTCTTGAGGCCTATAAATACCCCTCAAATCTCAGCTGAGATTACAACTTTTGAGAAGCATTTTGATTGAGAAAAAAGTCTTAGAAAGTCTTAGCAAGTCTTGTTTTCAATTTGCTAGAGAGTTCTCCTCCTTCTTTCTTATTGAAAAATTTGTAAGAGGTTGAACTGTTTGTAAAAGGTTGTAAGAGGGGTATTTACCCTTCAATTTCAAGAGATTTGCTAGTGGAAGGTGGGAGCCTCATCGAAGAGGGGCCTCGCAAGTGGATGTAGGTCATTTGACCGAACCACTCTAAAATCGGCGTAATCTCTGGTTTGCATTTCATTATTGCTGTTTACATTACTGCAAACCTTCTTACATGCTTTAGTTTCTTATTACCTTTGCTGCGCAACTTTAAGAATACGCCTTCAAGTTAAGCTTTTCAAGTTCCGTTCTTATCGTACGAAAGATTTTTCTAAAACCGAAGTTTTAATCCGCTGCACTAATTCACCCCCCCTCTTAGTGCAGCTCCAATCCTAACAAGTGGTATCAGAGCGAGGTTATCTCTCATATTTGGTTTAATACCCAAGAGAGAGGGCTTACTCCGGTATGCAAGAGGGCCACTCTATTGCACGACCACCTTTGTTTAATGGGTCGGATTACACATATTGGAAGACTCGCATGAGGATCTTCCTCATTTCTATGGACTTTGAGCTTTGGTCTATTGTTGAAAACGGATTTCAAAAATCTTCTCTTCTGATGAGCGAATGGAATGAATCGGAGAAGAAGGTTTTTGCTTTAAATGCAAAGGCTATGAATGCCTTGTTTTGTGCACTAGACAAAAATGAATTTAATCGTGTTTCAATTTGTGATTCGGCCTTTGATATTTGGAGAACTCTTGAGGTCACTCATGAAGGCACTAGCCGAGTGAAAGAGTCCAAAATCAACATCCTTGTGCACTCTTACGAACTTTTCCGAATGAAACCAAGTGAGTCCATCGGAGACATGTACACCCGGTTTACGGATGTCATCAATGGACTCAAAGCTCTTGGTAAAGATTTTACTAACTTTGAACTAGTAACTAAAATCTTAAGATCTCTCCCTAAAAGTTGAGATCCAAAAGTTACGGCCATTCAAGAGGCCAAAGACCTTAAAGCATTCCCTCTTGAAGAACTCATTGGGTCTCTAATGACCTACGAAATGGCATGTCAAGCTCATGACGAGCTCGAGAACTCCCTTCCAAAGAACAGGAAGGATATGGCACTCAAATCACAAGAAGACCACTTGAAAGGAACATCAAGTGATGAGGACAGTGACAATGACATTGTACTTTTGACTCAAAAATTTAAGAAATACTTAAGAAAGAACAAATTTAAAAATAATACAAAAAATAAATTTGAACAAAAGAAGGACCAAGTGATTTGTTATGAATGCAAAAAACCGGGACACTACAAGAACGATTGTCCTCAAGCCAAAAAGAGAACATCAAAGAAGAAGGTGCTCAAGGCAACGTGGGATGATTCAAGTGCGTCCGAAGAAGAGGAGTCCAACACCGAGCAAGTTGCTCATTATGCGCTAATGGCTTTAGGAGAAGAGGTATGTGATTTATTTAATGAAGATTTATCTTTTGAAGAACTCTCTATCGCTTTTCATGAATTATTTGATGAATGTAGAACTGTTAGCAAGAAGTTAAGTATCTTAAAGAAAGAGCTTGCTTTGCTACAAGATAAGTTTGATAGTCTTCAAACTCCTCCAAGCTCTAAGTGTGAGCATTTAGAAGCAATAAAAAATGAAAATTTGCTTCTTAAAGAAACCTTAAACAAGTTTAAGGTTGGTAGCAAAGGATTAGACATGATCCTTACACACAAGGGTCACATCGTAAATAGAAATGGAATTGGATTTGTAAAAGGATTACATCAAAATCCTACCACTTTCATAAAAGGACCTACATTACATGTTTCCTCTTATATGAAATGCAACTTCTGTTGCAAATCCGGACATATTGCCTACAAATGTCCATTTAGGAAAATTAGTTCACAAAAATTAATATGGGTTCCTAAAGGAACTATAAAGGATTCAATAATAAATAACAAAGTTAGTGGGTCAATTTTTGAGGCACCCAAAATCAAATGGGTACCTAAAAATCATCCTCTTTTGTAGACAAACCCACAAGCTAGGAGCAAGAGATGGTATCTCGATAGTGGATGCTCAAGACATATGACTGGAGATCCATCTCATTTCTCTATGCTCACTAGCAAAGAAGAAGAGTACGTCACCTTCGGAGACAACAACAAAGGCAAAATCATTGGCAAAGGAACTATTGGTAACAAATTTAGTTTTTCCATTGATGATGTTTTACTAGTTGATGGATTGAAACACAATCTCTTGAGTATTAGTCAACTATGCGACAAAGGTTACATCGTTAGATTTGAATCAAATATGTGCATTATTGAAAAACCAAATCATAACATGACTATGATTGCTTTAAAACAAAATAATGTCTATACCATCAATCTTGATGAACTAAGTAATGAAATGTGTTTCTCCGCTGTAAATGATGATGCTTGGCTTTGGCATAGGAAATTAGGTCATGCAAGCATGAAAACAATATCTAAAATCTCATCTCAAGAATTAGTACGAGGGATTCCGAATATGAAGTTTATTAAGGATAAGGTATGCGATGCATGTCAACTAGGATAAATAGAAACCTACAAGAAATGGCAAGAACTATGTTAAATGAACATAGTTTACCCAAATATTTTTGGGCCGAAGCCGTAAATATGGCTTGTTACATCATGAATAGGGTCCTAATAAGACCATCTCTATTAAAAACTCCCTATGAATTATGGAATAACAAAAAACCAAATATTTCTTATTTTAAAGTTTTTGGTTGTAAATACTTCATTTTAAATGAAAAGGATGCCCTAGGTAAATTTGATGCTAAATCCGATGAAGGCATTTTTCTTGGTTACTCCTCTGTTTCTAAGGCCTTTCGTGTCTTTAACAAAAGGACCTTAGTAATAGAAGAGTCTATTCATGTAGTTTTTAATGAAATTTCTGATTTAAAGAAAAATGATTTTGATGATGATCTTGGTTTTGATAATTTGAATTTAAACGAACCCCCTCCTCAAAATAGCCATTTGAATGCATCTTCTTCCGAAATTTCTTTACCCAAAGAATGGAAGTATGTAGATGCTCATCCAAAGGAGCTAATTATAGGAGATACAATAAAAGGGGTTCAAACTCGTTCTTCTTTCAAGAACTTTTGTGCTAACGCCGCTTTCCTTTCTCAAATTGAACCTAAATGCATTGACGAAGCCTTAAAAGATGATTTTTGGGTCATTGCAATGCAAGAAGAATTGAACCAATTTGAGAGGAATGAGGTATGGAAGCTTATTCCTAGACCAAGTGACCACTTAGTCATAGGTACTAAGTGGGTCTTTAGAAACAAGCAAGACGAAAATGGTATCATGGTTAGAAACAAGGCTAGATTAGTGGCCCAAGGTTTCAACCAAGAAGAATGTATCGATTACGAAGAAACCTTCACTCCCCGTGGCTCGATTAGAAGCCATAAGGATGCTCCTTGCCTATGCTAGTAGTAATAATTTTAAACTATTTCAAATGGATGTCAAAAGTGCTTTCTTGAATGGTTTTATTTCCGAAGAAGTATATGTCGAACAACCTCCCGGATTTGAAAATTCTCTTCTTCCTAATCATGTATTCAAATTGACTAAAGCTCTCTATGGCGTGAAACAAGCTCCTAGAGCTTGGTATGAAAGGCTTAGTTCCTTTCTTATTTTAAATAATTTTACCAAAGGCAAAGTTGATACTACATTATTTATTAAACATTTTGAAAATAATTTTCTTATTGTGCAAATTTATGTTGACGATATTATTTTTGGCTCTTCGGATGAATCACTATGTGAATCATTTGCCAAATGTATGAGTCATGAATTTGAAATGAGTTTAATGGGTGAATTAACTTTCTTTTTAGGATTACAAATCAAACAACTTAGTGATGGTACATTTCTTAACCAATCCAAATATACATTAGAATTGTTAAAACGATTTAACATGGATAATTCAAAAGCAATAAACACCCCTATGAGTACTGCGACTAAGTTAGATATGGATGAAAATAGTGAAAATTTCGATCAAAAAACATATAGGGGAATGATAGGTAGTCTACTCTACCTCACCGCGACTAGACCAGATATTATGTTTAGTGTAGGACTTTGCGCTAGGTTTCAATCTAATCCTAAATTATCTCATCTAAAGAGTGTTAAAAGAATATTTAGGTATCTTAAAGGAACTCCAAATTTAGGATTGTGGTATCCAAAATCTGAAAAATTCGATCTAATAGCTTATGCAGATGCCGATTTTGGCGGATGCAGGATAGATAGAAAAAGTACATCCGGAACATGCCAATTTTTAAGACATGCACTTGTTTCCTGGACTTCCAAGAAACAAAATTCAGTTGCACTATCTACGGTGGAAGCCGAATACATTGCTGCAAGTGCATGTTGTGCACAAGTCATTTGGATGAAAAATACATTAGAAGACTATAGAATTCACTTTAAAAACATTCCCATAAAATGTGATAATACTAGTGCCATATATCTTACTAAAAATCCAATTCTGCACTCTAGAACTAAGCACATCGACGTTAGGCATCATTTCATACGCGATCATGTGCTTAACAATGATGTTGTTCTAGAATTCATTGACACAAAGCATCAATTAGCAGATATATTTACAAAAGCTTTGAACGAAGATCAATTTGAATTCATTAGAAGGGAATTAGGCATGTTAAATTGTCCCTAAAATGAGCTTCACGAAAAATGACTCGTCCTTTTCCTTTCTTTTGTGGATTTGATTTCTTCCTTCTTCTTCAATTCAAAATGATCCATTAAAGTATAACTTATGATCTTGAGGGAAGAAGCTAAACAAAAGGGAGGAAGAAAAATTTTTTTTCTTTCCTCCGCGGGATGCTAGCGGTGGCACCGCCAGATCCGGTGGTTGCACCGCCTGGCGCTCGGGCGCCAGGCGGTGACACCGCTTGGTTTGGCGGTGGCACCGACCGAGCGACCCTTATTAACCCGAGGGGTTAGGGCCGGCGCTGACACTGCCCCCAACCCGAAAAAAAGGCTCTCAAAACCCTCTCCCATTCCCTCTAACCCTCATTCTAACTCTTAGAAGCATTGGAGAAGGATTCTTGGTGGTCCAAGCTTTCCATCTCTCAACATAATCTCCATAAGGTAACACTTGAAATCCCTCTTTTTGGTATCCCATTCCCTCTTTTCTTTCCTCTTTCCCTTGCTTATTTTTCATAATTTCATCATCATCTTGTCTCGATAATGGCTCCTAAGAGATCAAAAGGAAAAAGGATTGAAGGAGATTCATTTGACCATGATCTTTTTAGATCAAAAGAGGTAGCCCTTAGCTTTCCAAAATTTGAAACACGATGTATCCATAAGGGAAAATACGTTGATCTGGATGAACTAGAGGACTTAGAACCCATTAGGTGGTTTGCACACCTAGAAGCTCTACCTCTACTACAAATAGATGAACCAATCTATCCGCGATTAGTTAGATTGTTCTATGCCAACCTATATGAGGACAACGATAGCCTAAGCACTTACCTTCTAGGAACACCCATTAGAATATTTGACAGCACTATTTGTGAGCTAATTGGCATAACTGAAAAAGATAGGGGATACTATTTTAAAGGTAAATGGGACGTCAACACAATAGGAGCAACCTATACCGAAGCCGTAGAAACAATTTTTGCAAATCCAAACCTTGACTTCCTACCCAAGAGCTATGAACACTTACTGCCTTTCAACTCTAAAATTCTTCATCACATTATCACAAGCATCATATTCCCCAAACAATTTCATCTTGACAAAATAAGTCAAATAGAGATAGGAACCATGTATTGGATTATGACCAGTTAGCATAATTATTTTGGGTACTTAATTCGCCAACACATGCAGGATATTATGGCGAAAGATACTATATTGCCATATGGGAGGTTAATCACTAGATTTCTTCATGCCTATGACATTTGCATTCCACCCAATGAAGAATCTATTCAAAATGATCGATATAACATAATAAATAAAAACCTACTTAAAAGGCTTAGGTGCACTTTTAGCAATGGCATATGGGTTAGGCAGCCTAGAAGGACGGATCCAATTCCTCCACCAATAGAACACCCCGAAACACCAATTCTTATGGGAAATGAATCTCCTCCTCCTAGTCCCTTTGGCGCAGCACCTTCAGCTCCTGTTTCCTCCTCTGAAGATCTCATTATGGCGGAACTGTCTCAGATCAAATCACAGCAAGAACAAATTCAGAATCAACAAGTTGAAAATTTGAAGACACTACGACAAATGAATGAAAAAATAGATATCATGTATCAGCACTGTGGATTACCTCCTAAGGATTAAATTGATGTATCTTTTTATTATGTTCTGTTTGCTTTTAACAGCAAGTTCAAAGTTTGTCATCGATTGAACGATAACTGATCCTTCCTTTTAGATAACTACTGTTTTGATCTGCATAAATGATGATGTCTTTTGGATAAACTATTTCTGGCAAATTTGAATGATGAACTTTGTTTCCTATTAAATGCTAAACCTTTTTTCTATGATCATCAATTAGCTGGCTTCTCTCTTTTTGTTGATGACAAAGGGGGAGAAGTGATGACTAAGTGATGACTTATATGAATTACAAAAACTTATGTGATATGAATGTCTTATATGCCTTGCAAAATCCTTGAAAATATCGCAAGATTGATTGATCATATTGAAGGCATGCCTTACATTTACATCATGAAATTCATGTTGAAAATCTTTATTTTCTATCGTAGTAAAAATTGTCTCTTATCATGATTTTCATCGAAATTTTGTATTTACTATTGCTTAATGAGAATGACGATAAGTTCTACGGTTAGAACTTATCGGTTTATGCTTGAATTCTATGGATGGAATTCAAGTGTTTTCATCTTCTCATAATATGGCATATAGATAGGGGGAGTTATGTTTAACTCCGTCATCAATTGAATGTCATCATCAAAAAGGGGGAGATTGTTGAATCTCGGATTTTGATGATGAAATCAATTGATGGGTTAATTGATCTAATCCATATTATTGAGTTAAGTGTGCAGGATTAACTACGATAACCAGAAAACACAAAGCAAGAATACCGGAGTCAAGATCGATGAACGTTTAAGAGTCCGAAGAATCGTCGGAGATGCTGCCGGAACCAACCGAGAAGAAATCGGGAACCTATCGGAATTTTCGAAATTTCGTCGAAGAGATCGTTGGAGGTTCACGGAGATCACCGAGAAGGCTCGGCTACTCGTTAAAGTCATCACAAGATCGGGAGCTTGATGGGAGTCCATCGGAAGAAAGTTCGTCGGAAAGCTCGTCGGAACAAGACTCGACGTTCGCGGTTGAAAACTTGCTTAGTATGTGTTTTGTTATGTAGTTCACTTGTAATTAGGATTAGGATTAAGAGATAATCCTATATCCTGGTTAGGGGCCAACTGGGCCCAAAGTCAGATTTGGTTTGGGCTAAAATTAAGCCAAACCAGTGAACCGGAGAGCTAGGCGGTGGCACCGCCTAGCACCCGAGAGCTGGGCGGTGACACCTCCTGGGCTGGGCGGTTGCACCGTCCAGCTCCCGAGCGCTGGGCGGTGGCACCGCCAGCATCGGGAACCCAAAGAGAATTCAAATTTTGGAGCCCAAATTTGAATCCTCTTGAGGCTTATAAATACCCCTCAAATCTCAACTGAGATTACAACTTTTGAAAGCATTTTGATTGAGAAAAAAGTCTTAGAAAGTCTTAGCAAGTCTTGTTTTCAATTTGCTAGAGAGTTCTCCTCCTTCTTTCTTATTGAAAAAATTGTAAAAGGTTGTAAGAGGTTGAACTGCTTGTAAAAGGTTGTAAGAGGGGTATTTACCCTTCCATTTCAAGAGATTTGCTAGTGGAAGGTGGGAGCCTCATCGAAGAGGGGCCTCGCAAGTGGATGTAGGTCATTTGACCGAACCACTCTAAAATCGGCGTAATCTCTGGTTTGCATTTCATTATTGCTGTTTACATTACTGCAAACGTTCTTACATGCTTTAGTTCCTTATTACCTTTGCTGCACAACTTTAAGAATACGCCTTCAAGTTAAGCTTTTCAAGTTCCGTTCTTATCGTACGAAAGATTTTTCTAAAACCGAAGTTTTAATCCGCTGCACTAATTCACCCCCCCCTCTTAGTGCCTCTCCGATCCTAACATGTATTAGGTCCCTTGATTGACTCTAACCAATGATTGTCTTTAACCTATTATAGGAGTAAAGGAGCCAATTCCAGAGATTAGTGGTCATGTCACTCGGGGTGCTCATAGTCGCAATGCTACTGTCTATGCACTCGGAGAGGTGTTCAAACAAATAATAACTTGGAAGCTCCACGCATCGTACAGCAAACCCAGTCCTCCCGTACACCTATCACTAATTATGGGCCAGCTTCTCTGACTTCACAGAATACCCTGTTGAATCTCGTATTTTGATGATGAAACCACTTAATATATGTTTATGATTTAATCTGCGTTTTGAGTGATGCAGGATGCTTCGATCAGGATGAGACAATTAAAGCAGGAAAATCACGTTGTGCCGAAGGAACATGTCAGAAGATTGGACGTTGGGCCGGTGGATCGGTCGATGTATCGACAGAAGGCTTCTGGCCGTGGACTCGGGCATTGGGCCAAAAAGAGCGGGTATTGTGCCAAGGATATTGGAGTTGCGGAGACAACTGGCCGATTGGGCAATAGGCTGCAGGAGAGGACGATGAGCCGAAGAATAGGACGAAGCTTCGAGGGACTAATGACATGCCGGACAACTTGGTTAATTGCTTAGGATTAATTGTCTCAATCAAAGTTTTGTTTTAAGTGTGCAGGATTAACTATGATGAAAGTGAGACATGCAGCAGGAGTTGCGCCAGAGTTAAGACAATGATCACATTGGGAGTTCGAGAGTTCGAAGGAAATTCGCACAGTTGTCGGAAGTTTTGCGGGAACAAATTCGAGAAGTCCATAAGCTTGCCAAAGAAGCTTGTCGGAACTCTCCAAGTGAATCGTCGCAAGTCCAGGAGTTTGCCGGAAGTCCGCAGGAGCATCACCGAGGGTTCATCGGATGATCGACGGAAGTTCGCCGGAAGCTCGTCGGAAGAAGCAATTGACGCACCGGACAAGTTGTAGTAAATGTCTTAGGAAAAATCGTAGTTAGCACATTGATTAAGTTGGAAATGGGAGGTAATCCCATTAACTTAATCTTGGGGCAATTGGGCCCTTGAAAAACATAAATTGGGCCAAATGGATCAACCCATTCGGACCCTGATTTCTGCCAGGCGGATGAATCGCCCAAGGCAGGAGGTTGCACCACCAGGGCTCAGTCTCCGAGCGAGACTAGGAGGTGCAACCGCTCCAGTCAAGCGGTGGCACTGCCTGGGGCTCAGTCTCCGAGTGAGACTGGGCAGTGCAACCTCCCCTAACAGGAGGTGGCACCGCTTGAGCTCGGTCTTCGAGCTCTGCTAGGCGGTGCAACCGCCTCAGTCAGGAGGTGCAACCGCCTGAGCTCGGTCTTCGAGCTCTGTCAGGAGGTGCAACCGCCCCTGACAGGAGGTAGCATCACCTAGAGGCTCAGTCTTCGAGCTCTACCAGGCGGTGCAACCGCTCTAATCAGGAGGTGCAACCGCCTGATCCCAGAATTCCGGGAATTGATAGTTTTGAGCTCCAAATTTGAACTGGGTTGGGGCCTATAAATACCCCACCCATTCAGCACTGAAAGAGTATGAACTTACACCGAAATCTTGATCTTTTCTATGATTCTTAGAGCTCAAAATTGTTGTAAAGGCCAAAAGTTCTTCTCCCTCTGTTCTTCCAAGTTCTGAGTTGAAAAGAGAGGATAGAAAATTCTGTAAGGGTTATCTCCTAAGCCCGTCAAAAGGAGTGAAACTATAAAAGGGTGGTTGGCTTTCACCTATTGAAGGAAGGCCTCTAGTTGACGTCGGTGACCTCGTCGGTGGAGGAAGCCAAAACTGGAGTAGGTCAAAATTGACCGAACCACTCTAAATCTCAATTTGCTTTTACTTTGAGCATATTATCTTTACTGCAAACCTCCTCAATAGCTTACTGCCTTCTGTGTTTTTATGAACGTGTTTCAAAGTTCAGTGCTTTCCGAATCGGGGTTTAAGACGCAAATCAGTTTTAGTTTGCGCTTCTGTGTTTATGAGCATATTATCTTTACTGCAAACCTCCTAAGCCCTTCTGTGTTTTTATCGTACGAACATCGTATTTTAGTTTGCGCTTATATTCTGATTTCCATCATAATTGTAAACTGCATTCATATCTTTGCTGCATCTCTCCTAATCAAAAGTTGAAGTGATTTACGAATCGGCTTTCTTACCAAAATCACTTCTATCTAACAAACGCAGTTTTCGATTTCAATCGCAGAAGGTTTTTTCGCTGCACTAATTCACCCCCCCCCCCTCTTAGTGCTCTTGATCCTAACAATTGGTATCAGAGCTCGGTATTTCTCATTTCGGATTTACACCCGAGAGAAATGGCTCTTCATGGCTTTTAAGAGGGTTTATTGGTCTTTCGTCCACCGTTGTTTAACGGATTGGACTACACTTATTGGAAAACTCGAATGAGTATTTTCTTGATTTCTATGAATTTGGATTTATGGAATATCATTGAAAATGGTTTTCAACTTCCCTCTAAACCGATGAATGAATGGTCGGATTTGGAGAAGAAGTATTTTTCTTTAAACGCAAAGGCTATGAATGCCTTATTTTGCGCTTTGGACAAAAATGAGTTCAATCGGATTTCTACGTGCGAAACGGCTTTTGACATTTGAAATCACGCACGAGGGAACTAGTAGAGTCAAAGACTCGAAAGTTAACATTTTATTGCATGATTTGAAGCTTTTTCGAATGCAACCAAGCGAGACTATAGGCGACATGTACACCCGTTTCACGGATGTCGTCAATAGTTTAAGAGCTCTTGAAAAATGTTTTTCAGATTTTGAACTCGTAAATAAGATTTTGCGTTCTCTTTCTAAGAAGTGGGATTCAAAAGTAACTGCAATACAAGAAGCTAAAAACCTAAACAACTTACCACTTGAAGAACTAATTGGTTCGTTGATGACATATGAAATGGTGCACAATGCATATGATGAACATGATGAACAAAATCACCTTCCAAAGAATAGGAAGGATTTGGAACTCCGGACAAATGAATACCACTTGAGCGATGACTCAAGTGATGAGGACAATGATGACTTAAACTTCGAACACTAAATCTTAATAAGTTTATTAAATAAAAATCTAAAATAAATAATAAACTTGAACAAAGGAAGAGGTCAAAGAAGAAGAACATAAAGTGGGATGAATCGATCTCCTCCGAAGACGAGGAGAAAATCAAGAAAGGCAAGGTGGCAAACTACGCCTTAACGACATTCAACGATGAGATAATCAAAACCCCCTTAATTTATTTCGAAATTACATGATGCTCTTCATAATGCATTTTCTTTTTTAGTATAGAATTAATTTTCTTGAAAATTACAAAAAAATGATGAAAATGCAAAATTTATGATCATGCTAGTAGTTATGAAAATAATCATGAAAAATACATATTTTATGATAAACAAATAAAATGATTTTGACTGAAAATATGAAATCATGCTTGATGATATAATGATGTTTTGATACCATGATTTTATTCTATACATGAGATTTTAAAAATCATGTTTATTGGTTTTATAATTATGGATGATGAATCTTACGATTTTCACGGTAATGAAAGTGCCTTATTGATATTTGTCATAATAAAACTTGTACTTTCGATTTTAAAACATGCTACATGTTTGACATAGATGAAATAAAATCATATGAATTAAAACAACTAAAAAGAGAAAAGTATTTTTCTTAAAAATTTATTTTTCTCTACCTTATTGACTATTTCACTAAGAGATTAATAAAATTATCTATGCCATTTTGAATCTCTTGAAAGTAATGTTGAGATTTTGATGATTTGAATTTAATGGGTTTTATCGAAATCATGATCTTAATTTCCCATGATTTATAACTTGAAATCTTTTATGAATCAAGATCACCTACTTTGTGTTCTTATTGAAATTTATTGAAATGAATCATGATTTCTTGGAATTATAACTTGAGAATTCTTTTTATAAATCAAAATAACTTACTATGATTCTTTCTGCTATTTGAGTTATCTAAAAAGAATCATAATATGTCTCTTAATATTCATAATTTGTCTACATGATTCGTAAATCTCATTACCAATTCTTCTTGATATTCCTTATGTTATGATATGAATACATGAAATATTCATTAATTTATTTTGATGTATACAAATGAAAAGTTATGATCATGCATGGTAGGATATAATTTAACAAAATTGATACCATCATGATATGAAACATTTATGATTTGCAATGATGCACGCAATACTCGAGCCTTTTAATTATGATGTGATGTATTGCATTTGATGTGAATCATGATTTAAAATGCTATGAGTTGTTGCTAAAATGAAGTATTATAAATGTTGATTTAATGTCATGAATGCTCTAAATGATGAATGTTTGGTATCATGATCAAAATGAAGTGATAAATACTTAAAAAATATTGATTTAATATTCGGTATCATGAACACTTTATTATCATACATGAAAATAGTGATAAATACTTTGAAAATAAATGTTTGTATCATGTTAGATGGTTTGACATATTGTGCATGATAAGCTAAAAAGATGATTGAAACAATGATTGAAATAATAGGAATGATGATTTGGAATCATATAATAATGAGTTTATATGTTTTAAAAATATATATGATGATAATGATGCATGCAATGATGAAATATTCATGATAAAATAATTGTTTTGACATTCAAGACTTGAATTTTCATCAATGCTATTTACCTTTGTCATAATTTAGAAATTAACGTAAAGGGTCTTCCCTTCTTTTTGACAATGACAAAGGGGGAGCAAAACATGCTTGAAAGTTAATTTGCTAGCTCATATAATTCAAAAAAAAGGAGAAAGAAAATAATTACACTTCTCAAAAGAAAAGGAATTGCTATCTTGAACATCACCAAGAAGTATCTTACAAATCTCAAGATGCACAAATGGAAACATGCAAAATTTGTAATTTTGCACATCATTAAAATTTATGATGCTTTGGTGATTATGCATGTTCTAAAATGTTATAAGATTCACTAGCTTGCATGATGTAGAACTTGCTATATTGAACATCACCAAGGAATGATATCTTGCAGAAGCAAAAAGTTAACTTGCACATGTAGCAAAACTTATATTTCAAGAAGCAAGAGTTGCTTTCTTGAACATCTCAAAATTACTAGCTTGCGTGTCTTAAAATTGTAAACTTGCCATCGTACTAACATGATGATGAGCATGCCTTATCTTCATGATTGTATTTGAAAAACTATGGCAAAACTATGTCCTAATGATTGAACGTGTTAAAATTATTTTTTGAACTTTCTTGATTGAATGATCAAATCACTTGATTGGCATAATGATTTTACACAATTACATGTTGGAAATTATGTGCTTGAATACAAAACTTCCATGATAACAAGCATGCTTTACCTTCATGATTGTAATTGAATATCTATAGCAAAACCTTGTCCGAATGCAAGAAAAAGTCAAATTTCATTTTCGGATTCTCTTGATCCCAACATATCAAGTTTACTCTCTTCCGAACTTAACAAGCATATGTCATATCAAGTTTAGTTCATATCATTGATTTTTGACATATGTAATCAACTAGCAAATACATCTCTCATACACATATCATGTGAAAAATATTTTTTTGAGAAATGGATTTGATGAATATGGATGAAAGTGTTTTTACTTGCAAGGATTTGTTTCACATACATATCTTGATCTTTGTAAAAATGAAGCATGATTTAATCTTTCATCGATTTTAACTTCACTCGAAGTAAACTCACAAATAACATGTATCACAAATAGTCTTCCTCCTTCATGCAAAAAGATAATAATAGATAAAAAGGAAGAAGTTTTCAAAGCTATCTCCATGTCATGTTTTCTTTGAGATGTTTGTATAATTGATATCCTATCACTCACGGTTAGAAAATGATATGAACCTAGTTATGACATGAATAATTACAAGCACTTATGCTTAAAATTTGCTTATATCGTTCTCCTTTTTGTTGATGACAAAGGGGGAGAAATATATGAATTGATGCTATGAACACTAATGCTATGATTATGCCATGCTTGCATCATCAAGAGATATATGAATTAATATGATTGCCATATTTGCAATGCTTGCATCATTAAGAGATATATGAATTGATGCTATGATTGCCAAATTTGCATTATGCCATGTTTGCATCATGCGTTAAGATATCAAGAATGTGTATCGTAATTTTACGCGTTGATATCTTACCATGTGATGAAATGCTACAATTGATAAACACTTGAAATGTTTGCGTTATGATATCAAAAGCTTACATCGCAATTTTACATGTTGATATTTGATAATAGCAAACTTGCATGATGATAAAACTTGATATTATGTTTTTCATGCAATGAGTTGAACCAATATCACAAACACTTGATTGTGGTACTTCTCCTTTTTGTTGATGACAAAGGGGGAGAAGTATGTTGATGACATGACATGTTATGCATAAGTTTATGCATAAGATCATGATGATGTGTTGCAAATATTCATGATGAATATTGCAATGACTTGAATTCAGTTTGAATTCAAGATTCTATCAATATGGCATATTGATAGGGGGAGTTTGTTTAAACTCCGGGAGTTAAGGTTAACTCCGTCATCAAGTAGTTGTCATCATAAAAAGGGGGAGATTGTTGAATCTCGTATTTTGATGATTAAACCACTTGATATATGTTTATGATTTAATCTGTGTTTTGAGTGATGTAGGATACTTCGATCAGGATGAGACAATTAAAGCAAGAAAATCATGTTGTGCCGAAGGAACATGTCCGAAGATTGGACGTCGGGCCGGTGGATCGGTCGACGTATAGATAGAAGGCTTCTGGCTGTAGACTCGAGCATCAGTCCAAAAAGAGAGGGTATTGTGCCAAAGATATCGGAGTTGCGGAGTCAACTGGCCGATTGGGCAATAGGCTGCAGGAGAGGACGATGCGCCGAAAAATCGGACGAAGCGTCGAGGGACCAATGACATGCCGGACAACTTGGATAATTGCTTAGGATTAATTGTCTCGATCGAAGTTTTGTTTTAAGTGTGTATGATTAACTACGATGAAAGTGAGACATGCAGTAGGAGTTGCGCCGGAGTCAAGACAATGATCACGTTGGGAGTTCGAGAGTTCGACGGAAGTTCGGACAATCGTCGGAAGTTCTGCGGGAACAAATCCGAGAAGTCCATAAGCTTGCCAAAGAAGCTCGTCAAAACTCGCCAAGTGAATCATCGCAAGTCCAGGAGTTTGCTGGAAGTCCGCAGGAGCATCACCGAGGGTTCATCGGATGATCGACGGAAGTTCGTCGGAAGCTCGCCGGAAGAAGCGATTAACGCACCGGAGCAAGTTGCAGTAAATGTCTTAGGAAAAATCGTAGTTAGCACATTGATTAAGTTGGAAATGGGAGGTGATCCCATTAACTTAATCTTGGGGCAATTGGGCCCCTGAAAAACCCAAATTGGGCCGAATGGATCAACCCATTCGGACCCTGATTTCTGCCAGGTGGTTGAACCGCCCAAGGCAGGAGGTTGCACCGCCTGGGCTCAGTCTCCGAGCGAGACTGGGAGGTGCAACCGCTCCAGCCAGGCGGTGGCACCGCCTGGGGCTCAGTCTTCAAGCGAGACTGGGCGGTGCAACCTCCCCTGACAGGAGGTGGCACCGCCTGAGCTCGGTCTTCGAGCTCTGCCAAGTGGTGCAACTGCCTCAGTCAGGAGGTGCAACCGCTTGAGCTCGGTCTTCGAGCTCTGTTAGGAGGTGCAACCGCCCCTGACAGGAGGTAGCACCGCCCAGAGGCTCAGTCTTCGAGCTCTACCAGGCGTTGCAACCGCTCCAGTCAGGAGGTGCAACCGCCTGATCCCGGAATTCCGGGAATTGACAGTTTTGAGCTCCAAATTTGAACTGGGTTGGGGCCTATAAATACCCCACCCATTCAGCACTGAAAGTGTTGGGAAATCATAGGGGGGGGGCGACATCATATGCGCAGCGGAAGAACAAGAAAACAAAAATCCCCGATTCCCAAAAAGATGTTCATCGTCGTGCGAAGATTGGTGCGCAAAATCCGCAAAAACACAAAACTGCGTATAGAGATTGTGTTACCTAGGGAGATCGTATATCCCTGTTTCCTTGCAGATCCTTAGGAGAGGGTGAAGGAGGTCAAGCGTCCTCCTCTCTAGCGGTGATCCACACAGCAGGGTTGCGACGACGCTCCTCAAAACTCCAGGCCTACTCTGAGGTGGAGAGGGAGAGGAGAATAGGAAGGGCAAGCAAAGACTCTAGCCTATGAGGCTATGAATCCCTCCTATTTATAGAGATCCCGTGTCAAAACCCTAATGGGTCCTTTCCCTAGTGGGTATTGGATCTGCATCCAATAAGACAAGGGCTCCGTCGGATATCTCATATCCGAACCTCTACTCATCGCAATGCCTACCATATGTGTGTGACCCTCTAGGCCCAATATCGAGCTGGCCGTGAGTCATACCTGTCAGAACTCCTTCTAACTAAGTGAATTATTATCTCTGTAATAATTCACTCGACTCATCGACTACGGAAGTACTAGGCCACTACGCCGTAGTCCCCAGACGATACAGGGGAATCCAATCCATTGGACCTGTCTGTCCTCAGTTACCATGTACCTATAGTCCCTCATCCATCTAATATCCCAGAGACCGTATATCGAGCATGGTGCTGTCAGACCCATACGGTTTCTACTCGAGTCTCGCTCTAATCGGATTCTCCCGGAGAACTCTTTCTCTCTCAACTCGAATGACCCTGGCCAGGGATTTGTCTGAGCAAGAACACATGGGATATTCCTCTCATGATACCGAGAGTGGATGATCCTCTATCGACACTCAATAGCCCTCGTAAGGTCGACTACCACTCCCAATGACCAGCTATACTAGATCTGGGAACAGCCAAACCTATAAGTCTGGTATCAAAGAGTGGAGCACTCATACAGGACATCCTTGGTGTCTCAAGTCTAAGAACCAGATACACCACTAGGACTACGGAATTGTTGTCTGACAATAAGGCATCATCAACCATCCAGCATTCCGTAAGCGGATCAATCAGTGAACTCATTCTCCAATGAGCACCTGTACTGTATCCCTAGTGTCCCTACACGAGCAGCTATGAGACCAGCTGCATCCATCATATGGACGGGTATACAGCACACCAGTCTATCCGGTTATCACGATGTCCCTCTCGAGTAACCTATGACCGGGATTATTTAGGATATGTGTTTAAAGGTGAATCGATCTCATTATCGTGATCTCATCACGATCCGATTCCCATTGCACAAATCCAAGGACATCACAATATATATGCATTTATGCAATAGTTATAAAGTGATATACGCCAAAATATAATAAGCAAAAAGATTCTGTATCAAGTCACACGTGCCATCACTCACGTGATTGGCTTGCTGGGCACTTATGACTAGCAATCTCCCACTTGACCTAAAGCCAATCACCTATGTGTCTGATCCCCATCAGACCCCTGTGACGCTCAAAGACAATCTGAGACAATGGCTTTGTTAGTGGATCTGCAATGTTATCTTCGGATGGAACTCTTTCCACTGCTACATCTCCTCGGGTCACGATCTCTCTGATAAGGTGGAACCTCCTCAGAACATGCTTAGATTTCTGATGAGACCTAGGTTCCTTCGCTTGAGCAATTGCCCCGTTGTTGTCGCAATATAGGGAAATCGGCTCCTCACTATCTGGCACGACTCCCAAATCTGTGATGAACTTCTTCAACCAGACTCTCTCCTTTGCTACATCTGATGCAGCAATGTACTCCGCCTCTGTGGTCGAGTCAGCAGTGGTATCATGCTTGGAACTCTTCCAGCACACTGCTCCTCCATTCAAGGTGTACACATACCCTGAATTCGACTTGCTATCATCGACATCAGACTGAAAACTTGAGTCAGTGTAGCCTTCAACCTTAAGGCTATTACCTCCATATATTAGTAAAAAATCCTTAGTCCTTCTCAAGTACTTAAGGATACACTTTACTGCTTTCCAGTGCTCCAAGCCTGGATCCGCCTGATACTTGCTCGTGACACTCAGAGCATGCGCTATATCAGGCCTAGTACATAGCATGGCATACATGATAGACCCTATTGCTGAGGCATAAGGTATCATATCCATGTTCGCCCTTTCTTCTGGAGTCTTTGGGGACATACTCGTAGAAAGCGATATCCCATGTCTCATCGGTATGAGACCTCTTTTGGAATTTTCCATGCCAAACCTTTTGACAATAGTTTCTATGTACCTAGACTGGGACAAGCCAAGCATCCTTTTGGATCTATCTCTATAGATTCTAATCCCCAAGATATAAGATGCTTCTCCTAAGTCCTTCATGGAGAAATGTCTAGATAACCAAGCCTTTATTGTGGATAGCATTCCTATGTCATTCCCAATGATGAGGATGTCATCCACATATAATACCAAAAAGCTAATAGCGCTCCCACTTACCTTTCTGTATACACAAGGCTCATCTTCGTTCTTAACGAAGTCATAAGATCTGATTGCCTCATCAAATCTTATGTTCCAACTTCGGGAAGCTTGCTTTAGTCCATAAATGGATCTAAGCAACCTACACACCTTATCTGGGCAGTTCTTGGACACGAATCCCTCAGGTTGCATCATATACACCTCCTCCTCCAGGTTCCCATTGAGGAATGCGGTTTTCACATCCATCTGCCAGATCTCATAATCATAGTGTGCTGCAATAGCCAATAGAATTCTGATGGATTTTAGCATTGCTACGGGTGAGAAAGTTTCGTCGTAGTCAACACCTTGCCTTTGACGATACCCCTTAGGCACTAGCCTTGCTTTATAGGTCTCTACCTTTCCATCTACTCCGATCTTTTTCTTAAAGATCCACTTGCAACCGATGGGTACAATACCTTCGGGTGCATCAACTAGGTTCCAAACCTTATTGGAGTACATAGAATCCATCTCAGAATTCATGGCTTCTTTCCACTTCCCGGAGTCTATACTCATAATAGCCTCCTCGTAGGTCTGAGGATCAATATCCTCTACATCCTCTGCTCTAATATGTCCCACATATCTCTCAGGAGGATGGGATACTCTATCAGACCTGCGTAAAGTTGAAACTTGTGTATTAGATACCTGAACAGACTCGGGCTGTAGAGTGGTGCTTGAGCTTGGTTCTCCAACCTCGCTCAATTCTATCATTCTCCCACTGTCTCCGTCAAGAATGTGTTCCTTCTCAAGGAACACTGCTCTCTTAGCTACAAAGACCTTTTGGTCCTCGAGATGATAGAAGTAATACCCACAAGTTTCCTTGGGGTATCCCACAAATTTACATTGCCCTGTCCTTGATTCTAACTTATCGGAGTTGTGTCTTTTAACATGGGCAGAGCAGCCCCAAATCTTAACTACTTTAAGATCAGGCTTCTTCCCTTTCCATATCTCATATGGTGTAGACACCACCGACTTAGTTGGAACTCTTTTCAGAAGGTAAGCTGCGGTTTCTAGGGCATATCCCCAGAATGAGATGGGTAGGTCAGCGAAACTCATCATGGACCGTACCATATCTAATAATGTACGATTTCTCCTTTCAGAGACACCATTGAGCTGAGGTGTATAAGGAGGTGTCCATTGGGATAATATCCCATGGTCCTTGAGGAAATGAGTAAACTTTGTACTTAAGTACTCACCTCCTCGATCTGATCGAAGAGTTTTGATACTCTTTCCAGTCTGGTTCTCCACCTCATTCTTATACTCTCTGAATTTCTCAAAGGCCTCGGACTTGTACTTCATTAAGTACACATATCCATACCTTGAGAAATCATCAGTAAATGTAATGAAGTAGGAGTAACCTCCAATGGCATGAGTTGACATGGGTCCACATACATCACTATGTATGAGTTCCAACAACTCAGTGGCTCTCTCTCCAGTTCTACTAAATGGAGAGTTGGTCAGTTTTCCACGAATGCAAGGCTCACAAGTTGCATATGACACATAGTCGAATGGATCTAGATATCCATCATTTAGCAACTTTTGAATCCTTCTTTCATGGATGTGACCTAGCCTACAATGCCACAGGTATGCACTGTTCAACTCATCTCGTTTCCTTTTGGACACATTTATATTCATGATATGTGGAGTGGTGTCTAACATAAATAAACCATTATGCAATGTTCCTTTTGTGATGATCTTATCATCTAATAATATCGAACAACCATTGTTCTCAAAAACAAATTTATATCCACTAACTGTTAAACATGAAATGGAGATAATGTTTTTGATAATAGAAGGAACAAAATAACATGCATCTAATGCAATAAAAGCTCCACTAGGCAGATGTAGGGCGACCTCGCCAACAGCTAATACAGCAACTTTTGCTCCATTACCCATCTTGAGGTCCATCTCGCCTCTCTCTAGTCTCCTAGGCCTTGCCAGAACCTGCAACGAATTACATATATGATAAGCACTACCGGTATCTAATACCCATGTGTTATCATAAGAGTCTGACAAATGGAGACTGATCATGAATGTACCTAAAGCTTCATCAAGCTTTTGTTTCGCCCTTTCTGCAAGGTACTCTTTGCAGTTTCTCTTCCAGTGCCCATCTTTACCACAGTGGAAGCACTGGCCTTTGTCCTTTGTTGGGTCTTTCTTAGCAACCTTTGCTTTACCTTGTTTGCCCTTGCCCTTTCCCTTCTTAAGGGACCTTTCTGCTTTCCTTTTCTTTCTAGTCTCACCAGTGTAGAGAACTGGCTTCTCTTTCTTAATAGTACTCTCTGCCTCCCTCAACATATTGAGGAGCTCTGGGAGAGTCACCTCAAGCTTGTTCATATTAAAGTTCATTATGAACTGTGAAAAGGAATCTGGTAGGGACTGAAGTACAATGTCCACACACAAGTTATCCTCTAGGACCATTCCTAGACCTGTGAGTTTCTCTATCCACTCAATCATCTTTAGGACATGGTTCTGAACCGGTGTCCCCTCAGTCATCCTAGCGCGGAAAAGGCTCTTGGATATCTCATATCGTTGAGTCCTTCCCTGTTCCTCAAACAATTTACGGATATGTAGGAGAATGGATTTGGCATCCATCTTTTCATGTTGTCTCTGTAACTCTGGAGTCATAGAGCCCAACATATAGCACTGAGCAAGAGTGGAGTCATCAATGTACTTCACGTAGCGAGCGATCTCATCCTCGCTTGCCCCTTCTTCGGGCGTAGGCATCACTGTATCAAGGACGTACACGATTTTCTCCGCTGTGAGAACAATTCTCAAGTTACGGAGCCAATCCGTATAATTTAGACCAGTGAGGCGGTTGACATCAAGTATGCCACGTAAGGGATTTGAAAGCGACATTTTCTGAAAATAAAGATGTAGCAAAAATGAATAACATGCAGATTTTGCAAGAAATAAACTATCAAGATATGGACTTCTATCTTAATATGCTCCCACTATTTTACTAACGAGTCACGCGACACCCTCAGCACGTGAAACGGAAGTCTCCGGCAGACTTCTAGTGGGGATCAGGATCCAATCAGCATCTTAGTGTAACCTCGAGGGACTCGACCAATCACACTAAGCCTAAAAGGTAGACAACTCTTGCCGATCACAACTCCTTGTGATTCCCGTCCTGTTCGGCCTCCGAATCACCATGGCCTCGAGGGACTCGACCAACCATGATGCTCGGTTAAGTCAACACCTTCGTTACAAGATGAGTCTGATTTGATGATATACCCTCGAGGGACTCGACCAAGCATATCATGCCCTCAGGTCACCGGTGACATCTCTATGTCGTAAGCAAGATAGCGAATCGCGATATAGGTGAGTCTCGAGGGACTCGACCAACTCAACCTACACCGGGATTCGGTTCCTACTCATAACGATAGAAGGCCACGTGGGTCAATCTAATTGCCTCACGTTTACCGACTTAATATTATCGAGAGATATTTCTATGATTTGGTCTCCTAATATGACATGTCACACATATACATATTTAATATATATCTACATCGCATGCAAATATATATACATATCTAGTATGTGTATAAGCAATCACACCAGATGATCATGGACCACAACCTAATATGATTAGGCCCGAGCCAGTAGGCCTAATCACTCACATCAAGATCTATGTGTGCAACGGTGCATCTCCATGCCTTGTGATCGTCCATCTCGTCCTCGTTGGTTTCGTCGACATCTTGATGCATCTTCATGCATCACGATCGTCCGTCTCGTGGGTCCCGCTATGGCTTCCACGCTCCCGCTGCGCCTCCTCATGTGATTACAACTTAATCATAGGCACGCAGGCCCGACAATAAACGAGAAATATAATGGAGGTTCGCAGACCTCAATAATAATAATCACAAGTACACACATCACACGGTCCATGATCATCCGTCCACTCATTATACATCACATGTATAAATAATCATCATCATGTAGGACTACTAGATAATAATAAAAATAATAATCAACTAAACCTTTTAATTAATTAATATTTTCTGAAATCAGGGATATATCGGGAATTTCTCAATTCCTAAGGGTATTTTCGTAATTTGGACAAAAGACAGAAACTGGAATTTCTCAAATTCCGAGGGGCAAAACTGTCTTTTGCGCAGAAAACCCTAATACCCTTTCCCCTTTTCGCCGCTGCGTCGCCGCCGCCGCCACCCTGCTGGCGGCGGCCTGTGCGGCGAGGGCGAGGGCACTGCCCTCGCCTGCAGGTGGCACGCCCGCTGGGGTCGCTGCCGCTGCAGGTGGGCACCCCCGCGGGCGCCGCCGCCTCCGCGGGCGGTTCTGCCCGCGAGTCAGCGCCCGCAGGTGGTGCTGCCTCGCTGGCGGCCGCCCCTGCGGGGTTTTTGCCCGTGGGAGCAGCGGCCACAGGCGCCGCTGCCCTGCGGTGCCTCAGCCCGCGCTGCTCAGTGGCCGCAGGCGCTTCTACCGAGCGGGCTGCCAGCCCCGCCGGCCGCAAGCCTGCTGCAAGTAGACCGCCGGCCGGCTGCTGCAGGCACAGCGCTTGCGCATGCGCCGGCGCTGTGCTGCCTGGCTGCGACTGCGGCTGGCTGCAGGCATGCAGATCGAGGGCAGCAACTGTTGCTGCCCTTCCTTGCTTTTGCGTCAACGATTTTGACGTCAATATTCTTCCTAAACACAACACACGCAGTTCAAAAACCAATCATTCGCACGAACAACCTGGCTCTGATACCACTGTTGGGAAATCATAGGGGGGGGGCGACATCATATGCGCAGCGGAAGAACAAGAAAACAAAAATCCCCGATTCCCAAAAAGATGTTCATCGTCGTGCGAAGATTGGTGCGCAAAATCCGCAAAAACACAAAACTGCGTATAGAGATTGTGTTACCTAGGGAGATCGTATATCCCTGTTTCCTTGCAGATCCTTAGGAGAGGGTGAAGGAGGTCAAGCATCCTCCTCTCTAGCGGTGATCCACACAGCAGGGTTGCGACGACGCTCCTCAAAACTCCAGGCCTACTCTGAGGTGGAGAGGGAGAGGAGAATAGGAAGGGCAAGCAAAGACTCTAGCCTATGAGGCTGTGAATCCCTCCTATTTATAGAGATCCCGTGTCAAAACCCTAATGGGTCCTTTCCCTAGTGGGTATTGGATCTGCATCCAATAAGACAAGGGCTCCGTCGGATATCTCATATCCGAACCTCTACTCATCGCAATGCCTACCATATGTGTGTGACCCTCTAGGCCCAATATCGAGCTGGCCGTGAGTCATACCTGTCAGAACTCCTTCTAACTAAGTGAATTATTATCTCTGTAATAATTCACTCGACTCATCGACTACGGAAGTACTAGGCCACTACGCTGTAGTCCCCAGACGATACAGGGGAATCCAATCCATTGGACCTGTCTGTCCTCAGTTACCATGTACCTATAGTCCCTCATCCATCTAATATCCCAGAGACCGTATATCGAGCATGGTGTTGTCAGACCCATACGGTTTCTACTCGAGTCTCGCTCTAATCGGATTCTCCCGGAGAACTCTTTCTCTCTCAACCCGAATGACCCTGGCCAGGGATTTGTCTGAGCAAGAACACATGGGATATTCCTCTCATGATACCGAGAGTGGATGATCCTCTATCGACACTCAATAGCCCTCGTAAGGTCGACTACCACTCCCAATGACCAGCTGTACTAGATCTAGGAACAGCCAAACCTATAAGTCTGGTATCAAAGAGTGGAGCACTCATACAGGACATCCTTGGTGTCTCAAGTCTAAGAACCAGATACACCACTAGGACTACGGAATTGTTGTCTGACAATAAGGCATCATCAACCATCCAGCATTCCGTAAGCGGATCAATCAGTGAACTCATTCTCCAATGAGCACCTGTACTGTATCCCTAGTGTCCCTACACGAGCAGCTATGAGACCAGCTGCATCCATCATATGGACGGGTATATAGCACACCAGTCTATCCGGTTATCACGATGTCCCTCTCGAGTAACCTATGACCGGGATTATTTAGGATATGTGTTTAAAGGTGAATCGATCTCATTATCGTGATCTCATCACGATCCGATTCCCATTGCACAAATCCAAGGACATCACAATATATATGCATTTATGCAATAGTTATAAAGTGATATACGCCAAAATATAATAAGCAAAAAGATTCTGTATCAAGTCACACGTGCCATCACTCACGTGATTGGCTTGCTGGGCACTTATGACTAGCAGAAAGGGTATGAACTTACACCGAAATCTTGATCTTTTTTGTGATTCTTAGAGCTCAAAATTGTTGTAAAGGCCAAAAGTTCTTCTCCCTCTGTTCTTCCAAGTTCTGAGATGTAAAGAGAGGAGAGAAAATTCTGTAAGGGTTATCTCCTAAGCCCGTCAAAAGGAGTGAAACTGTAAAAGGGTGGTTGGCCTTCGCCTATTGAAGGAAGGCCTCTAGTTGACGTCGGTGACCTCGTCGGTGGAGGAAGCCAAAAGTGGAGTAGGTCAAGATTGACCGAACAACTCTAAATCTCGGTTTGCATTTACTTTGAGCATCTTATCTTTACTGCAAACCTCCTCAATAGCTTACTACCTTCTATGTTTTTACGAACGTGTTTCAAAGATCAGTGCTTTCCGAATCGGGGTTTAAGACGCAAATCAGTTTTATCGTACGAACGTCGTATTTCAGTTTGCGCTTATATTCTGATTTCCATCATAACTGCAAACTGTGTTCATATCTTTGCTGCATCTCTCCTAATCAAAAGTTGAAGTGATTTACGAATCGGCTTTCTTACCAAAATCACTTCTATCGAACAAACGCAGTTTTCGATTTCAATCACAGAAGGTTTTTCCGCTGCACTAATTCACCCCCCCCCCCCCCGTCTTAGTACTCTTGATCCTAACATACCCCTCATGCCCCAGCACCCGTCAATGCTCAAGATGATGTACACGGAGTCCTCAATATTATTAGAGGATACTTTGAGCGTCAGGAAGAACGAGATGAAATTCCACGGGATAGGAATAATACCTTAGATCACTTTAAGAGATTGGGACCACCAGTTTTTGAGGGCAAGCCAGATCCAATCTTTGCTAAACATTAGATTCGTCAAGTGGAAAAGACATTCGAAGTTATCGAATGTAGGGAAAATCAGAAAGTGCCTTTCACTATTTTCATTTTGGAAGGGAAGGCAGACACTTGGTGGACCTCAAAAAGGAGGATGTTAGAGGCTGGAGGTAATATGGTAACTTCGGAGCAGTTTAAAGATGCATTTTATAAGCAATTTGTTGAATCTCGTATTTTGATGATGAAACCACTTGATATGTGTTTATGTTTTAATCTGCGTTTTGAGTGACGTAGGATGCTTCGATCAGGATAAGACAATTAAAGCAAGAAATATCATGTTGTGCCGGAGGAACATGTCAGAAGATTAGACGTTGGGCCGATGGATCGGTCGACGTATTGATAGAAGGCTTCGAGCCGTGGACTTGGGCATCGGGCTAAGAAGAGTGGGTATTGTGCCAAGGATATCGAAGTTGTAGAGTCAATTGGCCGATTGGGCAATAGGCCGCAGGAGAGGATGATGCGCCGAAGAATCGGACGAAGCGTCGAGGGACCAATGACATGCCGAATAACTTAGTTAATTGCTTAGGATTAATTGTCTTGATCGAAGTTTTGTTTTAAGTGTGTAGGATTAACTACGATGAAAGTAAGACATGCAGTAGGAGTTGAGCCAAAGTCAAAGACTATGATCACGTTGGGAGTTCGAGAGCTCGACGAAAGTCCGGACGGTTGTCAGAGGTTCTGTGGGAATAAATTCGAGAAGTCCAGGAGCTTGCCAAAAGAAGATCATCGGAACTCGCCAAGTGGATCATCGCAAGTCCAGGAGTTTGCCGGAAGTCCATCGGAGCATCGCCGGAGGTTCGTCGGATGTTCGCCGGAAGTTCGCCGGAAGCTCGCCGGAAGAAGCGATTGACGCACCAAAGCAAGCTGTAGTAAATGTCTTAAGAATTGTCATAGTTTGCATGTAGATTAAGTTAGGAATGGGAGGTGATCCCATTAACTTAATCTAGGGGCAATTGGGCTCTTGACAGACCCAAATTAGGCCGAATGGATCAACCCATTCGGACCAGAATTCCTACTAGGCGGTGGCGCCGCCAGGGTCGGCGGTGGCACCGCCCAGGAGAGGGTCTCCCAAGAAAGCTGGGTAGTGCAACCGCCCCAGGCAAGCAGTGGCATCGCCTAGGCTCAGTCTCCAAGCGAGACTCGGCGGTGGCACAGCCCAGAGGCTCAGTCTTCGAGCTCTGCCAAGTAGTGCAACCACCTCTGACAAGCGGTGGCACCGCCTAGAGGCTCAATCTCCGAGCTCTGCTAGGCGGTGCAACGGCTAGACTCCGAAATTCTGGGAGATGACAATTTTGAACTCGGAATTCAAACTGGTTTGGAGCCTATAAATACTCCTCCCATCCCTGGGTAAAATATACAAGCACAAAGAGATTAAAAGAGAGAAAACGCCAACCTCTAGAATTTTCCTCGACGGAAGAGGAATCGGAGGAGTGGATGTAGGTCACGATTGACCGAACGACTATAAACTCTCATCTTCTCTGGTTTGCATTTACTTTGAGCATCTTATCTTTATTGCAAACCTCCTCAGTAGCTTACTGCCTTATGCTCATTTACAAATATGTTTCTTAGTTAAGTATTTTTCGAATCGGCGTTAATACGAAAATCGGTTTTATCGTACGAACATCATATTTCAGTTTGCGCTTACATTCTGATTTCTATCTTAACTGCAAATTGCCTTCCTTACTTTACTTCAAATATGTTTATGTAAGCTTTCAAAGTTATTATCTGCATGAAATGATTTTTATGTCGGAATCGGATTTCAACGTACGAACGCAGTTTTAATCGTCGAAAGTTTTCCGGTGCACTAATTCACCCCCCCCCCCCCTTAGTGCTCTTGATCCTAACAATTGGTATCAGAGCTCGGTATTTCTCATTTCGGATTTACACCCGAGAGAAATGGCTCTTCATGGCTTTAAAGATGGTTTTTCGGTTGTTTGTCCATCGTTGTTTAACGGATTGGACTACACTTATTGAAAAACTCGAATGAGAGTTTTCTTGATTTCTATGAATTTGGATTTATGGAATATTATTGAAAATGGTTTTCAACTTCCCTCTAAACCGATTAACGAATGGTCGGATTTGGAGAAGAAGTATTTTTCTTTCAACGCAAAGGCTATGAATACCTTATTTTGCGCTTTGGACAAAAATGAGTTCAATCGGGTTTCTTTGTGCAAAACGGCTTTTGACATATGGCACACTCTTGAAATCACACATGAAGGCACTTCCAAAGTTAAAGATTCGAAAATCAACTTTTTGATGCATGATTTCGAGCTTTTTGAAATGAAGCCAAGCGAAACCATTGGTGACATGTACACTTGTTTTACAGATATCGTCAATGGTTTAAGAGCTCTTGGCAAATGTTTTTCGGATTTTGAACTCATAAACAAGATTTTGCGTTCTCTTTCTAAGATGTGGGATTCAAAAGTAACTACAATACTAGAAACTAAAAACCTAAACAACTTACCACTTGAAGAACTAATTGGTTCGTTGATGACATATGAAATGGTGCACAATGCACATGATGAACATGATGAACAAAACAACATTCCAAAGAACAAGAAGGATTTGGAACCCCGGACAAATGAATACCACTTGAGCGATGACTTAAGTGATGAGGACAATGATGAACTTGAACTTCGAACGCTAAATCTTAATAAGTTTATTAAACAAAAATCCAAAAAATAAACAATGAACTTGAACAGAGGAAGATGCCAAAGAAGAGGAAGGCAACCAATGATGAATCAAGAACTTCTAAAGGTGAAACGACGAATTGGGCTTTGACGAGCTTCAACTACAAGGTAAATAACTCAACTCTCTTGAATTATTTTGAAATTACTTGAAGTCCTTCATGAGTGCTTAATTTAGATAGTAGGAATAGGAAATAAATAAATTATTTTTCAAAAATTATATCATGTTTTTCTTTTTAGCATCTTTGAAAAATTAAAAATTTGATAATGAAAAGTATATTGCTAAGGTTTAATGCATGTTATGTTTGAAAATGTTGAATGATGTATTTAACATTAGGGATGATAATATGATATGTGATAATGCTTAGGATTAATCCATGCATGTGTATCTTGATGATTTTATGTCATGTATGATTTTTTGAAGTAAATGTTGATTTGAAACTCTCTTTTTAAATTAATATGTTTTTGGTCTAATCGTTTCTATGACGAATTAAGATGACATTCTCATGACATATTAAGATGACATAGTGCATATACATTTATGTAAGAATTTTTTGATAGTCTTTTGATGATAGATGTGATATCATGATGTGTTTGGTCTTGATGGCTTCATGACGAAACTTATGTTTCGATTTTAAATGATGATATATATTTTCACAAAAGACTTGAATACCCTCACATGAAATCAATTGTATGAAATGGAAATAATTTTCTATCCTATTGAGATTAATGAATTTATTTTACCAATCTTGTGAATCTCATGAAAATAAACATAATGAATATTTTGAAAATAAATGAGTGTATCATGCATTTGGTCTTAATGATTTCTCTTTAACATACTTTTTGAAATCATACTTGATGATGAATATCAAGATATTAAAAGGATGTTATCATGGAATCATGCTTGATGATTTGTTTTTTACCTTTCAATCATGCTTGATCCTCTATCTTATCATCTTTTCAATAAATCTATGCTTGTCATGTATGAATTTATTGAATGTGACTTTGAGGATGAATTCGGATTTTACAAATGCTTGATTCATACTTATGACATGAGACACATTTTAAATATGAATCATGTTTAATGCTTCAATCATGTTACATCTCCTTAATTCATTTTGTTCTCCTACGTTTATTTACCAAAGAGGAGAATCTTCCGAATGAATGAAATGATACAAATGAATCACTTATTGATATATCTTTTTGAAATATCTTTTTAATGTGATGATATTTTGAGATGCCTATTGGAATTCATGACATGAGATAATTGAATCCTTAACTTACTCTTTATATGGCTTGAAAATGGATGTTTAAAATCTTGCTTGATGAGTTGTTTTATAAGATTTTGCCTTTACGTCTTGAACTTTCATGCTTATCTTGATTTGGCATATAAAGACTAAGGCATGCTTAGATGAAAAAAAATCACTTAAAAAATGCTTTTCCCATCTAATCGAGATTAATAATTTCATGATATTTTGTGAATCTCGAAATTGATTTTGATGACTTGATTATGAGTTTCAAGTTAACGATTTGATTTGAATGAGTTTTATCTAAATCATAATATTGATCTTGCAAAATTGGAATCACAAATAATATCTTTTGGTATTCATGAATTGATACTCACAATATGAAAGTATTGGTATTCATGACTTGAATTTGATTGAAACATTGCATGCTTAAATTAATCATTCTCCTATGTTTCAAAAATTCTTTAAATGCCTTATGTGATGACTGAAAATTAATTTACTTTATGATGAATCACGAATCATGACTTGATCTATGATATTGATATATTTTAATCATGATCCTTGGTTGTATAATTCTTTTGCTCTATTAAAATGATTTGTCGAATGAATCATGTCCTTCTTGAATTTTCTTGATATCATGACATGATTTTGTAATATGGCTTGTATACTGATTAAAATTTTTTGATCATTGATTTCTCCCTTCTTTTCGGTAATGACATAGGGGGAGAAAGATTGCTAGCTTAAGGCAAATGCTGGCTAGCTTGTTCTCTTCCCTTCTTTTCGACAAAAACAAAGGGGAGAAAGCTTTTGCTAGTTAGAACATGCAAAGAAAAGCAAAGTGCAATCTTGCACAAGAGGCAAGTGTTGAATTGCCATGATTGAACTTAAGAATCTTGCTATGCTTTTGTGCTTATATGTTGTGATGAAAATCTAGTTTCATGTTACAAAAACTTGCATATCTTTTAAAATAGCTAGAGCTACTTCTCCTTTTATTGATAAAAAAGGGGGAGAAATATATGAATGGATACTATGAGTGCCATATTTGAATGATAAATATATGAATTAATGCTATGATTGCCATATGCCATGTTTGCATATGTTAAGATATCAAGAACTTGCATCGTAATTTTACTTGATGATATCTTGCCATGTGATGAAATGCTACGATTTGTTGCTAAAATGATTCATGCAATACTTATGCTTTTTATGTTATGTATTGCATATGATATGAATCATGATTAAAATTGTCTTAATTTGAATTCAAGGTTTATCTCAATTATGGAATTTTGAAATAAGAATGATTACTCACATTTGTCATGATTTAGAAATTGACATAAAGGGTCTTCCCTTCTTTAGAAAGGGTCTTTCCTTCTTTTTGACAATAACTAAGGGGGAGATAACTAGCGTGCACAATTCAAGAAGAAAGCAAAAATTGCACTTCTCAAAAGAGAAGAAATTGCTATCTTGAACATCATCGAGAATTGCTAGCTTGAAACATCAAGAAAATGCAAAAATGTGCTATCGTGCCTATCTCAAGAAAAGCAAATATGCCAACTTGCATATCTTTGAATTTGCTAGCTTAAAATGTTGTAAAATTGCTAGATTGCATGATGATAAAAATTTAATATTATGTTTTTCATGCAATGAGTTGAACTTATATTACAAATACAAAGAATAGTTGTACTTCTCCTTTTTATTGATGACAAAGGGGGAGAAGTATGTTGATGACATGACATGTTAATGCATAAGTCTATGCATAAGTTCATGATGACATGTTGCAAGTATTCATGATGAACATTGCAATGACTTGGATTCAGTTTGAATTCAAGTTTATATCAATATGACATATTGATAGGGGGAGTTTTTTAAACTCTGTGAGTTAAGGTTAACTTCGTCATCAAGTGGTTGTCATCATCAAAAAGGGGGAGATTGTTGAATCTCATATTTTGATGATGAAACCACTTGATATGTGTTTATGTTTTAATTTGTGTTTTGAGTGATGCAGGATGCTTTAATCAGGATGAGACAATTAAAGCAAGAAAAATCATGTTGTGCCGGAGGAACATGTCAGAAGATTAGACGTCGGGCCGATGGATTGGTCGACGTGTCGACAGAAGGCTTCGGGCCGTAACTTGGGCATCGGGCCAAGAAGAGCGGGTATTGCGCCAAGGATATCGGAGTTACGGAGTCAACTAGCCGATTGGGCAATAGGCAGTAGGAGAGGACGATGCGTCGAAGAATCGGACGAAGCGTCGAGGGACCAATGACATGCCGGACAACTTAGTTAATTGCTTATGATTAATTGTCTCAATTGAAGTTTTGTTTTAAGTGTGTAGAATTAACTATAATGAAAGTAAGACATGCAGCAGGAGTTGAACCAGAGTCAAAGACTATGATCATGTTGGGAGTTCGAGAGTTCGACGGAAGTACGGACGGTCGTCGGAGGTTCTGCGGGAACAAATCCGAGAAGTCCAAGAGCTTGCCAAAAGAAGCTCGTCGGAACTCGCCAAGTGGATCATCGCAAGTCCAGGAGTTTGCCGGAAGTCCGTCGGAGCATCGCCAGAGGTTCATCGGATGTTCGCCGGAAGTTCGCCGGAAGCTCGTCGGAAGAAGCGATTGACGCACTGGAGAAAGCTGTAGTAAATGTCTTAAGAATTGTCATAGTTAGCATGTAGATTAAGTTAGGAATGGGAGGTGATCCCATTAACTTAATCTAGGGGCAATTGGGCCCTTGACAGACCCAAATTGGGCCGAATGGATCAACCCATTCGGACCAGAATTCCTACTAGGCGGTGCCACCGCTAGGGTCGATGGTGGCACCGCCCAGGAGAGGGTCTCCCAAGAAAGCTGGGCAGTGCAACCGCCCCAGGCAGGCGGTGGCACCGCCTGGGCTCAGTCTCCGAGCGAGACTGGACGGTGCAACCGCCCTTGATAGGTGATGGCACCGCCAGGGCTCAGTCTCCGAGCGAGACTGGGCGGTGCTACCGCCCTTGTCAGGCGGTGGCACAGCCCAGAGGTTCAGTCTTCGAGCTTTGCCAAGCGGTGCAACCGCCCCTGACAAGCGTTGGCACTACCCAAAGGCTCAGTCTCTGAGCTCTGCTAGGCGGTGCAATCGCCCCAATCAGGCGGTGCAACCGCAAGACCCCGGAATTCCGGGAGATGATAATTTTGAACTCAGAATTCAAACTGGTTTGGAGCCTATAAATACCCCTCCCATCCCTGGGTAAAATATACAAGCACAAAGAGATTAAAAGAGAGAAAACGCTGCTGCAACCTCTAGAATTTCCCTCCTCTAGCTTAAGTGTTAGAATTCTATTTAAGAGAGGAGAGTGAGTGCTTGTAAGGGTTGTCTCCTAAACCCAGTAAAAGGAGAAGAGGGGTGAAAGAAGGAGATTGATCTTCGCCTAGTAAAGGAAGATCGTTAGTGGATGCCGGTGGCCTCGACCGAAGAGGAATCAAAGGAGTGGATGTAGGTCACGATTGACCGAACCACTATAAACTCTCGTCTTCTCTGGTTTGCATTTACTTTGAGCATCTTATCTTTACTGAAACCTCCTCAGTAGCTTACTGCCTTCTGCTCATTTACAAATGTGTTTCTTACTTAAGTATTTTCCGAATCGTCGTTAAGACAAAAATCGGTTTTATCATACGAACATCATATTTCCGTTTGCGCTTACATTCTGATTTCTATTTTAACTGCAAATTGCCTTCCTTACTTTACTTCAAATATGTTTCCATAAGCTTTCAAAGTTATTATCTGCACGAAATGACTTTTACATCGGAATCAAATTTCAACGTATGAACGCAGTTTTAATCATCGAAAGTTTTCCACTACACTAATTCACCCCCCCCCCCCCTTAGTGCTCTTGTTCCTAACACAATTCTTTCCTGATTTAGTTTGCTTTGAGAAACAATAAGAGTTCCTTAGCATCCACTAAGGAAATAGAACTGTAATGGAATTTGATCATCATTTCACTGAGTTGGCACAGTTCTCTCCATATATTGCTTTAATTGAAAGTCAAAGAGCTCATCATTTTGAGAGGGGACTTCGATCATTAATTAGAAAGTCCATTGTAGTACTGATTTTACCAACATATGCTAAAGTGTTAAATTGAGCTTTGGTGGTAGAGAAATTGGATAATGAATTACAACAAGTAAAGGATCGAAAGCGACCTTTTAGTGCTACACCATTTATGTATGGGGGATCACATTCTGGACTCTCAAAGAAAGGAAAAGGCAAACAGTTTGGGCATCAATAAGCAGGAGCTCCTAGTAATAAAGTTGTTATAAGATGTTATTTCTGTGGGAAGACAGATCATGTTTCCACCTCATGCCCCATGGGACAACGCGTATGTTTTTATTGTCAACAACCCGGGCACATGTCGAAGGATTGCCCATGGAAGCAACATCAACGCCGAGCTCCACCCCAAACAGTTGGACAACAACAGCTACAACCCAAAGAGGAAGGACAGGCAAGAGTCTACTCACTGACTCATCAAGATGCTGAAGCCTCGGGATCTATTATTAAAGGTATCATCACACTCTGTGGTATGCCAGCATCTGTGCTTATTGATTCTGGTTCTACACATTCTTTTATATCACTCTATTTTTCTATAAAACTGCATAAGAATCGTGAGACAATAAATAATGCATTAATGGTAGTAACACCAGTTGGAAACTCTTTGATAGTTGATCAGATATTTAGAAACTGTGTTATTACTATTGAAAGTCACGATTTGCTAGTAGATCTTATTCTACTAGAATTTCAAGATTTCGATGCTATCTTGGGTATGGACTGGCTTTCAACATACCATGCAAGTGTCGATTATTTTCGGAAGACTGTTACTTTCTCACCTTTAGATCAACCACCTTTCAAGTTCATTGGGATTCAAGAAAAGTTTCCTTCTATTATTTTAGCCTTGAGTGCTACCCAACTATTACTGAAGGGATGTCAGGGATACTTGGCTTTTATTTCTGGAGAAGAATCTAAGAAGCTAATATTAAAGGACATCCCCATTGTGCGGGATTTTCCAGATGTTTTTCCTGAAGATCTACTTGCATTGCCACCATATAGATAGATTGAATTTATAATTGATCTTCTACCTAGTACTGCACCTATTTCTAAACCTCCGTATAGAATGGCACTAATTGAGTTGGAGGAGTTAAAGAAACAAATCCAAGAGCCTTTGGACAAGGGTTTTATTCGACCCAGTGTATCACCTTGGGGTGCCCCTGTCCTATTTGTGAAGAAAAAATATGGATCTATGTGACTATACATCGATTATAGACAACTCAACCAAGTGACCATAAAGAATTAATATCCTCTTCCCCGAATAGATGACCTGTTTGATCAACTTCAAGGTACTCAGGTATACTCAAAGATTGATTTGAGATCTGGGTATGATCAATTGAATATAAGGGAAGGAGACATACAGAAAACTGCCTTTAGAACAAGATATGGTCATTATGAATTCTTAGTAATGTCTTTTGGACTCACAAATGCACCAGCTGCCTTCATGGATTTCATGAATAGGATGTTCCACCCTTATCTTGACAAATTTGTAATTATGTTCATTGATGATATCTTGATCTACTCCAAAAGCATAGCAGAGCATGAACACCATTTTAAGACAGTTTTGGAAGTCCTAAGGCAAGAGAAACTATATGCCAAGTTAAGCAAGTGCAACTTCTAGCTCAATGAAATTATGTTTCTCGATCATGTAATTTCGAGCGCTGGTATATCTATTGACCCTCACAAGATTGAAGCGATGATAAAATGGAAGCAGCCTTCTAATGTTTTAGAGATTAGAAGCTTCTTGGGTTTGGCTGGACACTATAGAAGATTCATAGAAGGCTTTTCAAAAATAGCAGCACCATTGACCAAGTTGACACAAAAGAATATAAAATTCATGTGGGATGATAAATGTCAATAAAGTTTTCAAGAATTGAAGAAGAAATTAACCAGTGCTCTTATCTTAGTGATTCCTTCATGGGGAGAAGGTTTTGTAGTGTATAGTGATGCCTCACTATAAGGGATTGGTTTCGTTCTAATGCAAAATGAGAGGGTAGTAGCTTATGCATCGAGGCAATTAAAGCCTCATGAAAAGAACTATCCTACTCATGACTTAGAGATAGCAGCTATCATTTTTGCACTGAAAATTTGGAGGCATTATCTCTATGGACAGACTTTCGAAATCTTCATAGATCATAAGAGTCTTAAATATATTTTCACACAGAAAGATTTAAATATGAGACAATGAAGGTGGTTGGACTTTCTAAAGGATTATGATTTTAATATCAACTACCATCCTGGAAAAGCTAATGTAGTTGCTGATGCCTTAAGCAGAAATACCTATAGTCTTGTATATGAATATTCAAAGGAATTCTATGATGACGGAGTTGGCAGACTTAAAACTTAAACTTTTATCGGAGACAAATAAAGGTTTTCTTGTGTGTTTGATGGCACAATCATATTTGGTGGAAAAGGTTAAAGAAGGTCAGAAGGAAGATACATATCTTCAAATGATCATTAAAGAAATAGCTCAAGGATCTAGACCTGAATTCCTCCAAGCCGAAGATGGTTCTATTACATTCCATGATCGACTTTATATTCCCGAAAGCCATCCAGTAAAGATGCAATTATTGGAGGAGGCACATAGATCAAAATTTAACATCCATCCCGGGACTATTAAGATGTATCGAGATTTATGCCAAAGCTATTGGTGGCATGGTATGAAGAGAGATATAGCAGAGTTTGTTTCTAAATGTCTGATATGTTAACAGGTGAAGATAGAACATCGAGTACCTGCGGGAAAGTTGCAAAGGATTTCGATTCCTAAATGGAAGTAGGAGCAAGTCACTATGGATTTTGTGATAGGATTACCCAAGACTGTGAAAGGATATGACGGAATTTGGGTAATAATAGATAGACTTACTAAATCTGCTCACTTCCTCCCTATTAACAAGAAGTATTCATTGGATAAACTAGCAAGCTTATATATTAAGGAAATTATTCGATATCATGAGATGCCAATTAGCATTATCTCAGATAGAGATCCAAGATTCACTTCTAAATTTTGGGTAAGTCTACAAAAATCTTTGGGCATGCAGTTAAAGTTTAGTACAGCCTTTCACCCCCAAACTGATGGTCAATCTGAAAGGACAATACAAACTCTTGAAGATCTCTTAAAAGAATGTGCTTTGGACTTTGGTGGGAGTTGAGATATGCACTTAATCTAATTAAGTTTTCTTATAATAATAGTTACCAGTTTAGCATACAGATGGCTCCATTTGAAGCTCTTTATGGAAGAAAGTGCAGATCACTTGTATATTAGGATAAGGTTGGAGAACGGAAGCTTTTGGGGCCTCAATTAATTCAAAACGATACTGATAATATTTGAATTATATGCCAAAGATTATTAATCACTCAAAGTCATCAAAAAAGTTATGCAGATCGAAGGCGAAGAGATCTAGAGTTCGAAGTTGGTGAGCACGTCTTCTTAAAAGTGTCGCCAACTAAGGGAGTTACGAGATTTGGTCAAAGGGGGAAGTTACCCCAAGATTTATTGGCCCATTTGAGATCTTACAAAAGGTTGGGCCTGTGGCATATAGATTGGGATTGCCCCAGGCTTTGGCTAGCAACCATGATGTATTCCATGTGTCTATGCTTCGAAGATATATCAGGGATCCATCACATGTCATATCTTACTAACCTCTACAACTACAAGATGATGCCACTTTTAGAGAACAACCAACCCAAATCTTGGAAAGGAAAGAATATGTTTTAAGGAATAAAACTATACTTTTGATAAAGATTTGTTGGCAACACCATTCAGAACAAGAAGTAATGTGGGAAGGAGAAGAAGATATGCGAGAGCAGTATCCTCATCTATTCAATTAAGGTGAGTTAAATTTGGGGACCAAATTTGCTATAGGAGGGGAGAAATGTAATCAAATCAAATATTTAAGATTGAGATTTAAATTTTATTTTCCTTACTTGCCATTATAATTTAGGAAATCTTAATCTATTTTCTTATTTGTTAATGTAAATTAGGAAATAACTATTAAGCATTCAAAATAGGATGAGATCATATTTGTTAATATATTAAATAGAAATAATCTATATTAAATAAAAATAAAAATAAAAATATATTTCCTTTAATGGAGGCTCACCTCCTCCTATTTAAGGGGAGGGATTTCTCTCCTTCATTCCTCACCTAGTCGAGCTTGGTAGCGGGAGGAATAAGAAGTTATATCTTGCTGACAAGAGGTTGGTTTCCATGCCTTTCTTGAATATAAAAGTTTTTATTTTTTTATTTTGATTCTTTAAATGTTAAAAGTTTTATAGTTTGAAAAATATATATCAATTCTTTAAATATCAAAATTTTTATTGCATTAAAGTAATCAGTTTAAGTTTTTATAATATTCTTTAACCCATGATTAAGGTTTTTATTATAGATTTAAATATGTTAAAAATATATATGTTTTATATGATATTTCTTAACATTACAATTCATCTTTAATCTTCTCTGGATTAAAATCTTATTAGATTAAAATATGTTATCTATAATCTTTTTGATATTCTTTATCTAAAATTTAAAATATGTTATTCTGAATGATTTAAAATTTGACTAGAATATATTGAAAATTTATATGTGTTGAAAGCATGATTTCTATTTGAATTTAGAATGTTATTTTCGTATTAAAGTTTTTCTCCTTATTTATCTTTTAATGCATTATTATGTTTTTATTTATATTGTTAATGGATATATGTCAAAATTGGATATTAATTAGAATGAAATAGATCATAGGCCAGGCCCAACCCACGGGTCAGGCCTTGGCCCACAGGCTAACCTAACCCAACCATCATGGGCAATCACATGTGACGCACATGACCAGTCCACGGGCCAGGGCTGAGCCAACTTTGTATGATGCATGCTCAGTTATATACAATTCACATAACCAATAGATGAGCTGGCCCAATCTAGCCAATATTATTATTGAATTTGAGCCCAAACATTGATTGAACTAAACTAGGCTTGATTAGTCTAGATTAATTCAGGGTGATTCCAAATTGATTGACTTATTCAAGTTAGTTTGACCTAAATTGAACCTAATCTAGTCCAAATTATACTAGTCTAGGGTGGTTCCAAACTAGTTAAATAAGGATTAGAGATCGGTTCAGTTAGGTTCTAGTAAATTGAGTTCAATTGGATCGATTGAACTAGAGTTCAAGTCAATTGAGGGCTAATTTGCATTATTTGATATTAATGATGTTTGAAAAAAAAATATTTTAAATGTGTTATTTCATCCCGATATGTACATGACCGGTGTGAGATTATGTTATTTTCCTACTGAGAGCAGGTAGGGCAATTCCCTTTGGGGATTAGCGGGCCGTCAGACGTGGCGGTTGGACGGTTCCTCCATCCGCTGTTAGAAGGAACGTGCCCCCACTTTGGCAAGTGTGGGACACCACTCCATCTGCTTTTAGGAGTGCGATATGAGTTTGCCTCCATCCGCTAGGGAGAACACAAACTCATCCCGTAGGATAAAAGCCTCTCCATCTATTATTGGGGGAGTGCTCCTTTGGGTATTTGATATACGCCAATGGGATGATTGATTGAATTTTGATCATGTATACATTTTGAGTTGACTTTTGGGGTTTCTACTCAACGTTTCTGAATTTTTTTTGTTTTTGATTTTCAGGGCAGTCTCCCTCTAGTACTAAATCGGATTCTAATGGAGAGCGGACCTTCCTCTACCGCTAGGTAGAGCCACTTGGATGATTCTTGAAGTTAACATCACTATGTTTACTTCTCTATTTATGATTCGATGAATAAATGAATTGTAATAAATAAATTATAATAAATATTTATGAATGATGAATAAAGTGATGTTTATCTACTTGGCCTAAATGTGTGGAAAGATATAAAAAAAAAAAATCCTGGATGTGACAACTAGCATAGGCAAGGAGCTTCCTCATGGTTTCTAATCGTACCACAGGAGCGAAGGTTTCTTCATAAATGATACATTCTTCTTGGTTGAAACCCTTAGCCACTAATCTAGCCTTATTTCTAACCACGATACCAAATTCATCTTGCTTGTTTCTAAAGACTCATTTAGTACCAATAATTAAATGGTCATTTGGCTTTGGAACAAGCTTCCACATTTCATTTCTCTCAAATTGATTCAATTCTTCTTGCATTGTGATGAACCATAAATAAATTTTCATGGCTTCGTCAATGCATTTAGGTTCAACTTGGGAGAGAAAAGTAGCGTTGGCACAAAAATTCTTAAGAGAAGAACGAGTTTGAACCCCTTTCGATATGTCTCCTATAATTAGCTCCTTAGGATGAGCATCTATATACTCCCATTCCTTCGGTAAAGAAGGTTCAGAAGAAGATGGATCCAAGTTGCTAGATTGAGAAAGGGATTCATTTAAATTCAAATTATTAAATTTAAAATCATCATCAAAATCATTTTTCTTAACTTCAGAAATTTCATTAAAAACAATATGAATAGATTCTTCTATAACTGAGGTTCTTTTATTGAAGATTCGAAAAGCCTTTGAAATAAAAGAATAACCAAGAAAAATTTCCTCATCAGATTTTACATCAAACTTTCCTAAGGTTTCTTTTTCATTCAAAATAAAACATTTACACCCGAAAACTTTAAAGTATGAAACGTTGGATTTTTTGTTGTTCCATAACTCATAAGGAGTTTTAAAAAATAATAGTCTTACTAGAACTCTATTCATAACAAAGTATGTCATATTTATGGCTTTAATCCAAAAATATTTGGGTAGGCTATGTTCGTTTAATATAGTTCTAGCCAATTCTTATAAGTTTCTATTCTTTCTTTCTACTACTCCATTTTGTTGATGATTTCTTGGAGTAGAGAAGTTGTGATTGTATCCATTAGATTTATAAAATTCTTGAAAATCACGGTTTTGAAATTGACACCATGATCACTTCGAATTAATGAAATCATAAAACCTTTTTCATTTTGAACAAGTTTACAAAACTTAGAGAAATACCTAAAGCAATCATTTTTGTGTGCTAAGAAGTAAGTCCAAGTATATCTACTATAATTGTCAACAATAACAAAGGCATATTTGCTACCTCCTAGGCTTGATATAGCAATAGGTCCAAACAAGTCTATATGGATCAATTGTAATAGTTTAGAGGTGCTTATTTGATTCTTTGGTTTGGAACTACTTTTTATTTATTTTCCTAGTTGACATACATTACACACATTGTCTTTAACAAACTTAATGTGAGGAATTCCTCTCACAAGTTCTTCAGATGAGATTTGAGAGATTAGTTTCATGCTAGCATGACCTAATCTCCTATGCCAAAGCCAAGCATCGTCATTCAAAATCGAAAAACACATTTCATTACAAAGATCATTAATGTCAATAGTGTATATATTATTTTATTTTAGTGCAATCATAGATGTGTTTTTGTATGATTTTTCAATAATGCAAGCATTATATTCAAATTTAATAATATATCCTTTATCACACAATTGACTAATGCTAAAGAGGTTATGTTTTAAGCCATCAACTAACAATACATCTTCAATAAAAAGGTTGGATTTGTTACCTATGGTTCCTTTGCCAATGATTTTACCCTTTTTGTTGTCTCCGAATGTGACATATCCTTCGTCTAGGCTAGTAAGCTTAGAGAATTGAGATAGATCGACAGTCATATGCCTTGAGTATCCACTATCAAGGTACCATCTCTTACCCCTAACTTGTGATAGTATATTTTTCTAAAAAAAGGATGATTTTTAACTACCCATTTTACCTTGGGTGCCTCAAAAATCGATCTACATATCTTATCATGTTGTATTGAGTCATTTAAGGTTCTTTTAAGAACCTAAAGTAATCTATGTGGACTACATATTTTAAGTGGATATTTATAGGCAATATGTCTGAGTTTACAACAAAAGATGCATTTGGTGTGAGGTGAAACATGCAAGGTCGGGCCTTTAACAAAGGTGGTTGGATTTTGATGAGAGCTACTCACAAATCTGATTGTATTTCTCCTATGAACGTGACCTTTATTAGAAAGGATCATGTTCAAAGACTTGCTACCAACCTCAAATTTTTCTAAGGTTTCTTTGAGTAGCAAGTTTTCCTTTTTGAAGTATTTCTAGTTCATCACATTTCAGACAAGGAGTTAAACTACTATTATGTTCAACCTTTAATCTATCCAAATCACTAACATGAGAAGCATACTCATTTTTAACAATTTATATTTTTTACTAATTAATTTACATTCATCAAACAATCATAAAAAGCACTTAATAATTCATCAAAAGATAAATTTGCGTCAATTGAATTACTTACCTCATCTCCGATAGCCATTAACGCATAGTGAGCAACTTGCTCGATGTTGGTTGGATCCTCTTCTTCGGATGCACTTGAGTCGTCCTATGTTGCTTTGAGGACCTTCTTCTTCGGTTACTTCCTCTTTACTTGGGGATATTTACTCTTAAAGTGTCCTGGCTTCTTGCATTCATAGAATATCAATTGTTCTTTCTTGGGTTTAAATTTAATTTTAGTATCATTTTTAAATTTATTCTTTTTGATGAATTTTTTGAACTTCTTTGTTAAGAGTGCCAGGTCATCATCACAATCCTTATCACTTGAATTTTCTTTCTTTCAAGTGGTCTTCTTGTGTTCTCCGTGCTATATCCTTCCAGTTCTTTGGAAGGGTGTCCTCAAGCTCTTTATGAGCTTTATAGGTTATCTCATAGGTCATTAGTGATCCAATTAGTTCTTCGAGAGAAAAATTATTTAGATCTTTGGCCTCTTGAATACCCGTTACTTTAAGGTCCCAATTCTTTGGAAGGGATCTTAAAATTTTGTTAACAAGTTCAAAATCTGAGAAACTTTTACAAAGTCTTTTTAGACCATTGACAACATCCGTAAATCGGGTGTACATGTCTCCAATGGTCTCACTTGGTTTCACTCGAAATAACTCATAAGTGTGCACTAAAAGATTAATTTTTGACTCCTTCACTCTACTAGTGCCTTCATGAGTCACTTCGAGTGTGTGCCAAATATCAAAAGCCGATTTACAAATAGACACATGATTGAACTCGTTTTTATCTAAGGCACAAAACAATGTATTCATTGCCTTGGCGTTTAATGCGACAGTCTTCTTCTCTAACTCATTCCAATCATTCAATGGAAGAGAAGACTTTTGAAACCCATTTTCTATAATATTCCATAGTTCGAAATTCATTGAAATTAGGAAGATCATCATTCTAGTCTTCCAATATGTATAATCTATCCCATTGAACATGGGCGGACGTGTAATTGAATGACCCTCTTGGTTGTCGGCAAATGCCATCTCTCTTGGGTTTTAATCCAAACGAGAGTGAACCTTGCTCTGATACCAATTGTTAGGATCAAGAGCGGCACTAAGAGAGGGGGGGTGAATTAGTGCAGCGAAAAATTCTTCAATTTCGTAAAATATTTCATACGTTTAATGAAAATCGATTTTGAAAGATAATAACTTAAAATGTATAAGAGCATAAGCGTAGTGAAAGTAAGATGAGGAGGAGAAGTAGTTTGCTATGAAATGATTTACAATTAAAGTAAATTGCTCAAAATGAAATGCAAATCAGAATTTAGAGTGGTTCGGTCAATGTGACCTACATCCACTTTCGGATTCCTCCTCCGTCGATGTCACCAGCGTCCACTAAAGGCCTTCCTTCAATAGGTGAAGACCAACTACCTTTTATAGTTCGTTCTCCTTTTTTCAAGTTTAGGAGAGAACCCTTAGAAGCCTTACTCCTCTTTCTTGAATGATTACAAAGCTAAGAGAGGGAGGAGGAAAACTCTAGCACTTTTATACCCCAAAGATTCAAGATTATAATCACACTTCGGTACCCTTTCATGCAGAAAAGGGTGGGGTATTTATAGCCCCCAATGACTTCAAAAATGGAGCCATAAAGTGTCTTATCCCGATTTTCCACGGTATTGGCAGTACCACTGCCATTACTGGGTGGTACTATCGCTTGCAGTCTGACACTAGGCGGTATTATCGCTTAGTCTAGGTATTATTACCGCTTGACCGAGCTCGGAGACTGAGCTCTGGCAGTACCACCGCCTAACATGGGCGTTACCACCGTTAACAGCAATAATTGCTGGCGGTACCAATGCCTAGTCTGGGTGGGTACCATGCCCCAGTTTGGGCGGTACCATTACCTAGACCACCTGGGAGATTGGGTCTTCCAAGCAATGCCACCGTAGGTCAAAGTCCAACAACCTGGTTGGGCCTTGTATTCGGCTCAAACCATCCTAGCTCCGAGTCCAATTGGCCCCTAATAGATTTGATGGGTTTACCTCTCAAATCAACTCTAATAATTATTCTAACTATGATTAAGGCAAGCATGGTCCGATATGTCAATTTTTCACTCAGCGATCCTCTGGCGAACTTCTCAACGAGTCTTCCAGAGCTTTCGGCAAACAAGCTTTCGGTGAGTCTTCCAGCGTGCTTTCGGTGATCTCACGATGAACTCTCGACGAGCTCTCGGTTTATCGTCCGAGTCTTTGACTCCGGCCTATCATCTGCGTTACACCTTACTACTATCGTAGTTTATCTTGCACACTTATCTCAACACATGGATTAGATCAAATAATTTACCAATTAATTTCATCATCTAAATCCGAGATTCAACAAATACCAATCACATTTCAAGCATTCGCAATACATTCCAGCATTTACGCTATGATACGTTATGTCAAACATTCATAATGCCAAGTTATCTTCAATTTGCCATATTTCTCCCCCTTTGTCTTCAACAAAAATGAAATGGGCAATCGTCTCAAGCAAAATTTGACTTATTGCGATAGGATTCTTCTTGAAAGGAGAAGAGAAGGATAGATTCATAAATAGTGCATTTATCAAGAAGAATTAAAATATTAAAAGTTCATGAATATCCGTCAATAAAATCCGTTTCTCATTAAAAATTCACAAGAGTGAAATCTATGAGTGAACGGACTAAGTGAATAAAAAATCATTAAGTGATGAAGCAAGGGTATAAAGTGAATTTGATACCAAGTAAATTGAAATTTTGGATCTCATGAAAGCTTTTTTTAAGAAATAAATTCATGAAAGCTTTAATTGTGAAAAATCAAGAAGTCCGAAAAAAATATACAACAAACTCATGCATTTGGATAGTTTAACATCCCTAACTCTTAGAGTGTTCTATGCATTAGACCATCATCAAGAAGCGTATCATAATATTGAAAAGCACATAATGTCAAAAGATACATCATAGAATATAAGAAGTATAATATAAAGAGTACAACTCATCATGGTACTTTTTAGTTTCCTACAACCTATTCAGGTGGTAGTAAATTAAAATGCCTAAATAAAGTATTCAGTTACCGACGAATTTGCTACATCTTGATTAAGATATGATCTTGACATAATTTAATTTGATCCAGTTAAGTCACTATTAGAGCGGTAGATGAGGAGGGTGCTTGCTTTGTTGGAGGTGCTACCTCAAAGGGATTGGTAGGAGAATGACTTTTCCTATATATAGGTGTTTCTAGTTCTGGTTCAAGTGGGGGAGCTTCGGTCCTCCTAGGTAATCTATTCTAGTCATATGTGTCCTACAAGCCAATCACGTGAGTGATGACACGTGTGACTTGACACACAATCTTTTTGCTTATTATATTTTGACATTTATCACTTTATATTGCTTGTTACATAAATGCATATATATATTGTGATGTCCTTGGATCTGTGTAATGGGAATCAGATCGTGATGAGATCACAATAATGAGATCGATTCGCCTTTAAACATAGATATTAAATAATCCCGGTCATAGGTTACTCGAGAGGGACATAGATATTAAACATGGATCTGTGTATACTCATCCATATGATGGATGCAGCTGGTCTCATAAATGCTCATGTGGGGACACGAGGGATATAATACAAGTGCTCATTGGGGATTGAGTTCACTGATTGATCTGCTTACGGAATATTGAATGGTTGATGATGCCTTGTTGTCAGATAACGATTTCGTAGTCCCAGTGGTGTATCTGGTCCTTAAACTTAAGACACCAAGGATGTCCTGTATGAGTGCTCCACTCTTTGATATTAGACTTATAGGTTTGGATGTCCCAGATCTAGTATAACCGATCATCGGGAGTGGTAGTCAACCTTACGAGGGCTATTGAGTCTCGATAGAGGATCATCTACTCTCGGTGTCATGAGAGGAATATCTCATGTGTTCTTGCTAAGACAAATCACTAGCTAGAGTCATTTGGATTAAGAGAGAAAGAGTTCTCTAGGAGAATTCGTTTAGAGCGAGACTCGAGTAGAAATCGTATAGGTCTGATAGCAGCCTGGTATACAGTCTCTAGGATAATAGATGGATGAGGGACTATAGTGTTAGGACTCTAGCTTGGAGAGTCCTAACTGAGAGGGACATTCATATAAAACTATTAGGACTCTAGCTAGGAGAGTCCTAATTGAGAGGGACATTCTGTTAGAACTCTAGCTAGGAGAGTCCTAATTGAGAGGGGCATTCATGTAAGAGGTTTTCTCTTAGAGAAGAATTATGAGTTGTAAGGGAATAGGAGTCTTGAGGAGGAGTCTTATTAGGAGTTGGTTAGAAGTAAGAGTCTTAAGTAGGAGTCATATTAGGAATTAGGGTTTAGAAGCCCTATAAATAGCCATGTATTCCTTCTCTTTTCATAAGCAATAGATGAATCTTTTCTGCAGCCTTTGAGCAGCAACTTGGAGGGAGGAACCCCTATAGAGTTCCAAGGAGGCCGATCCCCTAAAGAGGTCAACCCCAAGTTTAGAATCTGCAAGGGTTCTAACACCTGGTATCAGAGCAGCGTTCTTGGCATCTCGCTGCCCTTCCACTGCCATCCATCAACCCTCCACAACCGCCCAAAGCAATTCCCACAATTGCTTAAGAGATCGTTGCCAAATTCCGCCATCATCTCCACCACCACGGATCATCCTTTGATCTCCCCGTGAATTGCAACAGGTTCTGGTTTCCTACCTTACTGCTGCTGCAATTTAGTTATCCTTATTCAAAAATCCAAAAAAAAAAAAACTGTTCCTATATTGCTGCATAAACCTTTCGTCACAAAGTTTTCATCTCTACGACGAAAGATACATTGCAGAATTCCAACCGCATAGTACCATCAGTTTGATCTTGCTATAATGCTTTTTCTATCCAAATTTCTATGAAATTTTTATGACATCTTTGACACTTCCTAGTAGCAGATTTCCCTTTGGTTTTTTCAAAAAATTCTCAATATAAACCATTGATCTTTTACGTCAAATCTGCTATACTTGAAAATCTGCACTGTAAAATTTCAGCCGCATAGCACTGTTTGTTTGATCTTGATACTACATTGTTTCTATCCAAATCTCTACGAAATTTTTATGATAGCTTTGACACTTCCTAACAGTGGATTTCCCTTTGGTTTCATCAAAAAATTCTCAACATAAACCACTTATCTTTTATGTCCAATTTGCTATACCTAAAAATCTGTGCTGCAGAAAATTTCAGCCGCATATTGTTGCCTTAACCCATCTATTTGTAATATTTTTTAAATAAAATTTCTTATACACTTCATAGATCATCTTGGCTTCCATCTAAGATTGATCTATTAAGAAATTCATCTCTAAAAACAATTTTATGTTGCTGCAAATTTTCGTCGTAACCCGCTGAAATTTTTCGATGAGAATTCTGCAATCTCAACTTGCACCAATTTCCTTACTGTTATACTACCAAAATTTTCTTGATTAAATTAGATATCCTTGCTGTCATATAAACTATGAATTTGCTATCAATTCCCTCCTCAATTATCTCAAGTTTTTGGTTGAAATTACGTCGAGAAACCATTGTTTCTTCGACGACAATTCTACTCTTACAAGACAACACATACTTGCTACTACTTCCACTGATTTCTATCAAACCTTTGCTATCATCTACCACAGATCCAAAGCATTCATCCATAGCCCTAAAACTCCACTAAACCACACCCTCAAGCTACACCCAAAACAGCCACAAAACAAGCCTAAATCGTAGCCTACATCCATCGATCCACCAATCCTTTCGACCATCACGTCTCTCAACTATACATGCCTTTAACCTGACAACAAAAGAGAGATCTTAATATCATAGATTTGGAGGTATATACTATAGCATCTAAGGAGGCAATCAATGCTAAATTCGAAGCCTTGGAGGCACGAATGGAGGATAAGATTCGGACGCTCTTTACCGAACTCAGATTGGGCCGACCACTAAGCCCGAAAAAATCATATCACGGAGAGAGCTTTGCCCAATCGCACCAGGCTCGAAGAGATGAGTTCCAAGGGAGGGGAGGCTCTATGACTGAACCCAACTATCCATGCATGAGAGTGGACTTCCCTAGATGGGAAGAAGGATGCTATACAGTGGTTTGACTGGTTTGAACATATTTATGGAGTCCTTTCATGGCAACAATTCAAAGAAGGACTGCTGATCCGCTTCAGACCAACCGATTACGAGAATATTGATGGACAACTAGAAAAGATCCGACAAACTTCCACCATTCAGGTGTACCAAACCAGGTTTGAAAGGTTATCTAATCAAACTCATGATTGGTCTCAAAAACACCTATTGAGGACCTTCATTGAGGGCTTGAAGCCGGAGATCCGAAGAGAAGTTAAAGCGCGACAACCATATACGCTTATGGCAGCCATCTCTTTCGCACGATATCAAGAGGAGCAATTGAACCATGAAGCTCGGAGGACTAGGGTCGCTCCTCAACTAGTAATATTGAAGCCCTTAGCCCCCCCTACTATTGACCAAGTCCCTACACCAAAGAGGTTAACAAGAGAAGAGCTTCGGGAGCGATATGCGAAGGAGTTATGTTGGCATTGTGACGAGCCGTGGAGCCATGAGCATCGTTGTAGTAAAGGGAGACTTCTTATGATTGAACCAATAGAAGAAGAGGTCATTGAACATCCAAAAGAGAGCCTTGAACATGAAGAAGAAGATGCAGAAGAAGAGCCACAACCAACTGAAGTTACGGTACATGCACTAGCCGGCTACTCAAACCCGGAAACGATGAACGTTGGAGGCCTTCTCAAACAACAACCGATCACTGTTCTCATCGACACGGGTAGTTCTAATAACTTTATAAACAGTAAGGTTACTATCCAGATGGCCTTGCCTATTGTGAATTGCAGCAGGTTTAACGTTAAGGTCGTCGACGGATGGATTTTGAATTGTGATCGTAGGCGCCCGTAGGAGAAACTATTGCTGCAGGACCAAGAGATAATTGCAGATTTCTTCCTTCTCCCTCTTGATGATCATAAGGCCATGTTCATAATTAAATGGTTGACGACATTAGGTGATATTTCTTGGAATTTTATGCAACTAATTATGAAATTTTACAGTAAGGAGAAACAGGTGATACTGAACGGGAAACGTGGGGGCGACATAACGACGATTTGCACACAACAAATGGAGAAAGTTTTGCATAAAGCGTGCAGTAGATTTTTTATACAACTTGAGCAGCAAACTAAGGGAGAGCCAATACAATTTGAAGATCCAAACCTACTTCCTTTGCTTGCTGAATTTTCAGATATATTTGACGAACCGTACAACCTACCTCTTACCCGTCGGCATGATCATTATATAATGATTCTTTCTGGCAAACCTCTAGCAAATACTCGGCCATATCAATATCTATATCTCCAGAAGGATGAAATAGAAAGGATTGTAAAAGAAATGCTCAAAACAATAGTTATTCGGCCAAGTTGCAACTTCTATTCTTCACCGGGGCTACTTGTACGCAAGAAGGACGGAACATGGCGAATATGCATTGATTACCGAGCTCTCAATGGCATAACCATCAAGGACAAATATCTTATTCCAATAGCAGATGAATTACTAGATGAAAGGGAGCACAAATCTTTACAAAGCTGGACCTTTGATCCGGGTATCATTAAATATGAATGTGCGAAGAAGACATACCGAAAACCACCTTTTGAACACACAACAACCATTACAAATTTTTGCTTTCTTCAAAAGAAGGTGGAATATCTTGGGCATATCATATCAAAGAAAGGTGTGGCAGTAGACCCCTTCAAAATTGGAGCAATGCAAAATTGGTTGACCCCGAGGAACATAAAATTGCTACATGACTTTCTGGGTTTAACAGGCTACTATTGCAAGTTCGTGAAAAACCATGGAGAGATTAGTGCACCAGTTACTTCCTTACTGAATAAAGATGTCTTCCAATGGTCTGACAGAGCCTTCGCTGCCTTCGACAAACTTAAGGCAGCCATGACGACGACGTCGGTGCTAACACTACCAGATTTCAACCGACCCTTCATTATTGAGGCCGACACATTTGGAGTCAGAATTAGAGTCATTCTCATGCAAGATGGTCGACCACTCGTATACACTAGCAATGCATTATCTCCCTCCCATCAAAATAAGTCAACATATGATAAGGAGATGCTCGCCATTGTGCGCGCAGCAACGAGGTGGAGACCCTACTTGATTGGTCGATTATTTCAAAATAAAACTGACCATAAATGCCTCAAGTACTTTTTGGAGTGAAAGATACCATCCCCTGAGCAGCAAAAATAGGTAACAAAACTTCTTGGATTTGATTTTGAAATAACTTACAAAAAGGGGAAAGAGAATGTTCTTGCAGATGCGCTTTCACAACTACCCGAGCAAGTTGAAGTTTCGACCGTTTCACTTCCGACCAGCGACTTCCTTGAGGATATTAAGATGGAATGGCAGGAAGATTCAGATACTAGTAAGATTATAAAAAAATGGGAGGAAGCACCAAGCCCCATTGCTCATTACAATTGGGACTCAAAAGAATTACACTATAAGGGACGCATTGTGCTTGTGACAAATTCTACTTGCATCTTCAAGAGTAGATTTTGGACAAAGTTATTCCATATGCTGGGTACTAAATTGAAAAGGAGTATGACATATCACCCACAAACCAACAGCCAGTCGAAAATTTTAAATAGGTGCTTGGAGACAGCCCAAAGCCACCCACCAAATATGACTACCCAAAGAGAACTCCAGACCTAGCCAAGTGCCATTATTGATCGACGGATCGTGACTCGACGACGACGACCCACTAATGAAGTGCTTATACAGTGGGCGAATCTACCAATAGAAGATGCCACTTGGGAGAACTATGACGACTTGAAGATCAAATTCTCAGAATTCACGAATCATCAGCCTCGAGGACAAGGCTGATTTGAAGAGAGCGGGTCTGTTAGGACTCTAGCTTGGAGAGTCCTAACTGAGAGGGATATTCATGTAAAACTATTAGGACTCTAGTTAGGAGAGTCCTAATTGAGAGGGACATTCTGTTAGGACTATAGCTAGGAGAGTCCTAATTGAGAGGGGCATTCATGTAGGAGGTTTTTTCTTAGAGAAGAATTAGGAGTTGTAAGGGAATAGGAGTCTTGAGGAGGAGTCTTATTAGGAGTTGGTTAGAAGTAAGAGTCTTAAGTAGGAGTCATATTAGGAGTTAGGGTTTAGAAGCCCTATAAATAGCCATGTATTCCTTCTCTTTTCATAAGCAATAGATGAATCTTTTCTGCAGCCTTTGAGCAGCAACTTGGAGGGAGGAAACCCTATAGAGTTCCAAGGAGGCCGATCCCCTAAAGAGATCAACCCCAAGTTTAGAATCTGCAAGGGTTCTAACATATAGTTGTCACGCCCCTCAAAAATATCCATGATATTAAAATTTTTAACACAAACCAATCCAGGATCCAAACACACATTTGAGGACATTGAAAAATATTTTATCAAATTCACATCTATAAAACCTGTGCAGTTTATAATCATATATCACATCACTCGATAATTCACATTTATGGCAACCCAAGCCAACTTGACAAACATGAACAACATTTATACATCCACAAACTAAATAAATTATACAATCAGAACTCCAACTATTCACCATAAGTGCATATCATCATAAATTAGACTTAACATTTCAAAATTCCAAATAAGAGAGATCTTCTAACACTTTTACACAGTATATCCATTTTGATTCATCGACAACATTTCATTTCATACAAATTATGCTTATACAACAATAACATAATAACCAATAAGACTTGCCCATAATTCTGAATAGCTCTCCACTGCCTCAGCCCAATTCAAACATCTCAAAGAGTGACAAGCTGACCTGAAAGATTTATATAACAACGGAGTGAGCTAAAAACAGCTCAGCAAGTAACAAAGCATATATAGCATGAGAAGGGACAGTTTCAAACAAACAAGATATCACAATGCAAGACAGAATCCAAGAGATTCAAGGATATCATCTCATTAGATACATAATCGCAAATGTCATTTCATTCATAACATATTTGGTTCATAACAAATGGAGCATAGAGTAATTGGAGCATATCAATAGCGTACGAAATGATCCGAAGCATATTAATGACAAATAGGATATTTCAGAATATATCAGTTCATAGCAAATGGAGCATAGAGTAATTGGAGCATATCAATAGCGTATGAAATGTTCTAGAGCATATCAATGACATATGGAACATTTCGAAGCGTAACAATAACAAATGAAACATTTCATAGCATATCAAAGGCGTATGAAATATTTCGGAGCATATCAATGACAAATGAAACATTTCGGAATATATCAATGGCATATGAACCATTTCGAAGCATATCAAAGAACGAATACGAAATAGAAGCTCAGACGTCATACCCTAGCATAGTGCATGTGAGGTTTAACTCAGTGGTGGCTCCACGCCATGATGAGTTCTCGACTCCATCCACGGGTAGCCCTTTCCTACTCGAGCCCTCTCACCCTACCCAAGTGCTAGGTCGGCTTTGAATTTCATTTCAAACATATAGAAGGTGAAGTGGGATTCCAAACATAATATGGTCTATTTATTTCTGAATGACCACCAAACATAATTTAGAGCATCGCGGGCTCTAAGCACATACCCTTTACCATTTCTGGCAAAGGTCCAAATAATCTCACAAACACCAGAGTACAAAAGGGTATTGTAAACAATAAATTGGGACATATCGGAAGCACATGCAGAACAATGAAATGTACATGTGCCTTTATGAAACATTACGATACAAACATGAAGTTTACATAATAGATTTAGGTATCCAAATACATGTAAGACAAGAGTATACAAGAATTCAAAGCAGTAATATAAAGCTCAATTGAATAAGAAAGCTAAAGGATATCAATTTCCAAAGGAATGAAACCAGAATATGCGAAATCGACCAAAGCTCGATTTCTAGTAGAATTCAAGAGGCACATGTTAGGATCGGAGCAGCACTAAGAGGGGGGGTGAATTAGTGCAGTGGTGAAGTGCGATAAACTTTCACAATTTAAACACTTTTCGGAAACTTCGTACGATAAAAGTAACGTTTTCGTTTAAAACCGTTTCGATTGCGTTTTAACTTGAAGGGATAAGTAAGACGGAGACAAAGCAGTATAGCATTAAAGTGCAAATGGTTTGCAGTAATATAAATGACAATAAGTAAATGCAAACCAAAGATCACGTCGATTTTACAGTGGTTCGGTCAAATGACCTACATCCACTTGCGAGGCTCCTCTTCGATGAGGCTCCCACCTTCCACAAGAAAATCTCTTGAAAGGGAAGGATAAATACCCCTCTTATAACTTTTATAAGCGGTTCACTCTCTTACAGATTTTCAGCAAGAAAGAAGGAGGTGAACACTAGCAAATTGAAAATATGACTAGCAAAGACTCTTCTAAGACTTTTCTCTCAATCACTTGCTGCTCAAAAAGTTGTAATCTCAGTTGAGATTTGAGGGGTATTTATAGGCCTCAAGAGGATTCAAATTTGGGCTCCAAAATTTAAATTCTCTTTGGGTTCCCGATGCTGGCGGTGCCACTGCCTGTCACTGTCAGACATTGATAGTGCTGGGCTGCCACCGCCCAGCCCAGGCGGTGCCACCGCCCAGCTCTCGGGTGCTGGGCGGTGCAACCGCCTAGTCTGGCGGTGCCACCGCCAGACCCTTCGGTTCACTTGTTGGGCTTCAAATTTAGCTCAAACCAAGTCTAATTTTGGGCCTAGTTGGCCCCTAACCAGGATATTGGATTATCTCTTAATCCTAATCCTAATTATAAGTGAACTACATAACAAAACACATCCTAAGCAAGTTTTCAACCGCGAACGTCGAGTCTTGTTCCGACGAGCTTTCCGACGAACTTCTTCTGAAGGACTCCCAGCAAGCTCCCGAACTTGTGATGACTTTAACGAGTAGCCGAGCCTTCTTGGTGATCTCCGTGAACCTTTGATGATCTCTTCGGTGAATTTCCAAAAATTCCGACAGGTTCCCGATTTCTTCTCGGTTGGTTCCGGTAGCATCTCCGACGATTCTTCAGACTCTTAAACGTCCATCGAACTCCGGTATTCTTGCTTTGTGTTTTCTGGTTATCATAGTTACTCCTGCACACTTAACTCAATAATATGGATTAGATAAATTAACCCATCAATTGATTTTATCATCAAAATCCGAGATTCAACAATCTCCCCCTTTTTGATGATGACAATCAATTGATGACGGGGTTAAACATAACTCCCTCTATCTATATGTCATATTATGAGAAGATGAAAACACTTGAATTTCATCCATTGAATTCAAGCATAAACCGATAAGTTCTAACCGTAGAACTTATCGTTATTCTCATTAAGCAATAGTAAATACAAAACTTCGATGAAAATCATTTTCAAGTCGAATGATAAGAGAATTTTTACTACGGCAGGAGTTAAGGATTTTCAACATGAATTTCATGATATAAATGTTAGACATGCTTTCAAAATGATCAATCAATCTTGCGATATTCTGAAAGATTTTGCAAGGCATATAAGACATTCATCGATCGATCACTTTTCTCAAAGATTTTGCAAGGCATATTCTCAAAGATTTTGAAAAGCTTTTGCAATTCATATAAGTCATGCTATTAAAATGATACAAGTCATCACTTTTCTCCCCCTTTGTCATCAACAAAAAGGGAATGAGACTTGAAGCACATAGTTTCTCATACAAAGATTTTATCATTCAAAATTAAGTATGCTAAAATATTTACGCAGAGTTCATCTTAAAAGAAAATTCAGCATTCATCCATATTATCGAATCTCTTCTTTCTATAAATATCAGAAATTGTAGATGTACAAGGAAGAGATTGGGAAAAAAAATTTCAAGTAGTAACTTCAATAAGTCAAGATCATAATTCGAATACAAACTCATTCAAATTCAAATTGTCAACTTGAAACTCATAATCAAAAAATCAATTTCGAGATTCATAAAATGTCATAAAATCATTAATCTTGATCAGATGGGAGCGGTGTTTGACTCAAGATAGGATAAGATAATTTAACATATCATTTAGAATCGAAAGAGAAGGATTAGATTCACCGAGGAACGGAGAGAGAATGAAAAACTTTACGGAAAATCCATTCAAACAAGTTTATTCTTAGGGACAATTTAACATACCTAATTCCCTTCTAATGAATTCAAATTGGTCTTCATTCAAAGCTTTTGTAAATATATCTTCTAATTGATGCTTTGTGTCAATGAATTCTAGAACAACATCATTGTTAAGGACATGATCGCGTATGAAATGATGCCTAACGTTGATGTGCTTAGTTCTAGAGTGCTAAATTGGATTTTTAGTAAGACATATGGCACTAGTATTATCACATTTTATGGAAATGTTTTTAAAGAGAATTCCATAGTCTTCTAGTGTATTTTTCATCCAAACAACTTATGCACAGCATGCACTTGCAGCAATGTATTCGGCTTCCGCCATAGATAGTGCAACTGAATTTTGTTTCTTGGAAGTCCAAGAAACAAGTGCATGTCCTAAAAATTGGCATGTTCCAGATGTACTTTTTCTATCTATCCTGCATCCGCCAAAATCGGCATCTGCATAAGCTATTAAATCAAATTTTTCAGATTTTGAATACCACAATCCTAAATTTGGAGTTCCTTTAAGATACCTAAATATTCTTTTAACACTTTTAAGATGAGATAATTTAGGATTTGATTGAAACCTAGCGTAAAGTCCTACACAAAACATAATATCCGGTCTAGTCGCGGTGAGGTACAGTAGACTATGTAACACCCCTCATTTCCGAATTTTCGTATAAATTTCTGGTGATAATATAAGCATTTATTTTAAATTGACAAAAGAAATAGAGTATGAATCAGAGGTAACTTATTTGTAAGATTTGGGAGATCTGTTCAAAAAAAAAAAAAAAAAAAAAAGAATCTGAGGACCTATATGTAAACCCTAAGGACCTAATCGTGAATATGATAAAATAAGGACTAAACTGCAAAAGGCACAAAATGACAAATTCCACCATTTAAGCCTCTCTGCCTTCATTCTTAAGGAAGCAGAGAAGGCAGCTCGTGGGTGATCAGGGAAAGAAAGAAAGAAGAAGAAGAAGAAGAATGAGAAGAAGAAAAAAATTGGGGTTTTTAGGATTCTTGCTTTAATCTTTTCACTTCGGGTCAAAATTCTCAAAGGCAAGTGTTCTAACCCCATCCTACAGAATTTTTAGTCTCTGTTTTTATGTTGATTCAAAATAAATTAAAAGATTTCTATTTAGAAACTGATATGTCTCTCTTTGGACATAGAACCTTGGATTCTGATGTTTTTTCGGTAAACTGACCCCTATACACTGATACACTTTTTCAGCTATAAGTTTTAGTACAAAATGTGAATTTGGGTAGGAACTATTTTGTTTGAAATTAGACTCTTATATCTTCCTTTTGACACTGATTTTGTAGATTTTGGACACCGAATACTTACCCAAACATCTGTTTCAAATGAGCCTATAGACGTTGTAAAACAGGGTTCAAGATTTCTGACCTGTCGATACTAAAATGCCTATAACTCCCTGTTGAAAATTCTGATTTGTACCAAACTAATTTTATTTGAAACTAAACTTGAAAATATTTATTTTGACATATAGTTTGAAAATTTTGGAATTCAATTGCCTACCCTATTATCTGTTGAATCCGACCCTATAAATTCTGCAAAACAGTGATTGTGTTTTTGACCTTGTGTTACCAAATCAAAGGTAACTCCGTGTTGGGAACCCTGTTTCATATGAAATTTGTTCCATCAGAATATAGATTGATATATGGTTCGACCATAGCTTTCTTATGGGTATTGGTGCATAATTGATATTCTGAAGTATTTGTTTGATGTGCCACTGGAATTCTGTCCGAAATCGAGCTTTGGTCGATTTCGCGTATTCTGTTCCGTTCCTTTGGATATTTGAATTCGTCTAACCTTCTTATTGGAATTGAGCTAAATATGATTGCTTGGAATCCCTGTACACTCTTGTTTTCATTTCATTCCAAATCTGAATACATTTTCATTTCTCTCGGGTGTAAATCCGAAATGAGAAATACCCCGCTCTGATACCAATTGTTAGGATCGAGAGCACTAAGAGGGGGGGGGTGAATTAGTGCAGCGGAAATTTTACAGCGATTAAAACCGAAAGCTGCGTTCGTTCGATAGAAACTATTATGATGCAAAAGCTGATTCACAGTTTGTATCTAAGTGCAGTTTGCGTCTAAGCGCAGAATGCGTCTAAGCGCAGTTTGCATCTAAACACAGTTTGCGTCTAAACACAGTTTGCGTCTAAGCGCAGTTTGCGTCTAAACACAGTTTGCGTCTAAGCGAAATCAAGACGTAAACGTAAACTGCACAGAACCTTGTTCGTAAAAGCGCAGAAGACAGTTTGCAGTTGTAAATGAAATCAAGATGTAAACGTAAACTGCACAGAACCTTGTTCGTAAAAAAAAGGCGCAGAAGACAATTTGCAGTTGTAAGTGAAATCAAGACGTAAACGTAAACTGCACAGAATTCGTTCGTAAAAGCACAGAGAGCAGTTTGTAGTTTGTAAATGGAATTAAGACGTGAACGTAAACTGCACAGAACTCGTTCGTAAAAGCACAGAGAGCAGTAGCTATGTAGGAGGTTTGCAGTAATGATAAAGTGCTCAAAATAAACGCAAACCAGAGATTAAGAGTGGTTCGGTCAGTTTTGACCTACTCCACTTTTGGCTTCCTCCACCGATGAGGTTACCGACGTCAACTAGAGGCCTTCCTTCAATAGGCGAAGGCCAACTACCCTCTTACAGATTCACTCCTTTTGACGGGCTTAGGAGACAACCCTTACAGATGTTTTCTTTCCTCTCTTTACAACTCAAACTTGAAGAACAGAAGGAGGATGAAAACTAGCAGTTTTGAGCTCTAAGAACCACTGAAAAGATCAAGATTTCGGGTAAGTTCTTGCTCTCTCAGTGCTGAATGGGTGGGGTATTTATAGGCCCCAACCCAATTCAAATTTGGAGCTCAAAATGATCAAATCCCAGAATTCCGGGATCAGGCGGTTGCACCTCCTAACTGGAGAGGTTGCACCGCCTGGCAGAGCTCGACGACCGAGCTCAAGCGGTGCCACCTCTCTGTCAAGGAGGTTGCACCGCCCAGTCTTGCTCGAAGACTGAGCTCAGGCAGTGCCACCTCTCTGTAAGGGAGGTTGCACCGCCCAGTCTCGCTGGGAGGCTTAGCCCAGGCGGTGCCACCTCTTGGCTGGGGCGGTGCCACCTCTTTCACTATTTCAGCTCACTTGGTTTGGCTCCAAACTTGGCCCAAACCAGTCCGAACTTGGGCCTAATTGGCCCCTACTTGGGTTATAGGATTAACACCTAATCCTAACCCTAATTAATATGCTAACTATGATTTTAAAGACATTGTCTAAGCTATTACAAAGTCCGCAAGTCAAGACTTCTTCTGGCGAGCTTCCGGCAAACTTCTGGCGGTCTTCCGATGAACTCTCGGAAACCATTCTGCGGACTCCCGGCAAGCTCCTAGACTTCACGATTTGATCTTAGCGAGTTCCAACGAGCTTCTTCGGCAAGCTCCGATCTTTCTCGGCGAGCTCCGCGAACTTCCAACGAACCTTCCGGCGAGCTTCCGAAAATCCTTCGGCAAGCTCCCAACTCATTCTCGGCTAGTTCCGGTAGCATTCCCGATGAACCTTCGGACTTCCGTCGAACTCTCGAACTTGCAACAAATCCTTCGCGCTTGACTCCGACACTTTGTTTCACTTTATGTCTTCATCGTTATCATAGTTAATCCTGCACAATTAAAACAAAACTTTGATCGAGACAATTAATCCTAAGCGATTAACCAAGTTGTCCGGCATGTCATTGGTCCCTCGACGCTTCGTCCGATTCTTCGGCGCATCATCCTTTCCTGCGGCCTATTGCCCAATCGGCCAGTTGGCTCCGTAACTCCGATATCCTTGGCACAATACCCGCTCTTCTTGGCCCGATGCCCGAGTCCATGGCCCGAAGCCTTCTGTCGATACGTCGACCGATCCACTGGCCCGACGTCCAATCTTCTGACATGTTCCTCCGGCACAACATGATTTTCCTGCTTTAATTGTCTCATCCTGATCGAGGCATCCTGCGTCACTCAAAACGCAGATTAAATCATAAACATATATCAAGTAGTTTCATCATCAAAATACGAGATTCAACAATCTCCCCCTTTTTGATGATGACAACCACTTGATGACGGAGTTAAACTTAACTCCCGGAGTTTAAACAAACTTCCCGGAGTTTAAACAAACTCCCCCTATCAATATGTCATATTGATAGAAACTCTTAGATTGAAAAATCTAAGCAACATGTCATCATAAACGGAGTTAACCTTAACTCCCAGAGTTTAAACAAACTCCCCCTATCAATATGCCATATTGATAGAACCTTGAATTCAAACTGAATTCAAGTCATTGCAATATTCATCATGAATACTTGCAACACGTCAACATGAACATATGCATAAACTTATGCATCACATGTCATGTCATCAACATACTTTCATCAACATACTTCTCCCCCTTGGTCATCAACAAAAAGGAGAAGTATCACAATCAAGTGTTTGTGATATTGGTTCAACTCATTGCATGAAAAACATAATATCAAGTTTTATCATCATGCAGTTTTGAAGCCGAAAAATTTAGCAAATGTTACATCATGCTTAGAACATTTAAGCTATCAAGTTTTAGATATGCAAGTTTTACAGCATACAAGATAGCACTTTTATAACATGCAAGCTAGCAATGTTGCAACATTTTAGAACTTGCAAGCTAGCAATTTAGAGATGTTTAAGAAGGCAACTCTTGCTTCTTGAAATATGCAAGTTGCAAGCTAGCAAATTTTTACGATATGCAAGTTTTGCTTCTTGAGATAGGCAAGATAGCACTTTTGCAATTTTTGTTTGGCAAGCTTGTGATGTTCAAGATAACAAGCTCTTTCTTCTCTTTTGAGAAGTGTCATTTTTTCTTTCGTTGCAAAGTGCAAGCTAGCAAAATGCCAAACTAGCAAGAGATAATGTTTTACATGAGGCAAGCAAACAATTTGGCAAGTGTTACATTTGCATCTTCTCTTTAGATGTGCAAGAAAATAAACAGGTTTTTGCATTTTCTTGACATTTCAAGCTAGCAATTATCGGTGATGTTCAAGATAGCAATTTATTCTCTTTTGTAATTTTTGCCTTTTTCTTGAATTGTGCTAGCAATCTATCTCCCCCTTTGTCATTGTCAAAAAGAAGGGAAAAACTCTTTACATCAATTTCTAAATCATGACAAAGGTAAGTAATCATTGTTATTTGTGCATCATTATAGTTTCAATGCACAAATTCATTAACATTACATTTCAATTTTTTTTTTTGTGCACGATACCGAAAAATCAATCATCATCATGAGCATATCAAACATGATATTCAAGCATTCATGATATATCGTTTTGGCAACATGATCATAGATATTCAAATGATGGTATCTAAATGTCAGAATTCATTACATCCTATTATGCATGATCATTGATTCCTCATTTGTATTTCATGCATTATTTCATTTCATCTCATAAGAAATATCAAGAAGAGTTATCGGATGATGAGATAAATATTTTATGAATACACGGAATATCATAAGTGTTTCATGTATTCATATTATCACATGAAGCATATTATCATTTTTAAGATTCATAACATGAATAACGTTATTACTATTTCATCAAAATCAATTTCGAGATTCACACAATATCATTAATCTCGATAAGATGGGAAAAGCATTTTATTTTTAAGTGATTTTTTTAACACATCATAAAAAACTCATTCATAATTCAAGTGATTTACAAGATATCATAAATGAATTTATCACTTGTATTTCATCAAAATCGAGAACTCTAGAGATAGAAAATGATTGAAGTATTTAACATGATTGAAGCATGATTCATATTTAAAGTGTATCTTATGTCGTAAATACGAATCAAGCATTTGTCAAATCTGAAATCATCCTCAAAATTACATTCAATGAATTCATGTATGACAAGCATAGAGTTATTGAAAAATCAATAAGATAGAGGATTACATTTCAAGTGTTCATCAATTGTAGCATTTCATCATATGGTAAGATATTAATGCGTAAAACTATGAAGCAAGATTTTGTTTGATATCTTGATACAGGGCATGATGTACACATTTCGAATATTTTAGCAAGTATAGCATTGCATCACATGGTAAGATATCAGCTCGTATGATGCAAATTTTTGTTTGATATCTTGGTACAGGGCATATAGCAATGATAGCAATCATGTATTACATGGTGATGCAAGTATGGCCTAATCATAGCAATGATAGCAATCATATATTTCTTAGTGATGCAAGTATGGCCTAATCATAGCATCAGTGATAGCAACCATATCATCATTAATGATAGCAAACATATCAGCATCAGTGATAGCAACTATATCAACATCAGTGATAGCAAACATATCAACATCAGTAATAGCAACCATATCATCATTAGTGATAGCAAACATATCAGCATCAGTGATAGCAACCATTAGTGATAGCAAACATATCAGCATCAGTGATAGCAACCATTAGTGATAGCAAACATATCAATTCATATTTTTGCATTTACATTATTAAATTATTAAAAATGTAATTTTCAAGAAAATTTAAAGAAAAAGAAAAATGCATCATGAAGAACATCATGTAATTTCGAAGTAAATTAAAGGCATTTTGATTACCTCAGCGTCGAAAGGCGTAAAGGCGTAGTTTGCCACCTCGCCTTTGTTGATTTTCTCCTCGTCTTCAGAGGAGCTCGATTCATCCCAATTTTTGTTCTTCTTCTTGCGTTCAAAGCAAGTAGTTCCGTTCTTTTTACTTTTTAATTTTTGTTTCATTTGTAGTTTAAGTTCACCATCACTTGAGCTTATGCTCGAGTGGTCTTCAAATGTTCTATGTCCCAAATCCTTCCTATTCTTTGGAAGGTGGTTCTCAAGTTCTTCACGTGCATTGCACGTCATTTCATATGTGATCAATGAACCAATTAGTTCTTCAAGTGGAAATTGGTTCAAGTTTTTCGATTCTTAAATAGCAGTTACTTTTGAATCCCAAGTTTTAGAAAGTGAGCGCAAAACTTTGTTAACGAGTTCAAAATCCGAAAAGCTTTTACCAAGTGATTTTAAGCCATTGACGACATCCGTAAAACGGGTGTACATGTCAACAACGGTTTCACTTGGTTTCATATGAAAAAGCTCGAAATCATGCAGTAAAACATTAACTTTCGAGTCTTTGACTCTACTAGTTCCCTCGTGCGTGATTTCCAGAGCGCGCCAAATATCGAAAGCTGTTTCGCACAAAGAAACCCGATTGAACTCATTTTTGTCCAAAGCGCAAAATAAGGCATTCATAGCCTTTGCGTTTAAAGAAAAATACTTCTTCTCTAAATCCGACCATTCGTTCATCGGTTTAGAGGGAAGTTGAAAACAGTTTTCAACGATATTCTATAAATCCAGATTTAGAGAAATCAAGAAAACTCTCATTCGAGTTTTCCAATAAGTGTGGTCCAATCCGTTAAAGAACGGTGGACGAAAGATCGAAAAGCCCTCTTGAAGAGCCATTTCTCTCGGGTGTAAATCCGAAATGAGAAATACCCCGCTCTGATACAAATTGTTAGGATCGAGAGCACTAAGAGGGGGGGGGTGAATTAGTGCAGCGGAAATTTTACAGCGATTAAAACCGAAAGCTGCGTTCGTTCGATAGAAACTATTATGATGCAAAAGCTGATTCACAGTTTGTATCTAAGTGCAGTTTGCGTCTAAGCGCAGAATGCGTCTAAGCGCAGTTTGCGTCTAAACACAGTTTGCGTCTAAACACAGTTTACGTCTAAGCGAAATCAAGACGTAAACGTAAACTGCACAGAACCTTGTTCGTAAAAGCGCAGAAGATAGTTTGCAGTTGTAAATGAAATCAAGACGTAAACGTAAACTGCACAGAACCTTGTTCGTAAAAAAAGGCGCAGAAGACAATTTGCAGTTGTAAGTGAAATCAAGACGTAAACGTAAACTGCACAGAATTAGTTCGTAAAAGCGCAGAGAGCAGTTTGCAGTTTGTAAATGGAATTAAGACGTGAATGTAAACTGCACAGAACTCGTTCGTAAAAGCGCAGAGAGTAGTAGCTATGTAGGAGGTTTGCAGTAATGATAAAGTGCTCAAAATAAACGCAAACCAGAGATTTAGAGTGGTTCGGTCAGTTTTGACCTACTCCACTTTTGGCTTCCTCCACCGATGAGGTTACCGACGTCAACTAGAGGCCTTCCTTCAATAGGCGAAGGCCAACTACCCTCTTACAGATTCACTCCTTTTGACGGGCTTAGGAGACAACCCTTACAGATGTTTTCTCTCCTCTCTTTACAACTCAAACTTGAAGAACAGAAGGAGGATGAAAACTAGTAGTTTTGAGCTCTAAGAACCACTGAAAAGATCAAGATTTCGGGTAAGTTCTTGCTCTCTCAGTGCTGAATGGGTGGGGTATTTATAGGCCCCAACCCAATTCAAATTTAGAGCTCAAAACGATCAAATCCCGGAATTCCGGGATCAGGCGGTTGCACCTCCTAACTAGAGAGGTTGCACCGCCTGGCAGAGCTCGAAGACCGAGCTCAGGCGGTGCCACCTCTCTGTCAGGGAGGTTGCACCGCCCAGTCTTGCTCGAAGACTGAGCTCAGGCGGTGCCACCTCTCTGTCAGGGAGGTTGCACCGCCCAGTCTCGCTGGGAGGCTTAGCCCAGGTGGTGCCACCTCTTGGCTGGGGCGGTGCCACCTCTTTCACTATTTCAGCTCACTTGGTTTGGCTCCAAACTTGGCCCAAACCAGTCCGAACTTGGGCCTAATTGGCCCCTACTTGGGTTATAGGATTAACACCTAATCCTAACCCTAATTAATGTGCTAACTATGATTTTAAAGACATTTTCTAAGCTATTACAAAGTCCGCAAGTCAAGACTTCTTCTGGCGAGCTTCCGGCAAACTTCCGGCGGTCTTCCGATGAACTCTCGGAAACCATTCTGCGGACTCCCGGCAAGCTCCTAGACTTCACGATTTGATCTTAGTGAGTTCCAACGAGCTTCTTCGGCAAGCTCCGATCTTTCTCGGCGAGCTCCGCGAACTTCCAACGAACCTTCCGGCGAGCTTCCGAAAATCCTTCGGCAAGCTCCCAACTCATTCTCGGCTAGTTCCGGTAGTATTCCCGATGAACCTTCGGACTTCCGTCGAACTCTCGAACTTGCAACAAATCCTTCGCGCTTGACTCCGACACTTTGTTTCGCTTTATGTCTTCATCGTTATCATAGTTAATCCTGCACAATTAAAACAAAACTTCGATCGAGACAATTAATCCTAAGCGATTAACCAAGTTGTCCGGCATGTCATTGGTCCCTCGACGCTTCGTCCGATTCTTTGGCGCATCGTCCTTTCCTGCGGCCTATTGCCCAATCGGCCAGTTGGCTCCGCAACTCCGATATCCTTGGCACAATACCCGCTCTTCTTGGCCCGATGCCCGAGTCCACGGCCCGAAGCCTTCTGTCGATACGTCGACCGATCCACCGGCCCGACGTCCAATCTTCTGACATGTTCCTCCGGCACAACATGATTTTCCTGCTTTAATTGTCTCATCCTGATCGAGGCATCCTGCGTCACTCAAAACGCAGATTAATTCATAAACATATATCAAGTAGTTTCATCATCAAAATACGAGATTCCACAGTGGAAAGCTAGATCATCAATTAAGAGATTGCCCACTGAAAAGGAAGAAAGAGCCACTGTCTCTTAGACCCTCAACCCATGCTAGAGTGTACGCTATCACTGAACAAGATTCTAAAGCTTCTAAATCAGTGGTGGAAGGTATTCTTCATGTTTCTAAAAGAAATGCAAAAGTTTTGTTTGATCCCGGCTCCAACTTATCGTTTGTTTCACAATACTTTGCTTGTCACTTGGATATTCTACCTAAACCCCTGGATTATATGTTATATGTAACAACTGCTGTTGGAGATTCATTGGCAACAAATTTGGTCTACCCATCTTGTTTGATCTCTGTTGGAGACCGCGAACTCCTTGCTGATTTAATTCTCCTAGAGATCCAGGGCTTTGATATTATACTTAGCATGGATTGGTTATCTTCTCATCACGCTAGTATTGATTGTTACAAAAAAATAATTACTTTCTGCATACCAGATCAGCCTATATTTTTCTTTGAGGGCATTAGGCATGATTTGCCTCCTTGCTTGATATCAGCACTTCAAGTTTATCGTCTTATGCAGAAAGGTTGATTTTGTTATATGGTGTGTGTAAAGGAGCATTCAAATCAGGAAACCCACCTAGATGAAATTATAGTGGTCAAAGAATTCCCTGATGTATTCCCAGATGACTTGCATGGTTTACCTCTAGATAGAGAGGGTGAATTTGCTATTGATCTAGTCCCCAGTACAACCCCAATATCTAAACCTCCCTACAGAATGGCACCACTCGAGCTAGAGGAGTTAAAGAAGCAAATACAAGAATTATTAGATAAGGGTTTCATACGACCCAGTGTATCCCCATGGGGTGCTCCGGTACTATTAGTGAAGAAGGATGGAACATTGAGGCTTTGTATTGATTATAGACAGTTGAATCAGGTGACCATCAAAAACGAGTATCCCATACCTAGAATTGATGATTTATTTGATCAACTGCAGGGTGCACAAGTATTCTCTAAGATTGACCTGAGGTCAGGTTACTATCAGTTGAAGATCAAGGAGGAGGATATTTCAAAACCAGCTTTCAGAACTCGATATGGTTATTATGAATTCTTGGTGATGCCTTTTGGTTTGACAAATGCCCCTGCAGCTTTTATGGAACTAATGAATAGGATATTTCAACCGCTCTTGGATATCTGTGTAATTGTATTTATTGATGACATATTGGTGTATTCAAAGAGTAATTAGGAGCATGAGGAATACTTGAGAGATGTGTTGTCCATACTAAGAGAAAAGAAGTTATATGCAAAGTTCAGCAAATGTGAATTTTGGTTGAATGAAGTTGCTTTCTTAGGCCATGTGATTTCAGGGAAGGGTATATCTGTTGATCCAAGAAAAATAGAAGCTATTGTTGAATGGGAAGTACCAACAAATGTAACGGAGGTTAGAAGCTTCTTGGGCATGGCAGGTTATTACAGGAGATTTGTGGAGGGATTTTCTTGAATCGCTCAACCTCTCACCAACCTCACTAAAAAGAATATGAAATTTGTATGGGGTGATGATTGTGAGCAAAGTTTTCAAGAGTTAAAAAGAAGATTGACTAGTGCCCCTATTCTCACTATTCCAAGTGGTAGTGAGGGATTTGTAGTTTATACTGATGCTTCAAGAAAAGGCCTAGGATATGTTTTGATGCAGGAAGGGAGAGTAATTGCTTATGCTTCTAGGCAACTTAAAGGTTATGAATTGAATTATCCAACTCATGATTTGGAATTAGCAGCAATTATTTTTGCTCTAAAAATTTGGAGACATTATTTGTATGGTCGACAGTTTGAAATCTTTACTGATCACAAGAGTTTAAAATATATTTTCACTCAGAAAGAGTTAAACATGAGGTAGCGAAGATGGATAGAACTTCTGAAGGATTATGATTGTGCCATCCGTTATCACCCGGGCAAGGCCAATGTTGTAGCTGATGCACTTAGTAGGAAATCTACAAGTTTTTTGGCTAGTCTGGTCGTGAAGCAATAGAAGTTATTAGAAGAAAATTTTGATTTGAAAGCTTTGAGGAAAGAGCAAGACTCGATGATATTGATGGCCTCCATTCAAGTGCAATCTGATCTTATTCAACAAATTAAGGAAGGACAATTACGAGATCCATATTTAATCTACTTGAGGAATGAAGTAGAAAAGGAATTGAAGCCACAATTTCAAGTTTCAAATGATGGCCTATTGAGATTTGGGAAGAGAGTATGTGTACCAAATGAACCGGATATCAAGAATCAAATCCTAAAGGAAAGTCATACTTCAAAGTACACTATACATCCTGGAAGCACTAAGATGTATAGAGATCTTCAAAGTCATTATTGGTGGGAAGGCATGAAGAAGGAAATTGCAATGTATGTTTAAAAATGTTTGACTTGTCAGCAAATCAAAGTAGAACACCAAAGACCTGGAGGGTTGTTGTAACCTTTAGATATTCTTGAATGGAAATGGGAATGTATTACTATGGATTTTGTTTCAGGACTACCTAGAACCTCTAGAAAGCATGATGCTATTTGGGTTGTCATCGATAGGTTAACAAAATCTGCACACTTCCTACCGATTAATATGACTTATTCACTTGATAGACTTGCAGATTTATATGTTAATGAAATAGTAAGACTTCATGGTATTCCAAAGGAGATCATCTCTGATAGAGACTCCAGATTTCTCTCTAGATTCTGGAGAAGATTATAGGAATCTATGGGCACTAAAGTTAAGTTTAGTACTGCATATCATCCTCAGACTGATGGTCAGTCAGAAAGAACAATTCAAACACTTGAGAATTTGCTTAGAGCCTATGTTATGGATTGGAAAGGTGAATGGGATAAGGATATTTCACTTGTTGAGTTCACGTATAATAATAGTTATCATTCAAGTATTCAGATGGCTCCTTATGAAGCTTTATATGGGCGAAAGTGCATAACACCTATATGTTGGGAGGAAGTTGGTGACAGAAAGCTGTTAGCACCGGACAAGGTACAAGAAACTACCGAGAAAATTCAAGTTATAAGGAAAAGGTTAAAAACTGCTCAGAGTCGTCAAAAGAGTTATGCCGACAATAGAAGACGAGATATTGAGTTTGAAATCGGAGATTTTGTATTCTTAAAAGTCTCCCCTTCCAAAGGCATTATAAGGTTTGGGAAGAAAGGAAAATTAAGCCCAAGATTTATTGGACCTTTTGAGGTTCTTGAGAGGGTTGGTTCTATCGCTTACAAGATTGCCTTGCCACTAGCATTGTGCCATGTCCATGATATATTTCATGTCTCGATGATTAGAAAGTATATATATGACCCTTCTCACATCATTAAGTATGAGCTGGTGGAGATCGATAAAGATTTATCTTATGTGGAAGAGCCTATTCAGATTGTTGATAAGAAAGAAAAAGTCCTAAGGAATCGGGTCATCCCATTGGTTCAAGTAATTTAGAGACATCATTCTGGAGAAGAAACAACTTGGGAGCTAGTGGAGGAAATGAAAAAGGTGTATCCCAGTCTTTTCATCGATAGAGGTACGATAAATTTAGAGGACTAAATTTTTCTTTTAAGGGGGGGAGAGTGTAACACCCCTCATTTCTGAATTTTCGTATAAATTTATGGTGATAATGTAAGCATTTATTTTAAATTGACAAAAGAAATAGAGTATGAATCAGAGGTAACTTATTTGTAAGATTTTGGTGATCTGTTCAGAAAAAAAAAAGAAAAAAAAAAGAAAGAATCTGAGGACCTATATGTAAACCCTAAGGACCTAATCGTGAATATGATAAAAACAAGGACTAAACTGCAAAACGCACAAAATGACAAATTCTACCATTTAAGCCTCTCTGCCTTCGTTCTTAAGGAAGCAGAGAAGGCAGCTCGTGGGTGATCAGGGAAAGAAAGAAAGAAGAAGAAGAAGAAGAAGAAGAAGAAGAAGAAAATTGGGGTTTTTAGGATTCTTGCTTTAATCTTTTCACTTCGGGTCAAAATTCTCAAAGGCAAGTGTTCTAACCCCATCCTACAGAATTTTTAGTCTCTGTTTTTATGTTGATTCAAAATAAATTGAAGGATTTCTATTTAGAAACTGATATGTCTCTCTTTGGACATAGAACCTTGGATTCTGAAGTTTTTTCGGTAAACTGACCCCTATACACTTTTTCAGCTATAAGTTTTAGTACAAAATGTGAATTCGGGCAGGAACTATTTTGTTTGAAATTAGACTCTTATATCTTCCTTTTGACACTAATTTTGTAGATTTTGGACACCGAATACTTACCCAAACATCTGTTTCAAATGAGCCTATAGACGCTATAAAACAGGGTTCAAGATTTCTGACCTGTCGAAACTAAAATGCCTATAACTCCCTGTTGAAAATTCTGATTTGTACCAAACTGATTTTATTTGAAACTAAACTTGAAAATCTTTCTTTTGACTTATAGTTTGAAAATTTTGGAATTCAATTGCCTACCCTATTATCTGTTGAATCCGACCCTATAAATTCTGCAAAACAGTGATTGTGTTTTTGACCTTGTGTTACCAAATCAAAGGTAACTCCGTGTTGGGAACCCTGTTTCATATGAAATTTGTTCCATCAGAATATAGATTGATATATGGTTCGACCATAGCTTTCTTATGGGTATTGGAGCATAATTGATATTCTGAAGTATTTGTTTGATGTGCCACTGGAATTCTGTCCGAAATCGAGCTTTGGTCGATTTCGCGTATTCTGTTCCGTTCCTTTGGATATTTGAATTCGTCTAACCTTCTTATTGGAATTGAGCTAAATATGATTGCTTAGAACCCCTGTACACTCTTGTTTTCATTTCATTCCAAATCTGAATACATTTGGTGAGAGATTTGTTCTTTGTTTCGTATTGTCTCGAAAAGGCACACGCACGTTTTGTTGTTCCGCGTGTGCTTCCGATATATGCTACTTATTGTTAAAACTGCCCTCTTGTACTCTGGTGTGTGGGATTGTTCGGACCTTTGCCAGAAATGGTAAAGGGTATGCGCTTATTGCTCGCTCTGTGGGGTCCCGCTCTGTGGGATATTCTGGACCTTTGCCAGAAATGGTAAAGGGTATGTGCTTAGAGCTTGCGATGCTCTCCTGGCCCCCTCTGACTTCACCTAGACGTGGGTGGATGGAGCTCCCAGACATGGGAGACTTTTGTCAGGTGGTCATTCAGATATGGATGAATCACATTCTGACTGAGATCCCATTACACCTTCTATATGTTTGATATGACATCCAGAGTTTTGGTGAGTTGTTTCTGTTCATGCTCTGGATAAGAATGATATGATTGCAACGTCAAGGACGACGTTCGAGCTTCTGTACGATATTTGTTTTTTATATGCTCTGAAATGCTTCATTCACTGATGATTTTGCTTCGAAATGTTCCAAATGTCGTTGATATGCTTCGGAACATTTTATATGCCATTGATAAGCTCCGATATGTTTCTTTTATTTCTGATATGCTCCAATTACTCTATGCCCCATCTGTCAGGAACCAAATATGTAAGATTGAAAGGACAATTGTGTTTCTGCTCCAAATGATATTATGACTACGAAATCGTATATTCTGCCTTGTATTTTGAAACTGTATCTCTTTGGAAATTGTACTATTTTGATATGGATATGTTAGTCACTTGCTGAGCTCTTCATGCTCACCCCGTTTGTTGATAAATTTTTTAGGATAACGTATTGCTTGCTTAAATGTTAAGATTGGGCTGAGGCGGTGGAAAGTTTAGAAGATTTTGGGTAGATCTTTGTTAGCATATGTGTATTTGTTGTATAAGATACTCTGCATCTTATGAAATGTGACGATGAATCTAAACCTGTGGATTTTGTGTAAGATAAAGGATCCCTCATGTATAGGATTTTGGAATGTTAAGTTAAATTCATGTAATGATATGATCTTATGGAAATCGTTGGTTTGGTGACTGCATAGACTTCCCCACTTGTGAATTTATGTTGTGGTTAGTATTTTGATGAGTTGAGTTCAGATTGTATGAATTATCGAGTGATGTGTGGTATGTTTATGAACTGCACAGGGTGATGAATTTGTAGACTATAGAGGTGAAATTTTGATCTGAATGTTTTCTTAGTGACCTCAAATGTGTGTTTGGATCCTGGGTTAGTTGTGATGAAAATTTTAAATATTATCGATATTTTGGAGGGGCGTGACAGACTACCTATCATTCCCCTATATGTTTTTTGATCGAAATTTTCACTATTTTCATCCATATCTAACTTAGTCGCAGTACTCATAGGGGTGTTTATTGCTTTTGAATTATCCATGTTAAATTGTTTTAACAATTCTAATGTTTATTTAGATTGGTTAAGAAATATACCATCACTAAGTTGTTTGATTTGTAATCCCAAAAAGAAAGTTAATTCACCCATTAAACTCATTTCAAATTCATGACTCATACATTTGGCAAATGATTCACATAGTGATTCCTCCGAAGAGCCAAAAATAATATCGTCAACATAAATTTGCACAATAAGAAAATTATTTTCAAAATGTTTAATAAACAATGTAGTATCAACCTTGCCTTTAGTAAAATTATTTAAAATAAGAAAGGAACTAAGCCTTTCATACCAAGCTTTAGGAGCTTGTTTCAAGCCATAGAGGGCCTCAATCAATTTGAATACATGGTTAGGAAGAAGATAATTTTCAAATCCGGGAGGTTGTTCGACATATACTTCTTCGGAAATAAAACCATTCAAGAAAGCACTTTTGATATCCATTTGAAATAGTTTAAAATTATTACTACTAGCATAGGCAAGGAGCATCCTTATGGCTTTTAATCGAGCCATGGGAGCGAAGGTTTCTTCGTAATCGATACATTCTTCTTGGTTGAAACCTTTGGCCACTAATCTAGCCTTGTTTCTAACCATGATACCATTTTCGTCTTGCTTGTTTCTAAAGACCCATTTAGTACCAATGACTAAATGGTCACTAGGTCTAGGAACAAGCTTCCATACCTTATTCCTCTCAAATTGATTCAATTCCTCTTGCATTGCGATAACCCAAAAATCATCTTTTATGGCATCGTCAATGCATTTAGGTTCGATTTGAGAAAGGAAGGCGGCGTTGGCACAAAAATTCTTGAAAGAGGAACGAGTTTGAACCCCGTTTGATGTATCTCCTATAATTAGCTCATTTGGATGAGCATCTATATACTTCCATTCCTTGGGTAAGGAAGTTTCGGAAGAAGGTGCATCCAAGTTGCTATTTTGAGGAGGGGGTTCATTTAAATTCAAATTATCAAAACCAAGATCATCATCAAAATCATTTTTCTTTAAATTAGAAATTTCATTAAAAACTACATGAATAGACTCTTCTATTACTAAGGTTCTTTTGTTAAAAACCCGAAAAGCCTTAGAAACGGAAGAGTAACCAAGAAAGATGCCTTCATCGGATTTAGCATCAAATTTTCCTAAGGCATCCTTTTCATTCAAAATAAAGCATTTACTGTTAGGATCGAGAGCACTAAGAGGGGGGGGGGGGGGGGGTGAATTAGTGTAGCGGAAAACTTTCTGCGATTAAAATCGAAATCTGCGTTCGAACGATAAAAACGATTTCTGTGTAAAATCTGATTCTAAGTAAGATGATATTAAAGTTAATCTATGCAGGGAGTTTGCAGCTATGATAAAAACCAGAACATAGGCGCAAGCTGAAATCCGACGTTCGTACGAAGAAACTGATTTACATCTAAGTGCTGATTTGTAAATCACTTGATTAGGCAAGATGCAATTTAAGCAAGAGTATGAAGGCAGTTTGCAATTAAGGTAAAGCTCAAAACGTAAACGCAATCTGTAATATGATGATCGTACGAAAAAGCAGATTTACGTCTAAACGCTGATTCGGAAAGTAAAAGGCTTGAAACCCGATCGTAAAGGCGCAGAAGGCAGTAAGCTTCAGAGGAGGTTTGCAGTAAAGATAATATACTCAAAGTAAATGCAAACCGAGATTTAGAGTGGTTTGGTCAATCTTGACCTCCTCCACTTTTGGCTTCCTCCACTTTTGGCTTCCTCCACCGACGAGGTCATCGACGTCAATTAGAGGCCTTCCTTCAATAGGCGAAGGTCAACCACCCTTTTACAGTTTCACTCCTTTTGACGGGCTTCGGAGACAACCCTTATAGAAATTTTCTCTCCTCTCTTTACAACTCAAAACTTGAAGAACAGAGGGAGGAGAACTTTTGGCCTTTACAACAATTTTGAGCTCTAAGAATCACAGAAAGATGTCAAGATTTTGAGTGTTAGTTGCTCCTTTCAGTGCTGAATGGGTGGGGTATTTATAGGCCCCAACCCAGTTCAAATTTGGAGCTCAAAACTGTCAATTCCCGAAATTCCGGGATCAGGCGGTTGCACCTCCTGACTAGGGCGGTTGCACCGCCTGGCAGAGCTCGAAGACTGAGCCTCTGGGCGGTGCCACCTCTGTCAGGGGCGGTTGCACCTCTCTGCCAGATCTCGAAGACCGAGCTCAGGCGGTTGCAACTCCTGACTGGGGTGGTTGCACCGCCTGCTAGAGCTCGAAGACCGAGCTTAGGCGGTGCTACCTCTTGTCAGGAGAGGTTGCACCGCCCAATCTCGCTTGGAGACTGAGCCCAGGCGGTTGCACCTCCTGCAGTAATCAGGGTCCGAATGGGTAGATCCATTCGGCCCAAATTGGGTCTTTCAGGGGCCCAATTGCCCCAAGATTAAGCCAATGGGATCACCTCCCATTACCAACTTAATCATTGTGCTAACTACGATAAATCCTAAGACAATTTTTGCAGCTTGCTCCGGTGCGTCAATCGCATCTTCCGGCGAGTTTCCGGCGAACTTCCGTCGATCATCTGATGAACCCTCGGTGATTTTCCTGCGGACTTCTAGCAAACTCCTGGACTTGCGACGATACACTTGGCGAGTTCCGACGAGCTTCTTTGGCAAGCTTATGGACTTCTCGGATTTGTTCCCATAGAACCTCCGACGACAGTCCGAACTTCCGTCGAGCTCTCGAACTCCCAACGTGATCATTGTCATGACTCCGACGCAACTCTTGCTGCACGTCTTACTTTCATCGTAGTTAATCCTGCACACTTATCTCAACATATAGGTTAGACAACAAATGACAATTGACTTCATCATCAAAATCCGAGATTCAACATTTACAACTGAAAACTTTAAAATAGGAAATATTTGGTTTTTTGTTATTCCATAATTCATAGGGAGTTTTTGATAGGGATGGTCTTATTAGGACCCTATTCATGATGTAGCAAGCCGTATTTACGGCTTCAGCCCAAAAATACTTAGGTAAACTATGTTCATTTAACATAGTTCTTGCCATTTCTTGTAGGTTTCTATTTTTTCTTTCAACTACTCCATTTTGTTGGGGATTTCTTGGAGTGGAGAAGTTATGATTGTATCCATTAACTTCACAAAGATTTTGGAAATCACGGTTTTGAAATTCGCCACCGTGATCACTCCGAATTGATGAAATCATGAAGCCCTTTTCGTTTTGAGTGAGTTTACAAAATTTTAAGAAGCACTTGAAGCAATCACTTTTGTGGACTAAGAAATAGGTCCAAGTGTACCTAGTATAGTCATCCACAATTACAAACGCATATTTGCTTCCTCCTAGACTTGTTGTGTCAATTGGTCCGAATAAGTCCAAATGGATCAATTATAGTGGTCTAGTGGTGCTAATTTAATTTTTTGGTTTGAAACTAGTTTTTATTTGTTTACCTAGTTGACATGCATCACATACTTTGTCCTTAGTAAACTTCATATTTAGAATCCCTCGTACTAATTCTCTAGATGAGATCTTAGATATTAGTTTCATGCTTGCATGGCCTAATCTCCTATGCCAAAGCCAAGCATCATCATTTAGAGCGGAGAAGCACATTTCATTACTTAGTTCATCAAGGTTGATGGTGTAGACATTATTTTGTTTTAATGCAATCATAGTCAAGTTATTGTTTGGTTTTTCGATAATACACATATTTGATTCGAATCTAACGATATAACCTTTATCGCATAGTTGACAAATACTCAAGAGATTATGTTTCAATCCATCAACTAGTAAAACATCATCAATGGAAAAACTAAATTTGTTACCAATAGTTCCCTTGCCATTGATTTTGCCTTTGTTATTGTCTTCGAAGGTGACGTACCCTTCTTCTTTGCTAATGAGCATAGAGAAATGAGATGGATCTCCAATCATATGTCTTAAGCATCCACTATCGAGATACCATCTCTTGCTCCTAGCTTGTAGGTTTGTCTACAAAAGAGGATGACTTTTAGATACCCATTTGATTTTGGGTGCCTTAAAAATTGATCCACTAACTTTGTTATTTATTATTGAATCCTTTATAGTTCCTTTAGGAACCTGTATTAATTTTTGTGAACTAATTTTCCTAAATGGACATTTATAGGCAATATGTCCGGATTTGCAACAGAAGTTGCATTTCATATAAGAGGAAACATTTAATGTAGGTCCTTTTATGAAAGTGGTAGGATTTTGATGTAATCCTTTTACAAATCTAATTCCATTTCTATTTGCGACGTGACCCTTGTGTGCAAGGATCATATCTAATCCTTTGCTACCAACCTTAAACTTGTTTAAGGTTTCTTTAAGAAGCAAATTTTTATTTTTTATTGCTTCTAAATGCTCACACTTAGAGCATGGAGGAGTTTGAAGACTATCAAACTTATCTTGTAGCAAAGCATGCTCTTTCTTTAAGATACTTAACTTCTTGCTAATAGTTCTACATTCATCAAATAATTCATGCAAAGCGATAAAGAGTTCTTCAAAAGATAAATCTTCATTAAATAAATCATATACCTCTTCTCCTAAAGCCATTAGTGAATAATGAGCAACTTGCTCAGTGTTGGACTCCTCTTCTTCGGACGCGCTTGAATCATCCCACGTTGCCTTGAGCGCCTTCTTCTTTGATGTTCTCTTTTTGGCTTGAGGACAATCGTTCTTGTAGTGTCCCGATTTTTTACACTCATAGCAAATCACTTGGTCCTTCTTTTGTTCAACTTTATTTTTTGTATTATTTTTAAATTTATTTTTTTTTAAATATTTTTTAAATTTTTGAGTCAAAAGTGCAATGTCATTGTCACTGTCTTCATCACTTGATGTTCCTTTCAAGTGATCTTCTTGTAATATAAGTGCCATATCCTTCCTGTTCTTTGGAAGGGGGTTCTCGAGCTCGTCATGAGCTTGACATGTCATTTCGTAGGTCATTAGAGACCCAATAAGTTCTTCAAGAGGGAATGTTTTGAGGTCCTTAGCCTCTTGAATGGCTGTAACTTTTGGATCCCAACTTTTAGGAAGAGATCTTAAGATTTTGTTTACTAGTTCAAAGTTAGAAAAACTTTTACTAAGAGCTTTGAGTCCATTGATGACATCCATGAAACGGGTGTACATATCTCCGATGGACTCACTTGGTTTCATTCGGAAAAGTTCATAAGAGTGCACAAGGATGTTGAATTTGGACTCTTTCACTCGGCTAGTGCCTTCATGAGTGACCTCAAGAGTTCTCCAAATATCAAAAGCCGAATCACAAATTGAAACACGATTAAACTCATTTTTATCTAGTGCACAAAACAAGGCATTTATAGCCTTTGCGTTTAAAGCAAATACCTTCTTCTCCGATTCATTCCATTCGCTCATCGGAAGAGAAGATTTTTGAAATCCATTTTCAACAATAGTCCAAAGCTCGAAATCCATGGAAATGAGGAAGATCCTCATACGGGTCTTCCAATACGTGTAATCCGACCCATTAAACATAGGTGGACGTGTGATAGAGTGTCCCTCATGCATGCCGAAGTAAGCCATCTCTCTTGGGTATTAAACCAATTATGAGAGTGAGCCTTGCTCTGATACCAATTGTTAGGATCGGAGCGGCACTAAGAGGGGGGGGTGAATTAGTGCAGCGGTGAAGTGCGATAAACTTTTCACGATTTAAACACTTTTCGGAAACTTCGTACGATAAAAGCAACATTTTCGTTTAAAACTGTTTCGATTGCGTTTTAACTTGAAGAGATAAGTAAGACGGAGACAAAGCATAATAGCATTAAAGTGCAAATGGTTTGCAGTAATATAAATGACAATAAGTAAATGCAAACCAGAGATCACGCCGATTTTACAGTGGTTTGGTCAAATGACCGACATCCACTTGCGAGGCCCCTCTTCGATGAGGCTCCCACCTTCCACTAGCAAATCTCTTGAAAGGGAAGGGTAAATACCCCTCTTACAACTTTTACAAGCGGTTCACTCTCTTACAGATTTTCAGCAAGAAAGAAGGAGGTGAACACTAGCAAATTGAAAACAAGACTAGCAAAGACTCTTCTAAGACATTTCTCTCAATCAATTGCTGCTCAAAAAGTTGTAATCTCAGTTGAGATTTGAGGGGTATTTATAGGCCTCCAGAGGATTCAAATTTGGGCTCCAAAATTTGAATTCTCTTTGGGTTCCCGATGTTGGCGGTGCCACCGCCTGTCACTGTCAAACATTGACAGTGCTGGGTGGTGCCACTGCACAGCCGAGGCAATGCCACCGTCCAGCTCTCGGGTGCTGGGCGGTGCAATCGCCCAGTCTGGCGGTGCCACCACCAGACCCTTCGATTCACTTGTTGGGCTTCAAATTTAGCCCAAACCAAGTCTAATTTTGGGCCCAATTGACCCCTAAACGTCCATCGAACTTGACTCCGATATTCTTGCTTTGTGTTTTCTGGTTATTGTAGTTACTCCTACATACTTAACTCAATAATATGGATTAGATCAATTAACCCATCAATTGATTTTATCATCAAAATCCGAGATTCAACAGCACATTGAACAAATGATTCAAACTATCAATTGTGCTCCAATATACTCAAGAAAGCTATTGTGGAAAGATATTTCAATGTAGTTTCTGATGAAACAAGTTTCATATAAATTGAATTATCCAACAGAGAGAGTTACAAATAATTTTGTAAACAAGGGTCACAGAACAAAATCTTTGTTTGGCAGAATTCATAAGGTCAGATTCAACAGATAACTGGGCAGGTGTTTGGACTCCAAATCTTTCAATCCATATATCGAAAGAAAGATCTATGAGTCTAGTTTCCAATGAAATCAGCTTTGAACAAATAGAAGTTTCCAACAAAGACTTATAGGCAGATCAGTATCAAAAGGTCAGAAATTACAATCCCTATTTTGCAGAATCTGTAGGCTCATTTGAAACATAAGTTTGGGTAGACAAACTTACTCTGAATTCTTAAAGTAAGCTATCAAAAGAAAGTTTATGAGTCTATATTCTGATCAAATAAGTTTTGTCCAAATCAGAGGTCAATACGTGAAGTTATAAACATAACAAGGTAGGAAGGTCAGAATCTCAAGAGTTGCACAGATTCGAATCGTTACGTCTAAACATGAGATATATCAAATGCAAGGCTAGAACAATTCAATGTTCCTCATATTCAAAGCAAATATAGAGATAAAATTACAGTAAGGAAAGACCAGGACACTTGCAATAGGAAAGATTAGAACAATAACAGGAGAAACGATCGGGAAACTTGCAATAGAAATGATCGATACACTTGCACTAGGAAGATCATAATACTTGTAATAAGAAAAATTAGAGCAATTATAGGAGAAATGATCAGGAAACTTGCCTTTTGAAGGTTTTGGTCCAAAGATCCAAAGAAGGTGTCAGCCCAAATCCTTCTACTTTTCCTCCGCGTCCTCTCCCTGTTTCGTTTTCTACGTGTCTTCTCTTTTTCTTCCATAACTGTAGCTCATGCAGAACATAGAGGCATAGTCACCTGCTATCTCTTACTCTCATTCCTTCGTTTTCTTTTTCAAACACAGCTATCGCAGCCATCGCCGCTGCCACTTCCACAGTCGTAGCCATGACCACAGCTGCGGTCACAACCGTAACCCCTTCCACTGCACTATTTCCTTCCTCCCTTCTCTCGTTCCTACACTTTCTTTCCCAAACACAGCTGTCGCTGACGCAGCCGCCACCACCGCAGCCGCAATCCCTTCTTCCCCTTCTCTTCTTCCTCTCCTTCCCTTCTTCCTTCCTCTTCCTCTTTCCCTGCCACAGTTGCAGCTGCCACAGCCGCAGCCGCAGCTACTTCTTTCTCTTCTCCTCTTCCTCTCCTTCCCTTCTTCCTTCCTCTTCCTCTGTCCTTGCCACAGCTGCAGCTGCCACTACCGCAGCCGCAGCTGCTTCTTTCCCTTCTCCTCTTCCTTCTCCTTCCTTTCTTCTTCTTCTCTTCTTCCTCACCTTCTCTTCCTCTCCTTCTCTTCCAGCTGCAGCTGCCATCGCCGCAGCCGCAGCTCCTCCTTTCCCTTCTCTTCTTCTCCTCTTCTTCTTCCCTCATCCTCCTCGGCGTCACACACACCCTCTCCTCTATTTCCTCTGTAGGAAACAGAGGTATCACAACCTCTTCTCCTGCTTCCTCTTCCTCTTCTCTTCCTCTTCTTCTTCTTCTCCTCTTCGAACGCCCCACACCTCTCCTCTGTTTCCACCTGCGGAAAAAGAGGTGCTGTAGCCCTAGCTGCTGCCACCTCTCGCTCCTCTCCCTCTTCCCTCTCTTTTCCCTCTTCTTCTTCTTTTCTTCTCTTCTCCCTCAACTTCTCTTCTTCTTCTCCCCACGCCCCACCACTCCTCTCTCTGTTTCTCGAAGAAACAAAGAGAGCGTGGGAGGCGCTGGGATAAAACCGAAATTTCCGGTTTTCTTTATTTTTTTTCTTTTTGTAACTTAACAGTTTAGTCCTTGAAATTTCTATATTTACATATAGGTCCTCCAATTTACATATAAATCCTTATTAATAATTTTCAAAAGTGAGGGATATTACAATAGGTATACGATAACTATGGACAAACCTATCCAATAGATTAGATTCCTCTATATCATCTGGGGACTACGACGTAGTGGGTTAGTACGTCCGTAGTTGATGAGTCGAGTGAATTATTATAGAGATAATAATTCACTGAGCTAGAAGGAGTTCTGATATGTATGACTCACGGCCAGCTCAATATTGGGCCTAGAGGGTCACACACATATGGTAGACATTTGCGATGAGAAGAGATTCAGATATGAGATATCTGCCGGAGCCCCTATTCTATTTGATATCTAATAAGCCCCTAAATTATTGGATCCTATTGATGAGATCGAATAAGAGCACGTGAGAGATTATTGGATAGAGATCCATTAATCTAAGAGGCTTGAGTAGTTGGATAGAGATCTAATACACAACAGGAGAGGATTCATTAGGGTTAAGTTGATAGGGGACCTTTATAAATAGGAGGAAATCAATGGTTCATAGGCTAGAGCCTTTGCTTGCCTCTCATATTCTCCTCCCCCTCTCCACCTCAGAGTAGGCTTGGAGTTTTGAGGAGTGTCGTCGTAGCCCTACTGTGTGGATCACCACTAGAGAGGAGGGCCTTGACCTCCTTCACTCTTTCCTGGAGATCCTAGGTAACACAATCTATTCTATACGTAGTTTTATATTTCGTAGATTTTTACGTACCAATCTTTGCACGACAATGAACATCTTTTTTAGAAATTAGGGATTTTGTTTTTCTGTTCTTCCATTACACATGTGTTGACGTCCCTAAGATTTCCCAATAGTGGTATCAGAGCTAGGTTATTCATGCGAAAGTTTAGTTTTAAACTGTGTGTGTTGTGTTTTGGAGAAACTTTTAGCGTCAAAATTAATGACGCAACAACGAGAAAGGACAGCAACTGTTGCTACCCTTATAGATGGCAACGTTGCCATCTACATGCAGTAGGCTTGCTGTCGGTGGTCGGCAGCCTTCTAGCGCCCGTCGACGCTGCTTGCAATCGTTGGCGCTACCACTGGCAGCCCGCAAGTAGAGGCGCTACGGGGTGAGACGCCTGCGGTCGCTGCACCCACAAGCTGAGGTGCCGTAGGACAGTGGCGCCTGCGGCTGCTGCGCCCGTGGGCAGAACCCCCCGTAGGGGCTATCGCCTGCGGGCACTACCTTGCGGGGAAAATCACCCGCAAGGGCGCCCACCCGCGGGGGCAGTGCCCCCGCCCTCCACCGCATAGCCCACCACTGGCAGGGTCGTGGTGACGGCAACAGCAAGGGAAAGGGGCTTAGGGTTTTTCTAGATAAAGGATAGTTTTGCCCCTATGAATTTAAAAAATTCCAATTATGTCTTTTTGTCTAAATTATGAAAATACCCCTTAAAATTTAGAAAATTCCCTACATATCCCTAAATTTAGAAAATATTAATTAATTAAAAGATTTAATTGATTATTATTTTATTATTATCTAGTAGTCCGACATAATGATTATTTATACATGTGATATATAATATGTGGACGGATGATCATGGACCGTGTGATGTGTGTACTTGTGATTATTATTATTGGGCCCTGCGAGCCTCCATTATATTTCTCGTTTATTGTCGGGCCTGCGTGCCTATGATTAAGCTATAATAACACAAGGAGGCGTAGCGGGAGCGTGGAAGCAATAGAGGGACCTATGAGATGGATGATCGCGATGCATGGAGATGCGTCGAGATACCGACGGAACCGACGAGGATAAGATAAACGATCACAGGACATGAAGATGCACCGCTATACACATAGATCTTAATGTAAGTGATTAGGCCCACTGGCTCGGGCCTAATCACATTAGGTTGTGGTCCATGATTATCTGGTGTGATTGCATATACACCTATTAGATATGTATATATATTTGCATACGATGTATATATTGTTGGGAAATCATAGGGGGGGGCGACATCATATGCGCAGCGGAAGAACAAGAAAACAAAAATCCCCGATTCCCAAAAAGATGTTCATCGTCGTGCGAAGATTGGTGCGCAAAATCCGCAAAAACATAAAAACTGCGTATAGAGATTGTGTTACCTAGGGAGATCGTATATCCCTATTTCCTTGCAGATCCTTAGGAGAGGGTGAAGGAGGTCAAGCGTCCTCCTCTCTAGCGGTGATCCACACAGCAGGGTTGCGACGACGCTCCTCAAAACTCCAGGCCTACTCTGAGGTGGAGAGGGAGAGGAGAATAGGAAGGGCAAGCAAAGACTCTAGCCTATGAGGCTGTGAATCCCTCCTATTTATAGAGATCCCGTGTCAAAACCCTAATGGGTCCTTTCCCTAGTGGGTATTGGATCTGCATCCAATAAGACAAGGGCTCCGTCGGATATCTCATATCCGAACCTCTACTCATCGCAATGCCTACCATATGTGTGTGACCCTCTAGGCCCAATATCGAGCTGGCCGTGAGTCATACCTGTCAGAACTCCTTCTAACTAAGTGAATTATTATCTCTGTAATAATTCACTCGACTCATCGACTACGGAAGTACTAGGCCACTACGCCGTAGTCCCTAGACGATACAGGGGAATCCAATCTATTGGACCTGTCTGTCCTCAGTTACCATGTACCTATAGTCCCTCATCCATCTAATATCCCAGAGACCGTATATCGAGCATGGTGCTGTCAGACCCATACGGTTTCTACTCGAGTCTCGCTCTAATCGGATTCTCCCGGAGAACTCTTTCTCTCTCAACCCGAATGACCCTGGCCAGGGATTTGTCTGAGCAAGAACACATGGGATATTCCTCTCATGATACCGAGAGTGGATGATCCTCTATCGACACTCAATAGCCCTCGTAAGGTCGACTACCACTCCCAATGACCAGCTGTACTAGATCTGGGAACAGCCAAACCCATAAGTCTGGTATCAAAGAGTGGAGCACTCATACAGGACATCCTTGGTGTCTCAAGTCTAAGAACCAGATACACCACTAGGACTACGGAATTGTTGTCTGACAATAAGGCATCATCAACCATCCAGCATTCCGTAAGCGGATCAATCAGTGAACTCATTCTCCAATGAGCACCTGTACTGTATCCCTAGTGTCCCTACACGAGCAGCTATGAGACCAGCTGCATCCATCATATGGACGGGTATACAGTACACTAGTCTATCCGGTTATCACGATGTCCCTCTCGAGTAACCTATGACCGGGATTATTTAGGATATGTGTTTAAAGGTGAATCGATCTCATTATCGTGATCTCATCACGATCCGATTCCCATTGCACAAATCCAAGGACATCACAATATATATGCATTTATGCAATAGTTATAAAGTGATATACGCCAAAATATAATAAGCAAAAAGATTCTGTATCAAGTCACACGTGCCATCACTCACGTGATTGGCTTGCTGGGCACTTATGACTAGCAATCTCCCACTTGACCTAAAGCCAATCACCTATGTGTCTGATCTCCATCAGACCCCTGTGACGCTCAAAGACAATCTGAGACAATGGCTTTGTTAGTGGATCTGCAATGTTATCTTCGGATGGAACTCTTTCCACTGCTACATCTCCTCGGGTCACGATCTCTCTGATAAGGTGGAACCTCCTCAGAACATGCTTAGATTTCTGATGAGACCTAGGTTCCTTCGCTTGAGCAATTGCCCCGTTGTTGTCGCAATATAGGGAAATCGGCTTCTCACTATCCGGCACGACTCCCAAATCTGTGATGAACTTCTTCAACCAGACTCCCTCCTTTGCTGCATCTGATGCAGCAATGTACTCCGCCTCTGTGGTCGAGTCAGCAGTGGTATCTTGCTTGGAACTCTTCCAGCACACTGCTCCTCCATTCAAGGTGTACACATACCCTGAATTCGACTTGCTATCATCGACATCAGACTGAAAACTTGAGTCAGTGTAGCCTTCAACCTTAAGGCTATTACCTCCATATACTAGTAAAAGATCCTTAGTCCTTCTCAAGTACTTAAGGATACACTTTACTGCTTTCCAGTGCTCCAAGCCTGGATCCGCCTGATACCTGCTCGTGACACTCAGAGCATGCGCTATATCAGGCCTAGTACATAGCATGGCATACATGATAGACCCTATTGCTGAGGCATAAGGTATCATATCCATGTTCGCCCTTTCTTCTGGAGTCTTTGGGGACATACTCATAGAAAGCGATATCCCATGTCTCATCGGTATGAGACCTCTTTTGGAATTTTCCATGCCAAACCTTTTGACAATAGTTTCTATGTACCTGGACTGGGACAAGCCAAGCATCCTTTTGGATCTATCTCTATAGATTCTAATCCCCAAGATATAAGATGCTTCTCCTAAGTCCTTCATGGAGAAGTGTCTAGATAACCAAGCCTTTATTGTGGATAGCATTCCTATGTCATTCCCAATGATGAGGATGTCATCCACATATAACACCAAAAAGCTAATAGCGCTCCCACTTACCTTTCTGTATACACAAGGCTCATCTTCGTTCTTAACGAAGTCATAAGATCTGATTGCCTCATCAAATCTTATGTTCCAACTTCGGGAAGCTTGCTTTAGTCCATAAATGGATCTAAGCAACCTACACACCTTATCTGGGCAGTTCTTGGACACGAATCCCTCAGGTTGCATCATATACACCTCCTCCTCCAGGTTCCCGTTGAGGAATGCGGTTTTTACATCCATCTGCCAGATCTCATAATCATAGTGTGCTGCAATAGCCAATAGAATTCTGATGGATTTTAGCATTGCTACGGGTGAGAAAGTTTCGTCGTAGTCAACACCTTGCCATTGACGATACCCCTTAGCCACTAGCCTTGCTTTATAGGTCTCTACCTTTCCATCTACTCCGATCTTTTTCTTAAAGATCCACTTGCAACCGATGGGTACAATACCTTCGGGTGCATCAACTAGGTTCCAAACCTTATTGGAGTACATAGAATCCATTTCAGAATTCATGGCTTCTTTCCACTTCCCGGAGTCTATACTCATAATAGCCTCCTCGTAGGTCTGAGGATCAATATCCTCTACATCCTCTGCTCTAATATGTCCCACATATCTCTCAGGAGGATGGGATACTCTATCAGACCTGCGTAAAGTTGAAACTTGTGTATTAGATACCTGAACAGACTCGGGCTGTAGAGTGGTGCTTGAGCTTGGTTCCCTAACTTTGCTCAACTCTATCATTCTCCCACTGTCTCCGCCAAGAATGTGTTCCTTCTCAAGGAACACTGCTCTCTTAGCTACAAAGACCTTTTGGTCCTCGAGATGATAGAAATAATACCCACAAGTTTCCTTGGGGTATCCCACAAATTTACATCGCCCTGTCCTTGATTCTAACTTATCGGGGTTGTGTCTTTTAACATGGGCAGAGCAGCCCCAAATCTTAACTACTTTAAGATCAGGCTTCTTCCCTTTCCATATCTCATATGGTGTAGACACCACCGACTTAGTTGGAACTCTGTTCAGAAGGTAAGCTGCGGTTTCTAGGGCATATCCCCAGAATGAGATGGGTAGGTCAGCGAAACTCATCATGGACCGTACCATATCTAATAATGTACGATTTCTCCTTTCAGAGACACCATTGAGCTGAGGTGTATAAGGAGGTGTCCATTGGGATAATATCCCATGGTCCTTGAGGAAGTGAGTAAACTCTGTACTTAAGTACTCACCTCCTCGATCTGATCGAAGAGTTTTGATACTCTTTCCAGTCTGGTTCTCCACCTCATTCTTATACTCTCTGAATTTCTCAAAGGCCTCGGACTTGTACTTCATTAAGTACACATATCCATACCTTGAGAAATCATCAGTAAATGTAATGAAGTAGGAGTAACCTCCAATGGCATGAGTTGACATGGGTCCACATACATCACTATGTATGAGTTCCAACAACTCAGTGGCTCTCTCTCCAGTTCCACTAAATGGAGAGTTGGTCAGTTTTCCACGAATGCAAGGCTCACAAGTTGCATATGACACATAGTCGAATGGATCTAGATATCCATCATTTAGCAACTTTTGAATCCTTCTTTCATGGATGTGACCTAGCCTACAATGCCACAGGTATGCACTGTTCAACTCATCTCGTTTCCTTTTGGACACATTTATATTCATGATATATGGAGTGGTGTCTAACATAAATAAACCATTATGCAATGTTCCTTTCGTGATGATCTTATCATCTAATAATATCGAACAACCATTGTTCTCAAAAACAAATTTATATCCACTAACTGTTAAACATGAAATGGAGATAATGTTTTTGATAATAGAAGGAACAAAATAACATGCATCTAATGCAATAAAAGCTCCACTAGGCAGATGTAGGGCGACCTCGCCAACAGCTAATACAGCAACTTTTGCTCCATTACCCATCTTGAGGTCCATCTCGCCTCTCTCTAGTCTCCTAGGCCTTGCCAGAACCTGCAACGAATTACATATATGATAAGCACTACCGGTATCTAATACCCATGTGTTATCATAAGAGTCTGACAAATGGAGACTGATCATGAATGTACCTGAAGCTTCATCAAGCTTTTGTTTCGCCCTTTCTGCAAGGTACTCTTTGCAGTTTCTCTTCCAGTGCCCATCTTTACCATAGTGGAAGCACTGGCCTTTGTCCTTTGTTGGGTCTTTCTTAGCAACCTTTGCTTTACCTTGTTTGCCGTTGCCCTTTCCCTTCTTAAGGGACCTTTCTGCTTTCCTTTTCTTTCTGGTCTCACCAGTGTAGAGAACTGGCTTCTCTTTCTTAATAGTACTCTCTGCCTCCCTCAACATATTGAGGAGCTCTGGGAGAGTCACCTCAAGCTTGTTCATATTAAAGTTCATTATGAACTGTGAAAAGGAATCTGGTAGGGACTGAAGCACAATGTCCACACACAAGTTATCCTCTAGGACCATTCCTAGACCTGTGAGTTTCTCTATCCACTCAATCATCTTTAGGACATGGTTCTGAACCGGTGTCCCCTCAGTCATCCTAGCGCGGAAAAGGCTCTTGGATATCTCATATCGTTGAGTCCTTCCCTGTTCCTCAAACAATTTACGGACATGTAGGAGAATGGATCTGGCATCCATCTTTTCATGTTGTCTCTGTAACTCTGGAGTCATAGAGCCCAACATATAGCACTGAGCAAGAGTGGAGTCATCAATGTACTTCACGTAGCGAGCGATCTCATCCTCGCTTGCCCCTTCTTCGGGCGTAGGCATCACTGTATCAAGGACGTACACGATTTTCTCCGCTGTGAGAACAATTCTCAAGTTACGGAGCCAATCCGTATAATTTGGACCAGTGAGGCGGTTGACATCAAGTATGCCACGTAAGGGATTTGAAAGCGACATTTTCTGAAAATAAAGATGTAGCAAAAATGAATAACATGCAGATTTTGCAAGAAACAAACTATCAAGATATGGACTTCTATCTTAATATGCTCCCACTATTTTACTAACGAGTCACGCGACACCCTCAGCACGTGAAACGGAAGTCTCCGGCAGACTTCTAGTGGGGATCAGGATCCAATCAGCGTCTTAGTGTAACCTTGAGGGACTCGACCAATCACACTAAGCCTAAAAGGTAGACAACTCTTGCCGATCACAACTCCTTGTGATTCCCGTCCTGTTCGGCCTCCGAATCACCATGGCCTCGAGGGACTCGACCAACCATGATGCTCGGTTAAGTCAACACCTTCGTTACAAGATGAGTCTGATTTGATGATATACCCTCGAGGGACTCGACCAAGCATATCATGCCCTCAGGTCACCGGTGACATCTCTATGTCGTAAGCAAGATAGCGAATCGCGATATAGGTGAGTCTCGAGGGACTCGACCAACTCAACCTACACCGGGATTCGGTTCCTACTCATAACGATGGAAGGCCACGTGGGTCAATCTAATTGCCTCACGTTTACCGACTTAATATTATCGAGAGATGTTTCTATGATTTGGTCTCCTAATATGACATGTCACACATATACATATTTAATATATATCTACATCGCATGCAAATATATATACATATCTAGTATGTGTATAAGCAATCACACCAGATGATCATGGACCACAACCTAATATGATTAGGCCCGAGCTAGTAGGCCTAATCACTCACATCAAGATCTGTGTGCAACGGTGCATCTCCATGCCTTGTGATCGTCCATCTCGTCCTCGTTGGTTCCGTCGACATCTTGATGCATCTTCATGCATCACGATCGTCCGTCTCATGGGTCCCGCTATGGCTTCCACGCTCCCGCTGCGCCTCCTCATGTGATTACAACTTAATCATAGGCACGCAGGCCCGACAATAAACGAGAAATATAATGGAGGTTCGCAGACCTCAATAATAATAATCACAAGTACACACATCACACGGTCCATGATCATCCGTCCACTCATCATACATCACATGTATAAATAATCATCATCATGTAGGACTACTAGATAATAATAAAAATAATAATCAACTAAACCTTTTAATTAATTAATATTTTCTGAAATCAGGGATATATAGGGAATTTCTCAATTCCTAAGGGTATTTTCGTAATTTGGACAAAAGACAGAAACTGGAATTTCTCAAATTCCGAGGGGCAAAACTGTCTTTTGCGTAGAAAACCCTAATACCCTTTCCCCTTTTCGCTGCTGCGCCGCCGCCGCCGCCACCCTGCTGGCGGCGGCCTGTGCGGCGAGGGCGAGGGCACTGCCCTCACCTGCAGGTGGCACGCCCGCTAGGGTCGCTGCCGCTGCAGGTGGGCGCCCCCGCGGGCGCCGCCGCCTTCGCGGGCGGTTCTGCCCGCGAGTCAGCGCCCGCAGGTGGTGCTGTCTCGCTAGCGGCCGCCCCTGCGGGGTTTTTGCCCGTGGGAGCAGCGGCCACAGGCGCCGCTGCCCTGCGGTGCCTCAGCCCGCGCTGCTGCCCCGCGGCGCCTCTGCCCGCGGGCTCAGTGGCCGCAGGCGCTTCTACCGAGCGGGCTCCCAGCCCCGCCGGCCGCAAGCCTGCTGCAAGCAGACCGCCGGCCGGCTGCTGCAGGCACAGCGCTTACGCATGCGCCGGCGCTGTGCTGCTTGGCTGCGGCTGCGGCTGGCTGCAGGCATGCAGATCGAGGGCAGCAACTGTTGCTGCCCTTCCTTGCTTTTGCGTCAACGATTTTGACGTCAATATTCTTCCTAAACACAACACACGCAGTTCAAAAACCAATCATTCGCACGAACAACCTGGCTCTGATACCACTGTTGGGAAATCATAGGGGGGGGCGACATCATATGCGCAGCGGAAGAACAAGAAAACAAAAATCCCCGATTCCCAAAAAGATGTTCATCGTCGTGCGAAGATTGGTGCGCAAAATCCGCAAAAACACAAAAACTGCGTATAGAGATTGTGTTACCTAGGGAGATCGTATATCCCTGTTTCCTTGCAGATCCTTAGGAGAGGGTGAAGGAGGTCAAGCGTCCTCCTCTCTAGCGGTGATCCACACAGCAGGGTTGCGACGACGCTCCTCAAAACTCCAGGCCTACTCTGAGGTGGAGAGGGAGAGGAGAATCGGAAGGGCAAGCAAAGACTCTAGCCTATGAGGCTGTGAATCCCTCCTATTTATAGAGATCCCGTGTCAAAACCCTAATGGGTCCTTTCCCTAGTGGGTATTGGATCTGCATCCAATAAGACAAGGGCTCCGTCGGATATCTCATATCCGAACCTCTACTCATCGCAATGCCTACCATATGTGTGTGACCCTCTAGGCCCAATATCGAGCTGGCCGTGAGTCATACCTGTCAGAACTCCTTCTAACTAAGTGAATTATTATCTCTGTAATAATTCACTCGACTCATCGACTACGGAAGTACTAGGCCACTACGCCGTAGTCCCCAGACGATACAGGGGAATCCAATCCATTGGACCTGTCTGTCCTCAGTTACCATGTACCTATAGTCCCTCATCCATCTAATATCCCAGAGACCGTATATCGAGCATGGTGCTGTCAGACCCATACGGTTTCTACTCGAGTCTCGCTCTAATCGGATTCTCCCGGAGAACTCTTTCTCTCTCAACCCGAATGACCCTGGCCAGGGATTTGTCTGAGCAAGAACACATGGGATATTCCTCTCATGATACCGAGAGTGGATGATCCTCTATCGACACTCAATAGCCCTCGTAAGGTCGACTACCACTCCCAATGACCAACTGTACTAGATCTGGGAACAGCCAAACCTATAAGTCTGGTATCAAAGAGTGGAGCACTCATACAGGACATCCTTGGTGTCTCAAGTCTAAGAACCAGATACACCACTAGGACTACGGAATTGTTGTCTGACAATAAGGCATCATCAACCATCCAGCATTCCGTAAGCGGATCAATCAGTGAACTCATTCTCCAATGAGCACCTGTACTGTATCCCTAGTGTCCCTACACGAGCAGCTATGAGACCAGCTGCATCCATCATATGGACGGGTATACAGTACACCAGTCTATCCGGTTATCACGATGTCCCTCTCGAGTAACCTATGACCGGGATTATTTAGGATATGTGTTTAAAGGTGAATCGATCTCATTATCGTGATCTCATCACGATCCGATTCCCATTGCACAAATCCAAGGACATCACAATATATATGCATTTATGCAATAGTTATAAAGTGATATACGCCAAAATATAATAAGCAAAAAGATTCTGTATCAAGTCACACGTGCCATCACTCACGTGATTGGCTTGCTGGGCACTTATGACTAGCATATATATATATATATATTAAATATGTATATATATGAGATGTCATATTATGAGACCAAATCATAGAAACCCCTTTTTTGATAATATTAAGTTGGTAAATGTGAGACAATTAGATTAAGACACATGGCCTTCCATCGTTATAGGTAGGGACCGATTCCCGATGTAGGTTGAGTTGGTCGAGTCCCTCGAGGCTCACCTATATCGCGATTCGCTATGTTGCCTATGACATAGAGATGTCACCGGTAACTTGAGGATATGGTATTGTTGGTCAAGTCCCTCGAGGGTATATCATCGAATCAGACTCATATTGTAACGATGGTGTTGACTTAACCGAACATCATGGTTAGTTGAGTCCCTTGAGACCATGGTGATTCTGAGGTCGAACAAGATGGGAATCACAATGAGTTATGATCGGCAAGAGTTGCCTACCTTTTGGGCTTAATGTGATTGATTGAGTCCCTCGAGGTTACACTAAGACGTTGACTGATCCCTACTAGAAGTCTGCCAAAGATTTCTGTTTCACATGCTGAGGATGTCGCGTGACTTGCTAGTAAAATAGTGGGAGTAGATTAAGATAGAAGTCAATATCTTGATTATTTATTACAAAATATGCATGTTATTTATTTCTGTTGTATCTTTATTTTTAGAAAATATCGTTTTCAAATCCCTTACATGGCATATTTAATGTTAATCGCCTCACTGGTCCAAATTATACGAATTGGCTCCACAACTTGAGAATTGTTCTCACGTAGGAGAAAATCGTATACATCCTTAGTACCGTGATACCTACACCTAAGGAAGGGGCAAGCGAGGATGAGATCGCTCGCTACGTGAAGTATATTGATGACTCCACTCATGCTCAGTGTTACATGTTGGGCTCTATGACTCCTGAGTCATAGAGACAACATGAAAATATGGATGCCAGATCTATTCTCCTACATGTCTATAAACTGTTTGAGGAATAATAAATGACTCAGCGATATGAGGTATCCAAGAGCCTCTTTCTCGTTAGGATGACCGAAGGGATACCGATTCAGAACCATATCCTAAAGATGATTGAGTGGATAGAGAAACTCATAGGTCTAGGAATGGTCCTAGAGGATAACTTATGTGTGAATCTTGTGCTTCAGTCTCTACACTGGTGAGACTAGAAAGAAAAGGAAAGCAGAAAAGTCCCTTAAGAAGAGCAAGGGCAAGGGCAGACCAGGTAAAGCAAAGGTTGCTAAGAAAAACATGGCAAAAGATAAAGGCCAGTGCTTCCACTATGGCACAGAAAGGAACTAGAAGAGGAACTACAAAGAGTACCTTACAGAGATGATGAAATAGAAGCTTGGAGAAGCTTTAGATACATTCATGATCAGTCTCAATTTGTCAGACTTCTGTGATTGTGCATTAGTATTGGATACTAGTTTTGCTTATCACATCTGCAATTTGTTGTAGATTCTAGCAAAGCCTAGGAGATTGGCGAGAGGAATATTACATAATTATTTGTTTATGCTAGACACTACTTCATATATCATGAATGTAGGTGTGTCCAAGAGGAAACGAGATGAGGTGAATAGTACATACCTGTGGCATTATAGGCTAGGTCACATCCATGAGGGAAGGATTCAAAAGTTGCGAAAGGATGGATATCTAGATCCATTCGATTATGTATGCAACTTATGATCCTTGCCTTCGTGGAAAACTAAGTAATTCTCCATTTAGTGGAACTAGAGAGAGAGCCACTGAGCTATTGGAACTCATACATAGTAATGTATGTGGATCCATATCAACTTATGCCATTGATGGTTACTCCTACTTCCTTACCTTTACTGATAATTTCTCAAGCTATGGACATGTGTACTTAATGAAGTATAAGTCCGAGGCTTTTGAGAAATTTTGAAAGCAAAAGAATGAAGTGGAGAACTAGATTGGAAAGAGTATTAAGACTCTTCGATCAGATCGAGGAGTGAGTACTTAAGTACAGAGTTTACCCAATTCCTTAAGGGCCACGGGATTCTATCCCAATGGACACCTCCTTATACACCTTAGCTCATGTTGAATCTCGAAATCTGATGATGAAACCAATCGATAAGCGTTTATGTTTTAATCTACGTTTTGAGTGACACAGGATGCTTCGATCAAGATGAGACACTTAAAGCAAGAAGAATCATGTTGTGACGGAGGAAAACATGTCAGAAGATTGGACGTCGGACCGGTGGATCAGTCGACATATCGACAGAAGACTTTGGGCCATGGATTCGGGCATCGGGCCAAGAAAAGTGGATATTACACCAAGGATATCGGAGTTGTGGAGTCAAATGGCTGATTAGGCAATAGGCCGTAAGAGAGGACGATGCGCCGAAGAATCGGACGAAGCAACGAGGGACCAATGACATGCCGGACAATTTGATTAATGCTTAGTATTAATTGTTTAGATCAAAGTATGTTTTATATATGCAGGATTAACTACGATAGCAAGGCATATAGCAAAATGAAGTTCGAGAGTCAAGGACGTGATTTCATTGGGAGTTCGAGAGTTCATTGGAAGTTCGGACATTCGTCGAAAGTTCTGGCAGAACCAGTCAAGAAGTCTCAGAGCTTGCCAAAGAAGCTTGTCGGAACTCACCAAGAAGATTGTCATGAAGTTCAAGAGCTTGCTGGGAATCCACTGGAACATTGTCGAGAGATCATCAGAAGTTCACCGGAAGATTGCCGGAAGAATAGGCTTATGGACTTGTTTAGCTCAGATTATGTCTTAGATTTCATAGTTTAGCATGTAATTGGGTTTGGATTTGGGCCAACCCAATTAGGGGCCAGCTAGGCCCATGTAAGAACTGTGTTGGGCCCAATAAGAGGCCCAAACAATGCTCCAAGAAATCTCATAATCGTGGCACAGTCTTTGAGATTGTGTCAAGCGGTGGTACCACTAGTCTGGGCGGTTGTACCACCCCTGGCAGGGTTCCAAGCGGTGGTACCGCCAGTCGGGGCGATGGTACCACCCAGCACTGCCCCCCAGGCAGTGGTACAGCCAGACCTAGGCGGTGGTACCGCCTAGGGTAGTGTTAGTGTCAAACTGACACTAGGCGGTGGTACCGCTCAGCGCAGGCGGTGGTACTGCCCGTGCCCGGGGAACCCGGGATGGGAAAGTTTTAGGCTTCAAGTTGATTCCCGGTGGTACCGCCTAGGGCAGTGTCAGTGTCAAACTGACACTAGGCGGTGGTACCGCTCAGCGCAGGCGGTGGTACTGCCCGTGCTCGGGGAACCCGGGATGGAAAAGTTTTAGGCTTCAAGTTTGAATCAACTTGAAGCCTATAAATACCCCTCTCATTCCTAGTTAAAGCACACAAGCACAAAGAGTCTAAAAGCAAAGAAACGCTGTTGCAATCTCTTTAGAAATTCTCTCCTCCAAGTCTAAGTGTTAGAATTCTGTTTAAGAGAGGAGAGTGAGTGCTTGTACGGGTTATCTTCTAAACCTGGTAAAAGGAGAAGAGGGGTGTAAAAGATGGTTAGTCTTCACCTATTGAAGGAAGACCGTTAGTAGATGTCGGTGGAGTGGATGCAGGTCACAACGACCGAACCACTATAAACTATTGTGTTCTCTAGTTTGCATTTCATTCCTACTATTAACTTATTGCAAACTTCCTTAAGTGCTTACTGCCTTCAATTCATTACGTATGCTTTCAAGTTTCCGAAATTGGTTTTTCGTCAGAAACGGTTTTATCGCAACGAAGTTTTTGAAGACGTGATTTTTACTGCTACACTAACTCCCCCCCCCCTCTTAGTGCCGACCCCGACTCTTGATCCTAACAATTGGTATTAGAGCCTCATGATTTCTTATTTGGATTAATATCCAAGAGAAATGGCTCATTTTGGCTTTCAAGAGGGTTATTCTCTCATTCGTCCTCCCTTTTTCAATGGGACGAACTACACTTATTAGAAAACTCGAATGAGAGTTTTCTTACTTTCATTAAATCTCGATTTATGGCATATAGTCGAATCCTAGTTTCAAATGCCAATCTCAAATGCCCGCTCCTCCGAGCGACTCCTTTTTCCCTATATCTCTATGCCCATTTTCCCCCAAACAGTCGTGCGTGTGCTGACTGCCCTCAACGCAGCCCCGCTAGGTCCCCCACGTTTGCATGCTAAGTGTTTCTATAAGTGCTTATCCCATTCTAATACCATCTATCATGGATTTAGCTGGTTTTGCCTAAGTTGTGAGGCACCCTTGCATGTCTGTCCGTAAAGGTCAGCCTCCCCGAAGCCTCCCATAGTCCCTTAGGACCTACGAAAGAGAAAACGGGTTAGAGAGAATGCCTCACTCGGGATCCACAAGCAAACATTCCAGGAAATATTTCATAGACAATGCAAATTACAAACAAACTTTACAAGCTCTGAACAGTTGCACAACAAAGGGTCAAAATAGTCTACTATAGATCGAAAATCTCTCACAAGTGTCCACATGACACAACCTTTATTTACAAGCCTAAAGCGGCCACCAACCCAACTAAAATAGGACTATTAAGCCTTCAGCCATCCCTCTACATGCTGTGCAAAGCATGAACATACCAAAAGACATAGACATACATAAGCATTATATCAAACATCTGTTAGGACTCTAGCTAGGAGAGTCCTAATTGAGAGGGACATTCTTGTAAAACCTACCTAAGCCGACCCCTATTAAAGAAGTGAAGTGGCCGGCAAGGGTTAGGAGGTTATTTCTTAGAGAAGAATAAGGAGTTGTAAAGGAATAGGAGTCTTGAGTAGGAGTCCTATTAGGAGTTGGTTATAAGTATGAGTCCTATTAGGAGTTGGTTGGAAGTAGGAGTCTTAAGTAAGAGTCCTATTAGGAGTTAGGGTTTAGAAGCCCTATAAATAGTCATATATTCCACCTCTTTTGATAAGCAATAGATGAATCTTTTCTGCAGCCTTTGAGCAGCAACTTGGAGGGAGGAACCCCTATAGAGTTCCAAGGAGGCCGATCCCCTAAAGAGATCAACCCCAAGTTTAGAATCTGCAAGGGTTCTAACACCTGGTATTAGAGCAGCATTCTTGGCATCTCGCTGCCCTTCCACTGCCATCCATCACCCTCCACAACTGCCCAAAGCAATTCCCACAATTGCTTAAAAGATCGTCGTCGAATTCCGCCATCATCTCCACCACCGCGGATCATCCTTTGATCTCCCCGTGAATTGTAACAGGTTCTGGTTTCCTACCTTACTGCTGCTGCAATTTAGTTATCCTTATTCAAAAATCCAAAAAAAAAACTGTTCCTATATTGCTGCATAAACCTTTCGTCACAAAGTTTTCATCTCTACGACGAAAGATACATTGCAGAATTCCAGCCGCATAGTACCATCTGTTTGATCTTGCTACTATGCTTTTTCTATCCAAATTTCTATGAAATTTTTATGACATCTTTGACACTTCCTAACAGCAGATTTCCTTTTAGTTTTTTCAAAAAATTCTAAATATAAACCATTGATCTTTTACGTCAAATCTGCTATACTTGAAAATCTACACTGTAAAATTTCAACTGCATAGCACTATTTTTTTGATCTTGATACTACATTGTTTCTATCCAAATCTCCACGAAATTTTTATGATAGCTTTGACACTTCCTAACAGTGGATTGTCCTTTAGTTTCATCAAAAAATTCTCAATATAAACCACTGATCTTTTACGTCCAATCTGCTATACCAAAAAATCTGTACTGCAGAAAATTTCAGCCGCATATTGTTGCCTTATCCCATCTATTTGCAATCTTTTTTGAATGAAATTTCTTATACACTTCATAGATCATCTTGGCTTCCATCTAAGATTGATCTATTAAGAAATTTATCTCTAAAAACGATTTTATGCTGCTACAAATTTTCGTTGTATCCCACTGAAATTTTTTGACGAGAATTCTACAATCGCAACTTGCACCAATTTCCTTGCTGTTATACAGCCGAAATTTTTTTGATTAAATTAGATATCTTTGTTGTCATATAAACTGTGATTTTGCTATCAATTCTCTCTTCAATTCTCTCATGTTTTTGGTGGAAATTATGTCGAGAAATCGTTGTTTCTTCGACGACAATTCTACTCATACAAGATAGCACATACTTGCTGCAACTTCCACTGATTTCTATCAAACCTTTGCTACCAACTACCATAGATCCAAAACATTCATCCATAGTCCTAAAACTCCACTAAATCATACCCTTAAACTGCACCCAAAACAGCCACAAAACAAGCCTAAATCGTAGCCTACATCCATCGATCCACCAATCCTTTCGACCATCACTTCTCTCAACTATACATGCCTTTAACTTGACAACAAAAGAGAGATCTTAACATCATAGATTTGGAGGCATATACTATGGCATATAAGGAGGTAATCAATGCTAAATTCGAAGCCTTGGAGGCGCGAATGGAGGATAAGATTCGGACGCTCTTTACCGAACTCAAATTGGGCTGGCCACTAAGCCCGAAAAAATCCATGCATGAGAGTGGATTTCCCTAGATGGGAAGAAGGAGATCCGATTGGTTGGATCTCGCGCACGGAGCGATATTTTTAATACCACAAAGCCGCGGATGCATCTATGGTGAAAATTGCAGCTATACATCTTAAAGGGGATGCTATACAGTGGTTTGACTAGTTTGAACATACTTATGGAGTCCTTTCATGGCAACAATTCAAAGAAGGACTGCTAATCCGCTTCAGACCAACCGATTACGAGAATATTGACAGACAACTAGCAAAGATCCGACAAACCTCCACCATTCAAGAGTACCAAATGAGGTTTGAAATGTTATCTAATCAAACTCATGATTGGTCTCAAAAACAGCTATTGAGGATCTTCATTGAGGGCTTGAAGCCGGAGATCCGAGGAGAAGTTAAAGCGTTACAACCGTATACGCTTATGGCAGCCATATCTTTCGCACGACATCAAGAGGAGCAATTGAACCATGAAGCTCGGAAGACTAGGGTCGTTCCTCTTGAAGCCCTTAGCCGCCCCTACTATCGACCAAGTCCCTACACCAAAGAGGTTAACAAGAGAAGAGCTTCGGGAGCGATATGCGAAGGGGTTATGTTGGCATTATGACGAGCCATGGAGTCATGAGCATCGCTGTAGAAAAGTGGGACTTCTAATGATTGAACCGATAGAAGAAGAGGTCATTAAACATCCAGAAGAGAGCCATGAACATGAAGAAGAAGATACAAAAGAAGAGCCACAACCGACCGAAGTAACGGTACATACACTAGCTCTCATCGACACGGGCAGCACTAATAACTTCCTAAACAGTAAGGTTGCTGTCCATATGAACTTACCTATTGAGATTTGCAGCAGGTTTGTCGTTAAGGTCGCCAACAGACGGATTTTGAAGTGTGATCATAGGTGCCCCCAGGTGAAACTGTTGCTGCAGGACCAAGAGATAATTGTAGATTTCTTCATCCTCCCTCTTGATGATCATGAGGCCATACTCAGAATTAAATGGTTGATGACGACATTAGGTGATATTTCTTAAAATTTTATGCAACTAATTATAAAATTTTACAGTAAGGAGAAACAGGTGATACTGCACGGGAAACATGAGGGCGACGTAACGATGATTTGCACACAACAAATAGAGAAGGTTTTGCATAAAGCATGCAGGGGCTTTTTGGTACAACTTGAGCAGCAAATTAAAGGAGAGCCAATAGAATTTGAAGATCCAAACCTATTTCCTTTGCTTGTTAAATTTTCAGATATATTTGACGAGCCGCACAACCTACCTCTTACTCGTCGGCATGATCATTGTATAATGATTTTTTCAGTCAAATCTCCAGCAAATACTCAGCCATATCGGTATCCACATCTGCAGAAGGATGAAATAGAAAGGATTGTAAAAGAGTTGCTTGAAATAGGAGTTATTCGGCCAAGTTGTAACCTCTACGCTTCACCGGTGCTACTTGTACACAAGAAGGACGAAACATGGAGAATATGCGTTGATTACCGAGCTCTCAATGGCATAACCATTAAGGATAAATACCCTATTCCAGTAGTAGATGAATTGCTAGATGAAAGGGAGCATAAATCTTCACAAAACTAGACCTTCGATCCGAGTATTATCAAACACGAGTGTATTAAGAAGTCATACTGAAAACCGCCTTTCGAACACACAATGGCCACTACGAATTTTTACTTTCTTCAACAAAAGGTGAAATATCTTGGGCATATCATATCAGAGGAAGGTGTGATGGTGGACCCCCTTCAAAATTGAAGCAATGCAAAACTGGCCTACCCCGAGGAACATAAAATTGCTACATGGCTTTCTGAGTTTAACAGGCTACTACTGCAAGTTCATGAAAAACTATGGAGAGATCAGTGCACCACTTACTTTCTTACTGAAAAAAGATGTCTTCCAATGGTCGGACAAAGCCTCCGCTGCCTTCGACCAACCTAAGGCAGCCATGACGATGACGTCGGTGCTAACACTACCAGATTTCAACCGACCCTTCATTACTGAGGCCAACGCATCTGGAGTCGGAATTGGAGCCATTCTCATGCAAGATGGTCGACCACTCACATACACTAGCAAGGCATTATCTCCCTCCCATCAAAATAAGTCAACATATGATAAGGAGATGCTCGCCATTGTGCGCGCAGCAACGAGGTGAGATCCTACTTGATTGGCCGACGATTTTAAATTAAAACCGATCATAAAAGCATCAAGTACTTTTAGGAGCGAAAGATATCATCCCCTGAGCAGCAAAAATGGGTAACAAAACTTCTTGGATTTGATTATGATATAACTTACAAAAAGGGGAAAGAGAATGTTCTTACAGATGCGCTTTCGCAACTACCCGAGCAAGTTGAAGTTTGACTTTCTTTAGGATATTAAGATGGAATGAAAGGAAGATTCAGATACTAGTAAGATTATAAAAAAAAAAAAAAAATTGGAGGAAGCACCAAGCCCCATGGCTCATTACAATTGGGACTCAAAAGAATTACACTATAAGGGACGCATTGTGCTTATGATAAATTCTACTTGCATCTTCACGAGCAGATTTTGGACAAAGTTATTCCATATACAGGGTACTAAATTGAAAAGGAGTATGGCATATCACCCATAAACCGACGGCCAGACGGAAGTTGTAAATAGGTGTTTGGAGACAGCCCAAGCCACCCACCAAATATGACTACCCAAGGAGAACTTCAGACTCAGCCAAGTGCCATTATTGATCGACGGATCTTGACTCGACGACGACGATCCACTACTGAATTGCTAATACAGTGGGCAAACCTACTAACAGAAGATGTCATTTGGGAGAACTATGATGACTTGAAGATCAAATTCTCAAAATTCATGAATCGTCAGCCTCGAGGACAAGGCTGATTTGAAGAGGGTAGGTTTGTTAGGACTCTAGCTAGGAGAGTCCTAATTGAGAGGGACATTCATGTAAAACCTACCTAAGTCGACCCCTATTAAAGAGGTGAAGTGGCCGGCTAGGGTTAGGAGGTTATTTCTTTGAGAAGAATAAGGAGTTGTAAAGGAATAGGAGTCTTGAGTAGGAGTCCTATTAGGAGTTGGTTATAAGTAGGAGTCCTATTAGGAGTTGGTTAGAAGTAGGAGTCTTAAGTAAGAGTCCTATTAGGAGTTAGGGTTTAGAAGCCCTATAAATAGTCATATATTCCACCTCTTTTGATAAGCAATAGATGAATCTTTTCTGCAGCCTTTGAGCAGCAACTTGGAGGGAGGAACCCCTATAGAGTTCCAAGGAGGCCGATCCCCTAAAGAGATCAACCCCAAGTTTAGAATCTGCAAGGGTTCTATCAATATCCTGTTTAGAAGTTTGTCGGTGACAATACACTAGCTATAATGTACTCAGCTTCAGTTGTAGATAATGCAACCAAGTTTTGTTTCTTGGAAGACCAAGAAACAAGTGTATGTCCTAATAATGTACTTAGCTCAAAGTTCTCGGATTTTGGATATTATAATCATAGATTTGTGGTTCCTTTAAGATATCTAAGTATTCTTTTAACTGCTTTGAGATAAGTTATCTTAGGATTAGATTGCAACCTAGCACAAAGTCCTACACTAAACATGATATTCGGTCTAGTTGCGGTGAGATAAAGTAAACTTCCTATCATACCCCTATAAGCTTTTTGATCAAAGCTTTCTCCACTTTCATCAATTTCTAACTTAGTGGAGGTGCTCATAGGAGTGTTGATAGCCTTTGAACTATCCATATTAAACCTTTTTAGCAAATCTAAAGCATATTTTGTTTGACTAGGAAATATATCATTACTTAGTTGTTTGATTTGTAAGCCCAAAAAGAAAGTTAATTCCCCCATCAAACTCATTTCAAATTCAAGACTCATATTTTTAGCAAATGACTCATATAGAGATTCATTCGTAGAACCGAAAATGATATCATCAACATATAAATTTGAACAATAAGAAAATTATTTTTAAAATTTTTGATAAACAATGTAGTATCGACCTTGCCTTTAGAGAAATTATTTTTGATAAGAAATGAGTTAAGTCTCTCAAACCAAGCCCTTAGGGCTTGTTTCAATCCATAGAGAGCTTTAGTCAATTTAAATACATGATTAGGAAGATTATCATTATCAAATTCAGGAGGTTGTCCAATATAAAATTCTTCGGAAATAAAACCATTAAGAAATATATTTTTAACATCCATTTGAAACAACTTAAAATTATTACTACTAGTAAAGGCAAGGAGCATCCTTATGGCTTCTAATCATGCCACAGGAGAGAAGGTTTCTTCATAATCGATACATTTTTCTTGGATGAAACCCTTGGCCACTAATCTAGCCTTATTTCGAACCACGATACCAAATTCATCTTGCTTGTTTCTAAAGACTCATTTAGTACCAATAACTAAATGGTCACTTGGCTTTGGAACAAGCTTCCACATTTCATTTCTCTCAAATTGATTCAATTCTTCTTGCATTGTGATGACCCATGAATAAATTTTCATGGCTTCGTCAATGCATTTAGGTTCAACTTGGGAGAGAAAAGTAGCGTTGGCACAAAAATTCTTAAGAGAAGAACAAGTTTGAACCCCTTTCGATATGTCTCCTATAATTAGCTCCTTAGGATGAGCATCTATATACTTCTATTCCTTTGGTAAAGAAGGTTCGGAAGAAGATGTATCTAAGTTGCTAGAAGAAGAAAGGAATTCATTCAAGTTCAAATTTTCAAAATTAAGATCATCATCAAAATCATTTTTCTTAACTTCAGAAATTTCATTAAAAACCACATGAATTGATTCTTCTATAATCAAAGTTCTTTTGTTAAAGATACAAAAGACTTTAGAAATGGAAGAATAACCAAGAAAAATTCCTTCATCGGATTTTGTATCATCATGGACCGTATGATGTGTGTACTTGTGATTATTATTATTTGGGCCTGCGAGCCTCCATTTTATTTCTCGTTTATTGTCGGGCCTACGTGCCTATAATTAAGTTGTCATCACACGAGGAGGTGAAGCAGAAGCGTGGATGCGATAGCGGGACTCATGAGACGGAAGATCGCGATGCTTGGAAATGCGTCGAGATGGTGACGAAACCGATGAGGACGAGATGGACAATCGTAGGGCATGGACATGTACCGCTACACACATAGATCTTGATGTAAGTGATTAGGCCCATTGGCTCAGGCCTAATCATATTGGGTTGTGGTCCATGATTATCTGGTGTAATTGTTCATGTGATCTGTGATTGCTTATACGCATACTAGATATGTATATATATTTGCATGCAATGTAGATATTTAATTGTATGTGTATGACACATTACATTAGGAGACCAAATTAAAATCCCCTCTCACGATATATTAAGTCGGTAAACATGAGGCAATTAGATTGACCCACATGGCCTTCTATCGTTATAGGTAGCTATCGATTCTTGGTGTAGGTTGAGTTGGTCGAGTCCCTTAAGGCTCACCTATATCGCGATTTGCTATCTTGCCTACGACATAGAGATATCACCGATGACCTGAGGACGTGGTATGCTTGGTCGAGTTCCTCGTGGGTATATCATCGAATCAGATTCATCTTGTAACGATGGTGTTGACTTAACCGAACATCATGGTTGGTCGAGTCTCTCAAGACCATGGTGATTCGAAGGCCGAATAGGACAGAAATCACTAGGAGTTGTGATCAGTAAGAGTTGCCTACCTTTCGGGCTTAGTGTGATTGGTCGAGTCCCTTGAGATTACACTAAGACACTGATTGGATCTTGATCCCCACTAAAAGTCTACTAGAGACTTTCGTTTTACATGCTGAGGGTGTCGCGTGACTCACTAGTAAAATAGTAGGAGCATATTAAGATATAAGTTCATTTCTTGATTGTTTATTTTTTTAAAATCTGCATGCTATTTATTTTTGCACATCTTTATTTCTAGAAAATGTCGCTTTTAAATCCCTTACGTGGCATACTTGATGTTAACTGCCTCACTGGTCCAAATTATACGGATTGACTTCGCAACTTGAGAATTATTCTCTCGGTAGAGAAAATTGCGTACGTCCTTGATACAATGATGCCTACGCTTGAGAAATGGGCAAGTGAGGATGAGATCTCTCGCTATATGAAGTATATTGATGACTCCACTCTTGCTCAATGTTACATGTTGGGCATCATGACTCTTGAGTTACACAAACAACATGAAAAGATGGATGCCAGATCCATTCTCCTACATGTCCGTAAACTGTTTGAGGAATAGGGAAGTGTTGAAGCTCATATTTTGATGATGAAGTCAATTGTCATTTGTTATCTAATCTATATGTTGAGATAAGTGTTCAGGATTAACTATGATGGAAGTAAGACAAGCAGCAGGAGTTGCGCCGGAGTCAAGACCATGATCACGTTGGGGGTTCGAGAGTTCGACGAAAGCCCGGACGGTCGTCGGAGGTTCTGTGGGAACAAATCCAAGAAGTCCAAGAGCTTGCCAAAGAAGCTCGTCGGAACTCGCCCAGTGGATCGTCGCAAGTCTAGGAGTTTGCCGGAAGTCCGTTAGAGCATCGCCAAAGGTTCATCGGATATTCGTCGGAAGTTCGTCGGAAGCTCGTCGGAAGAAGCGATTGACGCACCGGAGTAAGTTGCAGTAAATGTCTTAAGAAATATCATAGTTAGCATATAGATTAAGTTAGGAATGGGATGTGATCCCATTAACTTAATCTGGGGGCAATTGGGCCCTTGATAGACCCAAATTGGGCCGAATGGATCAGCCCATTCGAACCCAAAATTCCTGCTAAGCGGTGGCACCGCCCAGGAGCTCAGTCTCCTAGGAAAGCTGGGCGGTGCAACCGCCCAAGTCAGGCGGTGGTACCGCTTGGGCTTAGTCTCTAAGCGAGATTGGGCGGTGGTACCACCCTGTCAAGTGGTGCTACTGCTTGGGCTCAGTCTTCGAGCGAGATTGGGCGGTGGTACTGCCCCTGTCAAGCGATGGTACCGCCTGAGCTCGGTCTCCGAGAGGTAGTACCACCCAATTATGGCGGTAGTACCGCTAGAACCCCAGATATCCGGGAGATGATATTTTTTAGCTCCAAATTCAAACCAGTTTGGGGCCTATATAAACCCCACCCTTTCATGCATAAAAGGGCACCAAAAATTAGGAGTGAAAATTCTATAAGGGTATAAGTGTTTCATATTTTAAAGTTTTTGGGTGTAAGTGTTTTATCTTGAATGAAAAAGATGCCTCTAAGTGATCATAGAGTTCATTGATACTAAGCATCAACTTGTTAAGATGATTTTTCGGACTTTTTTTTTATTTAATGATCAAATCACTTAATTTCCATGATGATTTTACACAATTACATGCCTTAATTACATGTTGGAAATTATGTGTTTTGGATACAAAAATTTTCATGATAATAAGCATGTTTTATCTTCATTTTTGAATTTGAAAATCTATAGCAAAACCTTTGTTAGAATCAAGAGCACTAAGAGGGTGGGGGGGTGAATTAGTGCAGTGGAAAACTTTCGACGATTAAAAAAGTGTTCGTACGATAAAAGTGATTTCAGTAAGAAAGCCGATTCGTAAATCACTTTAACTTTTGATTAAGCGAGATGCAGTAAAAATATAAATACAGTTTGCAGTTATGGTTCAAATCAGATAGTAGGCGCAAACTGAAATATGATATTCGTACGATAAAACTGATTTATGTCTAAACGCCGATTCGGAAAGTGCAAAGCTTGAAACCCAATCGTATATACGCAGAAAGTAGTAAGCTTTTGAGGAGGTTTGCAGTAAAGATAATATGCTCAAAGTAAATGCAAACCGAGATTTAGAGTGGTTCGATCAATCTTGACCTACTCCACTTTTGGCTTCCTCCACCGACGAGGTCACTGACATCAACTAGAGGCCTTCCTTCAATAGGCGAATGCCAACCACCCTTTTACAGTTTTACCCCTTTTGACGGGCTTAGGAGACAACCCTTATAGAATTTCCTTTCCTCTCTTAACAGATTAGAACTTGGAAGAAAAGAGGAAGAAGAACTTTCAACTCATACAACACTTTTGAGCTCTAAAAATCACAAAGTAAAATCAGAATTTCGGTCGTTTCTGAGTGCCCTTTCAGTGCTGAAAGGGTGGGGTACTTATAGGCCCCAACCCAGTTTGAATTTGGAGCTCAAAACTGTCAATTCCTAGAATTCCGGGATCTAGCGGTTGCACCTCCTGACTGAGGTGGTTGCACCGCCTGGCAGAGCTCGAAGACTGAGCCTCTAGGCGGCGCCACCTCCTATCAGGGGCAGTTGCACCTCGTGCCAGAGCTCGAAGACTGAGCTTCGGCGGTGCCACCGCCTGACTGAGGCGGTTGCACCTCCTGCCAGAGCTCGAAGACCGAGCTCAGGCGGTGCCACCTCCTGTCAAGGGAGGTTGCACCGCCCAGTCTCGCTCGGAGACTAAGCCCAGGCGGTGCCACCTCCTGGCTAGGGCGGTTGCACCGCCCAGTCTCGCTCGGAGACTTAGCCCAAGCGGTGCCACCTCCTGGCTTGGGCGGTTCAACCGCCTGGCAGAAACCAAGGTCCGAATGGGTTGTTCCATTCGGCCCAATTTGGTTTTTCAGGGGCCCAATTGCCCCAAGATTAAGTTAATGGGATCACCTCTCATTTCCAACTTAATCATTGTGCTAACTATGATATTTCTTAAGACATTTACTACAACTTGCTCCGGTGCGTCAATCGCTTCTTCCGGCGAGCTTCTGGTGAACTTCCGTCGATCATCCGATGAACCCTCGGTGATGCTCCTGCGGACTTCCGGCAAACTCCTGGACTTGCGACGATCCACTTGACGAGTTCCGATGAGCTTCTTTGGAAGCTCATGGACTTCTTGGATTTGTTCCCATAGAACCTCCGACGATTATTCGAACTTCCGTCGAACTCTCGAACTCCCAACGTGATCATTGTCCTGACTCCGGCGTAACTCCTGCTGCATATCTTACTTTCATCGTAGTTAATCCTGCACACTTATCTCAACATATAGATTAGATAACAAATGACAATTGACTTCATCATCAAAATCCGAGATTCAACAACCTCGTCCGAATGCATGAAAGTGTTAAATTTCATTTTCGGATCTTCTTGATCCTAACAATCGGATTTTCTCGATACATTATTCTCTTCCGAACTTAATAAACATATGTCATATCGAGTTTTGAATTTACATCATTGATTTATGACATATGAAATCAACTAGCAAATGCATCTCTCATAGACTTATCATGTGAAAAATATCTTTCGAGAAATGGATTTGATGATTCCTTCTTATATCTTTTGAGAAATAGTTTTACGTGCAAGGATTTGATTCACACACATATCTTGATTCTTGTAAAAATAAAGCGTGCTTTAATATCTTATCAATTTTAACTTCATTCAAGTAAGCTCACAAATGACTTTCCTCCTTCATGCAAAAAGATAATAACAAATAAAGAGGAAGAAGCAATGAAAGTCATCTCCATGTCATGTTTTCCTTGAGATGTTTGTATAATTGGTATCCTATCAATCATTATTGAAAAATGACATAAACCTAGTTAAAATTTGCTAATATCGTTCTCCTTTTTGTTGATGACAAAGGGGTAGAAATATATGAATTGATACTATGAGTGCCATATATGAATTGATACTATGAGTGTCATATTTGAATGAGAAATATATGAATTGATGTTATGAGTGCCATATTTGAATTTAATGCTATATAAATTGATGCTATGAGTGCCATATTTGAATTTAAATTATGTTAAGATATCAAAATCTTGCATCGAAATATATGATAAATTGGTGATAGAATTGCTATGATTGCCATATTTGCACTATGCCATATTTGCACTATGTTAAGATATCTAGAGTATACATCGCAATTCAATAAATTGATATATTGTCATGTGATGAAATGCTATGATTGTTAAACACTTGAAACATTTGTATTATGTAAAGATCTCAAGAACTTACATCACAGTTTTACTTGTTGATATCTTACCATATGATGAATTGCTATGATTACTATCTTTCACATTTGAAATGTAAAACCTGAAAATGGATGTCAAGCCTTGACATCATTTTCAGAGAAATACATCATGATAGGAATCATGATGGGAGTATTGATAAGGTTAAACGATCTTAACTTATCAATATGTCTCTTGAATTCAAAGGCTTTGAATTCAAAAATGACTTTTCTCAAGTATGGCATATAGATAGGGGGAGTTAAGGTTAACTCCGTTATCAATTGATTGTCATCATCAAAAAGGGGGAGATTGTTGAATCTCAGATTTTGATGATGAAGTCAATTGTCATTTGTTATCTAATCCATATGTTGAGATAAGTGTGTAGGATTAACTACGATGGAAGTAAGACATGCAGCAAGAGTTACGTTGGAGTCAAGACCATGATCACGTTGGGGGTTCAAGAGTTCGACGGAAGTCCGGACGGTCGTCGGAGGTTCTACGGGAATAAATCCAAGAAATCTAGGAGCTTGCCAAAGAAGCTCATCAGAACTCACTAAGTGGATCATCGCAAGTCTAGGAGTTTGCCTGAAGTCAGCCGGAGCATCGCCGAAGGTTCATTGGATGTTCGCCGGAAGCTCGCCGGAAGAAGCGATTGACGCACCGGAGCAAGTTGCAGTAAATGTCTTAAGAAATATCATAGTTAGCATGTAGATTAAGTTAGGAATAGGAGGTAATCCCATTAACATAATTTGGGGGCAATTGGGCCCTTGACAGACCCAAATTGGGCCGAATGGATCAGCCCATTCGGACCTAGAATTCCTGCCAAGCGGTGGCACTGCCCAGGAGCTCAGTCTCCTAGGAAAGCTGGGCAGTGCAACCACCCAGGTCAGGTAGTGGTACTGCTTGGGTTCAGTCTCCGAGCGAGACTAGGCGGTGGTACCGCCCTTGTCAAGTGGTGGTACCACTTGAGCTCGGTCTCCGAGAGGTATTACCGCCCAATTATGGCGGTAGTACCGTCAGGACCCCGGAAATCCGAAAGAGGATATTTTTGAGCTCGAAATTCAAACCAGTTTGGGGCCTATATAAAACCCACCCTTTCCTGCATGAAAGGGCACCGAAAATTAGGAGTGAAAATTCTATAAGGGTTGTCTCCTAAGCCCGTCAAAAGGAGTGAAATTATAAAAGGGTGGTTGGCCTTTGCCTATTGAAGGAAGGCCTCTAGTTGACGTAGGTGACCTCATCGGAGGAGGAAGCCAAAAGTGGATATAGGTCAAGATTGACCGAACCACTTTAAAATTATGGTGCTCTCTGGTTTGCATTTATTCTAGGGTTCAAGCGATGGTACTGCCTGAGCTCGGTCTCCGAGAGGTAGTACCGCCCGGTTATGGCGGTAGTACCGCTAGAACCCCAGAAATCCGGGAGATGACATTTTTTAGCTCTAAATTCAAACCAGTTTGGGGCCTATATAAACCCCACCCTTTCATGCATGAAAGGGCACCAAAAAATAGGAGTGAAAATTCTATAAGGGTGTAAGTGTTTCATATTTTAAAGTTTTTGGGTGTAAGTGTTTTATCTTGAATGAAAAAGATGCCTCTAAGTGGTCATAGAGTTCATTGATACTAAGAATCAACTAGCTGATATTTTTACAAAACCTCTAAGTGAAGAACAATTTGATTTCATTAGAAGAGAATTAGGAATGTTAATATGTCCAAATGCATAAACTTGTTAAGATTATTTTTCGGACTTTTTTTTATTTAATGATCAAATCACTTAATTTCCATGATGATTTTACACAATTACAAGCCTTAATTACATGTTTGAAATTATGTGTTTTGGATACAAAAATTTTCATGATAATAAGCATGTTTTATCTTCATTTTTGAATTTGAAAATATATAGCAAAACCTCGTCCGAATGCATGAAAGTGTTAAATTTCATTTTCGGATCTTCTTGATCCTAACAATCGGATTTTCTCGATACATTATTATCTTCCGAACTTAATAAACATATGTCATATCGAGTTTTGAATTTACATCATTGATTTTTGACATATGAAATCAACTAGCAAATGCATCTCTCATAGACTTATCATGTGAAAAATATCTTTCGAGAAATGGATTTGACGATTCCTTCTTATATCTTTTGAGAAATAGTTTTACGTGCAAGGATTTGATTCACACACATATCTTGATTCTTGTAAAAATAAAGCGTGCTTTAATATCTTATCAATTTTAACTTCATTCGAGTAAGCTCACAAATGACTTTCCTCCTTCATGCAAAAAGATAATAACAAATAAAGAGGAAGAAGCAATGAAAGTCATCTCCATGTCATGTTTTCCATGAGATGTTTGTATAATTGGTATCCTATCAATCATTATTGAAAAATGACATAAACCTAGTTAAAATTTGCTAATATCGTTCTCCTTTTTGTTGATGACAAAGGGGTAGAAATATATGAATTGATACTATGAGTGCCATATTTGAATGAGAAATATATGAATTGATGTTATGAGTGCCATATTTGAATTTAATGCTATATAAATTGATGCTATGAGTGTCATATTTGAATTTGAATTATATTAAGATATCAAAAGCTTGCATCAAAATATATGATAAATTGGTGATAGAATTGCTATGATTGCCATATTTGCACTATGCCATATTTGCACTATGTTAAGATATCTAGAGCATACATCGTAATTCTATAAATTGATATCTTGTCATGTGATGAAATACTATGATTGTTAAACACTTGAAACATTTGTATTATGTAAAGATATCAAGAACTTACATCGCAGTTTTACATGTTGATATCTTACCATTTGATGAATTGCTATGATTACTATCTTTCGCATTTGAAATGTAAAACCTGAAAATGGATGTCAAGCCTTGACATCATTTTCATAGAAATACATCATGATAGGAATCATGATGGGAGTATTGATAAGGTTAAACGATCTTAACTTATCAATATGTCTCTTGAATTCAAAGGCTTTGAATTCAAAAATGACTTTTCTTAAGTATGGCATATAGATAGGGGGAGTTAAGGTTAACTCCGTTATCAATTGATTGTCATCATCAAAAAGGGGGAGATTGTTGAATCTCGGATTTTGATGATGAAGTCAATTGTTATTTGTTATGTTGAGATAAGTGTGTAGGATTAACTACGATGGAAGTAAGACATGCAGTAGGAGTTGCGTTGGAGTCAATACCATGATCACGTTGGGGGTTTGAGAGTTCGACGGAAGTCCGGACGGTCGTCGGAGGTTCTACGGGAATAAATCCGAGAAGTCTAGGAGCTTGCCAAAGAAGCTCGTCGGAACTTGCCAAGTGGATCGTCGCAAGTCCAGGAGTTTGCCTGAATTCCGCCGGAGCATCGCCGAAGGTTCATCGGATGTTCGCCGGAAGTTTGCCGGGAGCTCGCCGAAAGAAGCGATTGACGCACTGGAGCAAGTTACAGTAAATGTCTTAAAAAATATCGTAGTTAGCATGTAGATTAAGTTAGGAATAGGAGGTAATCCCATTAACTTAATTTGGGGGCAATTGGGCCCTTGATAGACCCAAATTGGGCCGAATGGATCAGCCCATTCGGACCCATAATTCCTGCCAAGCGATGGTACCGCTAGGGCCGGCGGTGGCACCGCCCAGGAGCTCAGTCTCCTAGGAAAGCTGGGTGGTACAACCGCCCAGGTCAGGCAGTGGTACCGCTTGGGCTCAATCTCCGAGCAAGACTGGGCAGTGGTACCGCTTGGGCTCAGTCTCCGAGCGAGACTAGGCGGTGGTACTGCCCTTGTTAGGCGGTGGTACCGCTTGAGCTCGGTCTCCGAGAGGTAGGACCGCCCAGTTATGGCGGTAGTACCGTCAGGACCTCAGAAATCCAAAAGATGACATTTTTGAGCTCCAAATTCAAACCAGTTTGGGGCCTATATAAACCCCACCCTTTCTTGCTTGAAAGGGTACCGAAAATTAGGAGTGAAAATTCTATAAAGGTTGTCTCCTAAGCCCTTCAAAAGGAGTGAAATTTTAAAAGGGTGGTTGGCCTTTGCTTATTGAAAGAAGGCCTCTAGTGGACGTAGGTGACCTCGTCGGAGGAGGAAGCTAAAAGTGGATGAAGGTCAAGATTGACCGAACCACTTTAAAATTATGGTGCTCTCTGGTTTGCATTTATTCTTGTTGCTTACCTTACTGCAAACCTCCATATGTTCTTTACTTCCTCATTACTTTTGCTGCACTTCTTTATGAACTCGCTTTCAAGTTAAGTTTCCGAAAACGGTTTTACGTCGGAAACGATTTCTTCGTACGAACGTTGTTTTAACAACCCCCCCCCCACCCCTCCCCCCCCCCCCCTCTTAGTCCTCTTGATCCTAACAGGAAAGACTCAACGCTATGAGATATCTAGTAACCTCTTCCGCAATAGGATAACTGAGCGGACACCAGTTCAGAACTATGGCCTAATGATGATTGAGTGGATAGAGAAACTCACAGGTCTAGGAATGGTCCTAGAGGATAACCAGTGTGTGGATCTTGTGCTTAGTCCCTACCAAATTTATTTTCATAGTTTATAATGAATTTTAATATGAACAAGCTTGAGGTGACTCTCCCTTAAGAAGGGCAAGGGCAAAGGCAGACCAGGTAAAGCTAAGGTTGCTAAGAAAGACCCGGCAAATGACAAATGCTAGTGCTTCCACTAGGAAAAAAATGGGCACTAGAAGAAGAACTGCAAAGAGTACCTTGTAGAGAGAGTGAAATAGAAGTATAGAAAAGCTTCAGGTACATTCATGATTAGCCTCAATTATCAGATTTTTGTGATAGTGCATTGGTATTGGATACCGGTATTGCTTATCACATTTGTAAATTGTTGTAGATTCTAGCAAAGCCGAGGAGATTGGCGAGAGGAATATTGCATAATGGTTTGTTTATGCTAGACACTACTCCACATATCATGAATGTAGGTGTGTCCAAGAGGCGATGAGATTAGGTGAACAATGTATACCTATGACATTGTAGGCTAGGTCACATTCATGAGGGAAGGATTCAATATTTGCTAAAGGATGGATATATAGATCCATTCAACTATGAGTTATCTGCAACTTACAAGTCTTGCCTTCGTGGAAAACTGACCAACTCTCCATTTAGTGGAACTGGAGAGAGAGCCACTGAGCTGTTGAAACTTATACATAGTGATGTATATGTAGACCCATGTCAACTCAAGTCATAGGTGGTTACTCCTACTTCATTACCTTTATTGATGATTTCTCAAGGTATGGACATGTGTATTTAATGAAGTACAAGTCCAAGACCTTTAAGAAATTCAGAGAATATAAGAATGAAGTGGAGAACTAGGCTTGAAAGAGTATCAAGATTCTTCAATCAAATCGTGGAGGTGAGCACTTGAGGACCATAGGATTCTATCCCAATAGATACATCCTTATACACCTCAGCTCAATGGTATATTTGAAAGGAGGAATCGTACACTGTTAGACATGGTGCTGTCCATGATGAGTTTCGCTAACCTACAATCTCATTCTAGGGATATGCCCTAGAGATTGCAGCTTACCTTCTGAATAGAGTTCCAACTAAGTCTGTAGGGTCTACACCATATAAGAAATGGAAAGGGAAGAAGCCCAATCTTAAGATTATTAAGATTTGGGGCTACCCTGCCCACATTAATGTTGAATCATGTATTTTGATGATGAAATCAATTGGTAAATTGTTTAACTTAAATTATGTATTGAGATAAGTGTGTTGGATTAACTACGATAGCGGTAAGGCGTAAAGCAGATGATGGGCTAGAGTCGAAGATTCAGACGATGTATTGGGAGCTCACTGAAAGCAAGTCAGAAGATCACCGAGAGTTCGTTGGAAGAATCACGGAGAGTTCGTTAGAAGATTGCCGAGAGTTCATCGGAAGATCACCGAGAGTTTGTCGAAAGACTCATCGAGAAGTTCGCTGGAGGATCATCGAGAGAAAATTTGATATACCAGACTAATTGCTTGCCTTAATCGTAGCTAGAACTTTAATTTAGTTAGGATTGGGAGGTGATCCCACTAACTCAGTTAGGGGCCAACTGGGCCCTTAATAGGGCTGAATTGGGCCGGATTGAATAGCCCATTCAGCACTTGAAATCATGACCGGTGGTGGCACCACCTGGGACTCGGTCTCCCAAGTGTTCTGGGCGGTGGTACCGCTAACAATTAATGCTGTCAAGTGGTGGTACCACCAGAGCTCGGTCTCCGAGCTCTATCAAGCAGTTGTACCACACAAACTGAGTAGTGGTACCGACAAAGCTCGGTTTCCGAGCTATGTCAAGCGATCGTACTACCCAGACTGAGTGGTGGTACCGCCAGTACCCCGAAATATAGGGAAATGACACTTTTTGACTCAAATTCAGAAACTATTGGGGCCTATAAATACCCCACCCTTTTTGCATGAAAGGGTAACAAAGTGCAATCAAAAGTGAAAATTCTAAGTGTTTGGGGCTTAAAAGTGTTGTAAAAGTGAGAAGAGTCCTCCTCCTCCCTCTATCAGCTTTGTAACCATTCAAGAAAGTTGAGTGAGACTTGTAAGGGTTATCTCCTAAATCCGATAAAAGGAGAAAGAGCCGTAAAAGGTGGTTGGTCTTCGTCTATTGAAGGAAGGTCATTAGTGGACGCTAGTGACCTCGACGGAGGAGGAATCAGAAATGGATGTAGGTCACAAGGACCAAACCACTCAAAATTCTGGTTTGCATTTTATTTGAGCAATTTACATTACTATAAACTTCCTTAATTATCTCTTTACACTTTGACGAGCTACTTCAAGTCTAATATCTTTCCAAAACAGATTTAATCAAAATGAATATTTTTTGAAATCAACGAATTTTTTGCTGCACTAATTCACCCCCTCCCCCCCCCCACCCCCCCCCCCCCCCCCTCCCTCTCTTAGTGCCGCTCTTGGTCCTAATAATTGGTATCAAAGCAAGATTACTCTCATTTGGTTTGAAACTGAAGAGAGATGGCATTTGCTGGCATCCAGGAGGGTCACTTAATTACACGTCCGCCCTTGTTCAATGGAACGAATTACACATATTGGAAGACTAGAATGAGGATTTTTTTGATTTATATGGATTTTGAGCTATAGAACATTGTCAAAAATGATTTTCAAAAGTCTTCACTTCCAATTAACAATTGGAATGAGTTAGAGAAGAAAACTTTTGACTTAAACGCTAGGGCTATGAATGCCTTGTTTTGTGTATTAGATAAAAACGAGTTCAATCAAGTGTCTATTTATAAAATGACTTTTGATATTTGGCACACACTCGAAGTTACTCACGAAGGCATTAGTAGAGTAAAGGAGTTAAAAATTAATCTTTTAGTCCATACATATGAGTTGTTTCGGATGAAGCCAAGTGAGACTATTGGAGACATGTACACTCGATTTATGGATGTCGTCAATGGTCTAAAAACACTTGGTAAAAGTTTCTTAGATTTTAAACTTTTTAATAAAATCTTAAGATCCCTTCCAAAGAGTTGAGACCCTAAAGTAACGGTCATTCAAGGGGCCAAGGATTTAAATAACTTTCCTCTCGAAGAACTAATCGGGTTACTAATGACCTATGGGATGACTTGTAATGTTCAAGAAGTGCTTGAGAACAACCTTCCAAAGAAAAGGAAGGATATGACACTAAGAACTCAAGAAGACCACTTGAAAGAAAATTCAAGTGATGAGGACTATGATGATGACTTGGCACTCTTGACAAAAAAAGTTCAAAAAATTCATAAAAAGGAATAAATTTAGAAATGACACTAAAAATAAATTTGAACCCAAGAAAGAATAAGTCATATGCTATGAATATAAGAAGTCGAGATATTTTAAAAGTGAATGTCCCCAAGCAAAGAAGAAACAACCAAAGAATAAAAAGGCTCTTAAAGCAATGTGGGACGACTTAAGTGCATCCGAAGAAGAGGAGCAAAGCAACACCGAGCAAGTTACTCATTATGCGCAAATGGCTATTGGAGATTAGGTTAGCAGTTCATTAGATGCAAATTTATCTTTCGATGAATTACTAAGTGCTTTTCATGATTTACTCGATGAATGTAAAGTAGTTAGTAAAAAATATAAATTATTAAAAAAGGAGCATGCTTCTCTTGTTAGTAATTTTGATTGACTAAAACTTGAGCATGATGATAGTTTAGTTCCTTGCACAAAATGCGATGAATTAGAAACGCATAGAAAAGAAAACTTGCTACTCAAAAAAACATTTAAAAAGTTTGAGGTTAGTAGCAAGTCCTTAAACATGATCATTGCCAATAAGGGTCACATTCATAGAAAAGGCAGAATTGGATTTGTGAGTAGCTCTCACCAAAATCCAACCACTTTTGTTAAAGGCCCTACCCTACATGTTTCACCCCGAAACAAACGTAACTTTTGTTACAAATTTGGACATGTTGCATACAAATGCCCATTTAAGATATATAGTCCATATAGATTGATTTGGGTTCCTAATGGAACCTCAAATGATCCAATGCAACATGAAAAGTTATGTATATCGATTTTTGAGGCACCTAAGGTCAAATGGGTACCTAAAAATCATTCTTTTTTATAGAAATATTTATCATCACAAGCAAGGAGCAAGAGATGGTACCTTGATAGTGGATGCTCAAGGCATATAACCGGAGATCCATCTTAATTCTCTAAGCTCACTAGCCTAGATGAAGGATATGTCACCTTCGGAGACAATAACAATGGTATAATCATTGGCAAAAGAACCATAGGTAACAAATCCAACTTCTTTATTGAAGATGTGTTGTTGGTTGATGGTTTAAAGCATAACCTTTCGAGCATTAGTCAATTATGTAATAAAGGATACATCATTAGATTTGAATCTAATGCTTGCATTATTGAAAAACCACACAAACACACATCTATGATTTTCCTAAAATAAAATAATGTATACACTATTGACATTTATGATCTTTGTAATGAAATATGTTTTTTGGTTTTGAATGACGATGCTTGGCTTTGGCATAGGAGATTAAGTCATGCTGGCATAAAACTAATCTCTCAAATCTCATCTAAAAAACTTGTAAGAGGAATTCCTCACATTAAGTTTGTTAAAGATAATGTATGTAATGCATATCAACTAGGAAAACAAATAAAAGGTAATTTCAAACCAAAGAACCAAATAAGCACCTCTAGACGATTGCAATTGATCCAATATGGACTTGTTCGGACCAATTGCTACATCAAGCCTAGGAGGTAGCAAATATGTTAGGATCAAGGTCGGCGCTAAGAGGGGGGGGTGAATTAGTGCAGTGGTAAAATAATGTTGGTTTAAAAACTTTCATACGATAAAACCGTTTTCGACGTAAAACCATTTTCGGAAACTTAACTTGAAAACAAGTTCATAAAAGTATTGAAGGCAGTAAGCTATTGAAGAGGTTTGCAGTAAGGTAATAGCAAGAATAAATGCAAACTAGAGAAGACGGCTATTTATAGTGGTTCGGTCAATCATGACCTACATCCACTCCTCCGATTCCTCTTTCGTCGAGGCTACCGGCATCCACTAGAGGCCTTCTTTCAATAGGCGAAGGCCAACCACCCTTTTACAACTCAATTATCCTTTTACTGAGTTTAGGAGATAACCCTTACACCCCACTTACTCCTTTCTTAAACTATTCTAACACTTCGAACTATGAGAGGAGCTCACACAAGATTGCAACAGTGTTTCTATCCTTTTTTACTCTCAATACTTGTGTGCTTCAACCAGAGATAAGAGGGGTATTTATAGGCTTGTAGTTGATTCAAACTTGGAGCCTAAAAATATCTCATCCCAGGTTCCCCGGGCATGGGCGGTACTACCGCCTAGTGTCAGTTTGGCTGACACCGTGGTACTGTAACATCCCTCATTTCTGAATTTTCGTATAAGTTTCTATTTGTAATGTAAGTATCTATTTAAAATTTGATAAAAGAGCAAAAGTATGAATCTGAGAACTTATTTATAAGATTTGGGGGATTTGTTCAAAAAAAAAAAATCTGAGGACCTATTTGTAAACCCTGAGGACCTAATCGTAAATATAATAATATAAGGACTAAACTGCAAAATACACAAAATTATAAATTCCACTGTTTAAGCCTCTCTGCCTTCGTTCATAAGGAACCAGAGAAGGTAGCTACATGGAAGAACAGGAGAAAGAAAGAAGGAAGAAGAGAAGAAAAGGGGGAAGAAGAAGAAGAAAAAAATTTGGGGCTTTGAGGTTTCTTGCTCAAATCTTCTCATTTAGGGTCATAATTCTCAAAGGCAAGTGTTCTAACCCCATCCTACAGAAGTATTAGTCTATGTTCCTATATTGATTCTGAAAGATTTATGCTTAGAACCTGATATTTCTCTCTTTGGACAAAAAACCAAGGATCTGAAATTTTTTCGGTAAACTGACCCCTATACACTGTTTCAGCTATAATTTTTAGCAACAATGTGGATTTAGGCAGAACCTAGTTCGTTTGAAATTAGACTCTTATATCTTTCTTTTGACACTAATTTTGTAGATTTTGGACACCGAATACTTACCCAAACATCTGTTTTAAATGAGCCTATAGATGCTGCAGAATAGGGATCAAAATTTCTGACCTTTCGATACTAAAATATCTATAAGTCCCTGTTGGAAATTCTGATTTGTACCAAACTAACTTCATCCGAAACTAGACTTGTAGACCTTTCTTTTAACATATAGTTTGAAAAATTTGGAATTCAAATTCCTACCCTATTATCTGTTGAATCCGACCCTATGAATTCTGCAAAATAGTGATCATGTTTTTGACCTTGTGTTACCAAATCAAAGGTAACTCCTTGTTGTAAACCATGATTCGTACGAAACTTGTTTCAATAGAAAATAGATTGATATATCTTTCGACAATAGCCTTCTTGAGGGTATTTGAGCATAATTGATAATCTAAAGCATTTGTTCAATGTGCCTCTTGAATTCTGCCACAAATCAAGTTTTGGTCGATTTCGCGTATTCTGTTTCATTCGTTTGGAAATAGATTCCATTCAGTCCCCTTCGCTCAATTGAAGCTTATGTTAGTGCTTGAATTCTGGTTTGATCTTGTCTATAAATTATTTATATTCTCGAAACATTTTGTGTAACTTTTAAGCTATATCGCATTAACACATATAGGCACATGTATATCCCATTGTTCCGCATTTACTTTCGATATATGCCTATTCTAGTTTCATTCCTTTGGATATTGAATTCATCTAACCTTCTTATTTGAATTGAGCTATATATGATTGCTTGGAATCCGTTTATACTTTTGCTTTCATTTCATTCCAATCTGAATACATTTGTGAGAGATTGTTGCTTGCATCGTATTGACTCGTAAAGGCACATGTACATTTTATTGTTCCGCGTGTGCTTCCAATATATGCTATTTATTGTTCATACTGCCTTTTGTACTCTGGTGTTGTGGGATAATGTGAATCTTTGCCAGAAATGGTAAAGGGAGTTATGCATAGAGCCTGCGATGCTCTACCGGCCCCCTCTGACTTCACCTAGACGTGGGTGGATGGAGCTCCCAAACGTGGGAGACTTCTGTCTGGTGGTCATTCAGAAATGGATGAATCACATTCTGTCTATGGTCCCACTACACCTTCTGTATGTTTGATATAATATCCAGAGCTTTGGTTATGTGTTTCTGTACATGCTTTGGATAAGAATGATATGAATGCAACGTCAAAGACGACGTTTGAGCTTCTGTTTGGTATTTGTTATTGATATGCTCCGAAATGTTCCATATGTCGTTGATATACTCCGGAACATTTCATACGCCACTGATAAGCTCCGAAACATTTCATTTGTTGTGTATATGCTCCGAAATATTTCATTCATCGTTGATATGCTTCGAAATGTTCCATACGCCGTTGATATGCTCCGGAACATTTCATACGCCATTGATAAGCTCCGAAATATTTCATTCATTGTTGATATGCTTCGAAATGTTCCATACGCCGTTGATATGCTCCGGAACATTTCATACGTCATTGATAAGCTCCGAAATGTTTCATTTGTTATTTATATTCTCCGAAACGTTTCATTCGTTGTTGATATGCTCCAATTACTCTATGCTCCATCTGTTATGAACCAAATATGTTTGATTGAAATGACAATTGTGATTCTGCACCTAATGATATTATGTCTATGAGTTCTTATATTCTGCCTTGCATTTTGAAACTTTATCTATTTGGAAATTGTCTTCTTTTGACATGGATATGTTAGTCACTTGCTGAGCTTTATATGCTCACCCCGTTGTTGTATAAATTTTTTAGGATAGCTTGTCGTTTGCTTAAATGTTAAGATTGGGCTGAGGTAGTGGAAAGCTAAAAGATGTTGGGCAGATCTTTATTAGTATATATGTTTTTGGTGTATAAGCACACGCTGCATCTAATGAAATGTTGACGATGAATCTAAACTTGTGGATTTTGTATAAGTTTAAAGGACCTCTCATGTTTAAGATTCTGGAATGTTAAGTTTAATTCGTGTAACGATATGAACTTATGGTAAACGTTGGTTTTATGATTGTACAGACTCCCACACTTGTGAATTTATGTTGTGGTTATTATTTTGATGAGTTGGGTTCAGATTTTATGAATCATCGAGCGATGTGTTGTATGTTTATGAACTGCACAGAGTTTATAAATTTATAGATTATAGAGGTGAAATCTTGATCTGAATGTTTTCTTAGTGACCTCAAATGTTAGTTTGGATCATGGATTGATTTGTTTCCTTGAATTTTAATATTATCGATATTTTGAGGGGCGTGACAGAGATGGTATCAGAGCATGATTTGAGAATCACTAAGAATATTTTTTTTTATGTACTTGATGAAAAAGAAAAATTGAGGTTTATTGACTTTCATTTAGAAATTGATCAAAGAAAATTTTCCTTTGATGTTTTAGGAAGCAAGGATGACGAGATCATCTGGTTCTCCTGTTGCATCTACTGCTGATCAATTGAGTGGTATCATGCGGACTTTAGAGACTATGGCACAAGTGATACAACAACAACAACAACATGTCCAACCTAGAAGAAATGATGAAATAGGGACATCAAACCAATCGGGGTTAGGAATTGAACAGTTCAAGAAGCTTAGTCCTCCCAGCTTTAGTGGTGAGTCTGATCCAATGGCAGCAGAACGATGGATGATGCAGATAGAGAAAATATTTGATGTCTTAAATTACCTTGATGATCAGAAAGTTTCTCTTGCTACCTTTATGCTGGAAGGAGAGGTTAAACACTGGTGGAGAATGATTAAGAGGATTTTTGAAGTCAAACATGAGCCAATGACATGGAAGGCATTCAAAGAAAAGTTTAACGATAAATATTTTCCAGATTGTATACGAGATCAAAAAGAATTAGAGTTCTTGAATCTTATCCAAGGAAATATGACTGTTGCAAAGTATGAATCTAAATTCACTGAGCTCTCTAGATTTGCCACACATATGACTGATGATGAATCTAGAAAAGCAAAAAGATTTGAAAGGGGATTACGACCAGCAATAAGAAGCCGAATGTCAGCCTTAAAGCTACAAACATATGCGGAAACGATAGAAAGAGCTTTGAAAATTGAAAGAGACATGGAGGAAATTCAAGAAATCATGGGCAAGAACAAAAAGGACAAATTTACTAGCAAAAGCGCGAGAGAAAATGAATATGAAGCTAGTAACAAGAGGAGGATCAAGACATCTAGATTTGAGAAAGGGAAACCACTGTGGAGGACTCAGTCATGTACAAAATGTGGATTAAATCATGAAACAAGTCAGTGTTTTCGGGTGACTAGAGCCTATTTTGCTTGTGGAAAGTTGGATCATCAAATAAAAGATTGCCCTTTGAGGAAGAAGAAAGAGCCATTGTCTTATAGACCCTCAGCCCATACTAGAGTGTATGCTATCACTGAACAAGATTCTAAAGCTTCTAAATCAGTGGTGGAAGGTATTCTTCATGTTTCTAAAAGAAATGCAAAAGTTTTGTTTGATCCCGGCTCCAACTTATCTTTTGTTTCATAATACTTTGCTTATCACTTGGATATTCTACCTAGACCCCTGGATTATATGTTATATGTAACAACTGCTGTTGGAGATTCATTGGCAACTAACTTGGTTTACCCATCTTGTTTGATCTCTATTGGAGAACATGAACTCCTTGCTGATTTGATTCTCCTAGAGATCCAGGGTTTTGATATTATACTTGGCATGGATTGGTTATCTTCTCATCACGCTAGTATTGATTGTTACAAAAAAATAATTACTTTCTGCATACCAGATCAGCCTATATTTTACTTTGAGGGCATTAGGCATGATTTGCCTCCTTGCTTGATATCAGCATTTCAAGCTTATCGTCTTATGCAGAAGGGTTGTTTTTGTTATATGGTGTGTGTAAAGGAGCATTCAAATCAGGACCCCCACCTAGATGAAATTTCAGTGGTCAAAGAATTCCCTGATGTATTCCCAGATGACTTGCCTGGTTTACCTCTAGATAGAGAGGGTGAATTTGCTATTGATCTGGTCCCTAGTACAACCCCAATATCTAAGCCTCCCTATAGAATGGCACCACTCGAGCTAGAGGAATTAAAGAAGCAACTATAAGAATTATTAGATAAGGGTTTCATACGACCCAGCGTATCTCCATGGGGTGCTCCGGTACTATTAGTGAAGAAGAAGGATGGAACATTGTGGCTTTGTATTGATTATAGACAGTTGAATCAGGTGACTATCAAAAACAAGTATCCCATACCCAGAATTGATGATTTGTTTGATCAACTGCAGGGTGCACAAGTATTCTCTAAGATTGACCTAAGGTCAGGTTACTATCAGTTGAAGATCAAGGAGGAGGATATTTCAAAAACAGCTTTCAGAACTCGATATGGTCACTATGAATTCTTGGTGATGCCTTTTGGTTTGACAAATGCCCCAGCAGCTTTTATGGAACTAATAAATAGGATATTTCAACCGCTCTTGGATATCTGTGTAATTGTATTTATTGATGACATATTGGTGTATTCAAGGAGTAATCAGGAGCATGAGGAACACTTGAGAAATGTATTGTCCATACTAAGAAAAGAGAAGTTGTATGCAAAGTTCAGCAAATGTGAAGTTTTGTTGAATGAAGTTGCTTTCTTAGGCCATGTGATTTCAGGGAAGGGTATATCTGTTGATCCAAAGAAAATAGAAGCTGTAGTTGAATAGGAATTACCTGTTAGGATCAAGATCACTAAGAGGGGGGGTGAATTAGTGCAGCGGAAATCTTTCACTATTAAAATCGAAAGCTGCGTTCGTTTGATAAAAATGATTTCGATGTAAAAGTCGATTCTAAGATTACTTTAACTTAAGATTAAGCAAGATGACGTTAAAGTAAATCTACGAAGGCAGTATGCAGTTTATGATGAAAATCAGAATGCAAGCGCAAACTGAAATGTGACGTTCGTACGATAAAATCGGTTTACGTCTAAATGCCAATTTTGAAGATACTAAACTTTAAGATACGTTTTATAAACGCGCAAAAGGCAGTTTGCAGTTATGATTGAAATCAAAACGTAAACGTAAACTGAAATGTAATGATCGTACGAAAAAGCCGATTTACGTTTAGAAGCAGATTCGGAAAGCTCTGAACTTAGAAACTCGTTCGTAAAAGCGCAGAAGGCAGTAGCTATTTAGGAGGTTTGTAGTAAAGATAAAATGCTCAAAGTAAAGGCAAACCGAGATTTAGAGTGGTTCGGTCAATCTTGACCTACTCCACTTTTGGTTTCCTCCACCGACGAGGTCACCGACGTCAACTAGAGGCCTTCCTTCAATAGGCGAAGGCCAACCACCCTTTTACAGTTTCACTCCTTTTGACGGGCTTAGGAGAAAACCCTTACAGAAATTTTCTCTCCTCTCTTTATAACTCAGAACTTGGAAGAACAGAGGGAGAAGAACTTTTGGCCTTTACAATAATTTTGAGCTCTAAGAATCACAGAAAGGATCAAGATTTCGGTGTAAGTTCATGCCCTTTCAGTGCTGAATGCGTTGAATCTCGGATTTTGATGATGAAGTCAATTGTCAATTGTTGTCTAACCTATATGTTGAGATAAGTGTGCAGGATTAACTACGATGAAAGTAAGACATGCAGCAGGAGTTGCGCCGGAGTCATGACAATGATCACGTTGGGAGTTCGAGAGCTCGACGGAAGTTCGGACTATCGTCGGAGGTTCTGCGGGAACAAATCCGAGAAGTCCATAAGCTTGCCAAAGATGCTCGTCGGAACTCGCCAAGTGTATCGTCGCAAGTCCAGGAGTTTGCCGGAAGTCCGCAGGAGAATCACCGAGGGTTCATCGGATGATCGACAGAAGTTCGCCGGAAACTTGCCGGAAGAAGCGATTGACGCACCGGAGCAAGCTGCAGAAATTGTCTTAGGATTTATCGTAGTTAGCACAATGATTAAATTGGAAATGGGAGGTGATCCCATTAGCTTAATCTTGGGGCAATTGGGCCCCTAAAAACCCAATTTGGGTCGAATGGATCTACCCATTCGGACCCTGATTGCTGTGGGAGGTGCAACCGCCCAAGCCAGGTGGTGCAACCGCCTGGGCTAAGTCTCCCAGGGAGACTGGGCGGTGCAACTGCCCCAGCTAGGAGGTGCAACCGCCTGGGATCAGTCTCCAAGTGAGACTGGGCGGTGCAACCTCTCTTGACAGGAGGTAGCACCGCCTGAGCTCGGTCTTCGAGCTCTAGCAGGCAGTGCAACCGCCTGAGCTCAGTCTTCGAGCTCTAGCAAAGAGATGCAGCCGCCCCTGACAGAGGTGGCACCGCCCAGAAGCTCAGTCTTCGAGCTCTGCCTGGTGGTGCAACCGCCCCAGTCAGGAGGTGCAACCGCCTAATCTCGAAATTTCGGGAATTGACAGTTTTGAGCCCCAAATTTGAACTGGGTTGGGGCCTATAAATACCCCACCCATTCAGCACTGAAAGGTAGCAACTTACACTCAAAATCTTGATATCTTTCTGTGATTCTTAGAGCTCAAAATTGTTGTAAAGGCCAAAAGTTCTCCTCCCTCTGTTCTTCAAAGTTTTGAGTTGTAAAGAGAGGAGAGAAAATTTCTGTAAGGGTTGTCTCCTAAGCCCGTCAAAATGAGTGAAACTATAAAAGGGTGGTTGGCCTTCGCCTATTGAAGGAATGCCTCTAGTTGACATCGGTGATCTCGTCGGTGGAGGAAGCCAAAAGTAGAGTAGGTCAAGATTGACTGAACCACTCTAAATCTCGGTTTGCATTTACTTTGAGCATTTTTATCTTTACTGTAAACCTCGTAAATAGCTACTGCCTTCTATGCTTTTACGAACGAGTTTCTAAGTTCAGAGCTTTCCGAATCTGCGTCTAAACATAAATCGGCTTTTTCGTACGATCATTACATTTCAGTTTACGTTTACATTTTGATTTCAATCATAACTGCAAACTGCCTTTGTAGATTTACTTTAACGTCATCTCGCTTAATCTTAAGTTAAAGTAATCTTAGAATCAGCTTTTATGTCGAAATCATTTTTTATCAAATGAACGCAACTTTCGGTTTTAATCGCTGAAAAATTTTCGCTGCACTAATTCACACCCCCCCCACCCCTCTTAGTGCTCTCAATCCTAACAATTGGTATCAGAGCGGGGTTAACTCTCAAACGGATTAAAACCCAAGAGAGATGGCTTACGCCGGAAACCAAGAGGGCCATTCTATTACACGTCCACCCATGTTCAATGGGACGGACTACACCTATTGGAAGACCCGAATGAGGATCTTTCTTATTTCTATGGATTTTGAACTTTGGAATCTTGTCGAAAATGATTTTTCGAAGTCTTCTCTTCTAATGATTGATTTGAATGATTTGGAGAAGAAGGCTTTCGCTCTTAATGCAAAGGCTATGAATGCCTTATTTTGTGCACTTGATAAAAACGAGTTTAATCGAGTTTTGATTTATGAAATCGCATTTGATATTTGGCACACACTTGAAGTGACTCATGAAGGCACAAGTAGAGTGAAAGAGTCAAAAATCAATCTTTTGTTACACTCTTTTGAACTTTTCCGGATGAAACCGAGTGAGACTATTGGCGACATGTTTACCCATTTCACGGATGTCGTCAACGATCTAAAAGGACTCGGAAAAAGTTTTTTAGATTTTGAGCTCGTAAATAAGATTCTAAGATCCCTTCCTAAAAGTTGGGATCCTAAAGTCACTGCTATTCAAGAGGCGAAAGATCTAAACAACTTCCCTCTTGAAGGACTAATTGGGTCATTAATGACCTACGAGATGACTTGTAAAGCTCATGAAGAGCAAGAAGACATCCTTCCAAAGAACAGGAAGGATATGGCACTTAAAACTTCAGAAGACCATTGGAGAGAAAACTCAAGTGATGAGGACTGTGACGATGACTTGGCACTTCTAACAAGAAAATTTAAAAAGTTCATTAAAAGAAACAAGTTTAAGAATGACAAAAAAAATAAACTTGAACCCAAGAAGGACCAAGTTATTTGCTATGAGTGCAAAAAGCCGGGACACTACAAGAGTGATTGTCCCCAAGTCAAAAAGAGAACATCAAAGAAGAAGGCGCCCAAAGCAACATGGGATGATTCGAGCGCGTCCGAAGAAGAGAAGTCCAACATCGAGCATGTTGCTCATTACGCCTTAATGGCCATCGGAGAGGAGGTAATGAATTTAATAGATGCAGATTTATCTTTCAATGAATTATTAAATGCCTTCTATGACTTATTTGATGAATGCAAGATTATCAATAGAAAATATAACTTCTTTATTGAAGATGTTTTGTTAGTTGATGGTTTAAAACATAACCTCTTGATTATTAGTCAATTATGTGATAAAGGATATATTATCAGATTTGAATCTAATGCTTGCATCATTGAAAAACCACACAAAAACATATCTATGATTGCATTGAAATAAAATAACGTATACACTATTGACATCAATGATTTGTGTAATGAAATGTGTTTTTCTGTTTTGAATGAGGATGCTTGGATATGGCATAGAAGATTAGGTCATGCTAGCATGAAACTAATCACTCAAATATCATCTAAAGAACTTGTAAGAGGAATTCCTCATATCAAGTTCATCAAAGATAATGTATGTGATGCTTGCCAACTAGGTAAACAAATTAAGGGTAGTTTCAAATCTAAGAATCAAGTAAGCACCTCTAGGCCCTTACAATTGATCCATATGGACTTGTTCGGACCAATCTCCACATCAAGCCTAGGAGGTAGCAAATACGCCTTCGTCATTGTGGATGACTATAGCAGATACACATGGACTTACTTCTTAAAACAGAAAAGTGAATGACTTAGATATTTTACCAAGTTTTGTAAACTTGTTCAGAATGAGAAAGGTTCTATGATTTCATCAATTAGAAGTGATCATGGTGGTGAATTTCAAAACTATGATTTCCAGGAATTTTGTGAACTCAATGGATACAACCATAATTTCTCTACTCCTAGAAATCCTCAACTAAATGGAGTAGTAGAAAGAAAAAATCGAAATTTATAAGAAATGGCAAGAACCATGTTGAATGAACACAACCTACCAAAATATTTTTGGGCCGAAGCCGTAAATACTGCATGCTATATTTTGAATAGAGTTCTAGTAAGACCCCTACTAACCAAAACTCCCTATGAGTTATGGAACAACAAGAAACCCAATGTTTCATACTTTAAAGTCTTTGGGTGTAAATGTTTTATCTTGAATGAAAAGGATAACCTAGGAAAATTTGATGCTAAATCCGATGAAAGAATCTTTCTTGGTTATTCTTCGGTTTCTAAAGCCTTTCGTATCTTCAATAAAAGAACCTTAATTATCGAAGAATCCATTCATATTGTTTTCAATGAGATTTCCGAAATCAGGAAAAATGATTTTAATGATGATGTCAATTTTGATTCCTTGAATTTAAATGAAACCCCTTCTCTAACTAGCAACTTGGATGCATCCACTTCCGAAACATCCTTACCCAAGGATTGGAAGTATGTAGATGCTCACCCCAAGGAGCTAATTTTAGGAGACACGTCAAAGGGGGTTCAAACACGATCTTCTCTTCAAAATTTTTGTGCGAACGCCGCCTTTCTCTCCCAAATTGAACCCAAATGTGTTGACGAAGCCATGAAAGATGATTCATGGATTATCGCAATGCAAGATGAACTGAATCAATTTGAGAGAAATGAGGTATGAAAGCTTGTTCCTAGGCCAAATGACCATTTAGTTATTGATCTAAATGGGTCTTCAGAAACAAGCAAGATGAAAATGGTATCGTGGTTAGAAACAAGGCTAGATTAGTGGCCAAAGGTTTCAACCAAGAAGAAGGTATCGATTACGAAGAAACCTTCGCTCCTATGGCTCGATTGGAAGCCATAAGGATGCTCCTTGCCTACGCTAGTAGTAATAATTTTAAGCTGTTTCAAATGGATGTTAAAAGCGCTTTTCTAAATGGCTTTATCTCCAAAGAAGTTTATGTTGAACAACCACCTGGATTTGAAAATAATAGCCTCCCTAATCATGTGTTTAGATTAACTAAAGCTCTCTATGGTTTAAAACAAGCCCCAAGGGCTTGGTATGAGAGACTTAGTTCTTTTTTTATCGAAAATAATTTCACAAAAGGCATGGTTGATACTACGTTGTTCATCAAGAATTTTGAAAATAATTTTATCATTGTTCATATTTATGTTGATGATATTATCTTTGGATCTACGAATGAATCTCTTTGTGAATCTTTTGCTAAACTATGAGTCTTGAATTCGAAATGAGCTTAATGGGAGAATTAACATTCTTCTTAGGCTTGCAAATCAAATAACTAAGCAATGACATCTTTATTAGTCAAACTAAATATGCGATGAATTTATTAAAAAAGTTTAATATGAACAACTCAACGGCTATTAACACTCCTATGAGCACCTCTACTAAGTTAGAAATTAATAAAAGTGGAGAAAGCTTAGATCAAAAAACTTATAGGGGTATGATAGGAAGTTTACTATACCTCACTGCAACCAAACTAGACATCATGTTCAGTGTACGACTTTATGCTAGATTTCAATCAAACCCTAAGATATCTCATCTCAAAGCAGTTAAAAGAATACTTAGATATCTTAATGGTACCACAAATCTAGGATTATGGTACCCAAAATCAAATAATTTTGAGTTAATTGCTTATGCTGATGCGGACTTTGCTGGCTGTAAACTAGATAGAAAAAGCACATCAGGATCATGTCAATTTTTAGGACATGCCCTTGTTTTCTGGTCATTTAAGAAACAAAACTCGGTTGCACTATCAACAACCGAAGCTTAATATATTGCAGCAAGTGCATGCTGTGCACAAGTTGTATGGATGAAAAACACCTTAGAAGATTACAAAGTTAATCTTAAGAATATTCCCATTAAATGTGATAACACAAGTGCAATATGCTTGACTAAGAATCCTATACAACACTCAAGAACAAAACACATTGATATTAGACATCACTTTATACGAGATCATATTACTAATCATGATGTAACCATAGAGTTCATTGATACTAAACATCAACTAGCTGACATTTTTACAAAACCTCTAAGTGAAGAACAATTTGATTTCATAAGAAGAGGATTAGGAATGTTGATGTGTCCGAATAGATAAATTATTGTTCGGACTTTATTGAATCACTTGATTGCCATGTGTTGAAATGTTTTGATTTTTGAAAAACTGTAGCATAATCTTGTCCGAATGCATTAAAGAATTCATCTCATTTTCGGATTCGCTTAACAGTTGGAATGACAAAAATCAAATACACTCTTATGAAAAATATTTTTTCGAAATGGATTTGATAAAATGACTTACCTCCTTCATGCACAAAGGATTATAACATAAAAGGAGAAGAAGTATTCAAAGCATTATACGTATCATGCCTTCCTTTATATGCTTGATTGTCATCATAAAAAAGGGGGAGATTGTTGAATCTCGGATTTTGATGATGAAGTCAATTGTCATTTGTTGTCTAACCTATATGTTCAGATAAGTGTGCAGGTTAACTACAATGAAAGTAAGACATGCAGCAGGAGTTGCGCCGGAGTCATGACAATGATCACGTTGGGAGTTCGAGAGCTCGACGGAAGTTTGGACTGTCGTCGGAGGTTCTACGGGAACAAATCCGAGAAGTCCATAAGCTTGCCAAAGAAGCTCGTCGAAACTTGCCAAGTGTATCGTCGCAAGTCCAGGAGTTTGCCGGAAGTCCGCAGGAGAATCACCGAGGGTTCATCGGATGATCAACGGAAGTTCGCCAGAAACTCGCCGGAAGAAGCAATTGACGCACCGAAGCAAGCTGCAGAAATTGTCTTAGGATTTATCGTAGTTAGCACAATGATTAAGTTGGAAATGGGAGGTGATCCCATTAGCTTAATCTTGGGGCAATTGGGCCCCTGAAAAACCCAATTTGGGCCGAATGGATCTACCCATTCGGACCTTGATTGCTGTGGGAGGTGCAACCGCCCAAGCTAGGAGGTGCAACCGCCTGGGCTAAGTCTCCTAGGGAGACTGGGCGGTGCAACCGCCCCAGCCAGGAGGTGCAACCGCCTGGGCTCAGTCTCCAAGCGAGATTGGGCGGTGCAACCTCTCCTGACAGGAGGTAGCACCGCCTGAGCTCGGTCTTCGAGCTCTGGCAAGCGGTGCAACCTATTGAATCTCGTATTTTGATGATGAAACTACTTGATATATGTTTATGATTTAATCTGCGTTTTGAGTGACGCAGGGTGCTTCGATCAGGATGAGACAATTAAAGCAGGAACATCATGTTGTGCCGGAGGAACATGTCAGAAGATTGGACGTCGGGCCGGTGGATCGGTCGACGTATCGACAAAAGGCTTCGGGTCGTGGACTCGGGCATCGGACCAAGAAGAGCAGGTATTGTGCGAAGGATATCAGAGTTGCGGAGTCAACTGGCTGATTGGGCAATAGGCTGCAGGAAAGGACGATGCGCCGAAGAATCGGACGAAGCGTCGAGGGACCAATGACATGCCGAACAACTTGGTTAATTGCTTAGGATTAATTGTCTCGATCGAAGTTTTTGTTTTGAGTGTGCAGGATTAACTATGATGGAAGAAAGACATGCAGCAGGAGTTGTGCCGGAGTCATGGCAATGATCACATTGGGAGTTCGTGAGCTCGACAGAAGTTCGGACAGTCGTCGGAGGTTCTGCGGGAACAAATCCGAAAAGTCCATAAGCTTACCAAAGGAGCTCGTCGGAACTTGCCATGTGGATCGTCGCAAGTCTAGGAGTTTGTCGGAAGTCCGCAGGAGCATCACCGAGGGTTCATCGGATGATCCGACGAAAGTTCGTCGGAAACTCGCCGGAAGAAGCGAGTGACGCACCGAAGCAAGCTGCAGAATATGTCGTAGAAAATAATCGTAGTTAGCACTTTGATTAAGTTAGAAATGGGAGGTGATCCCATTAGCTTAATCTTGGGGCAATTGGGCCCCTGAAGAACTCAAATTGGGTCGAATGGTTCAACCCATTTGGACCCAGGTTACTATGGGAGGTGCAACCGCCCAGGCAGGGAGGTAGCACCACCCAGGCTATGTCTCCCAGCAAGACTGGGCGGTGCAACCGCCTAGGGCTCAGTCTCCGAGCGAGACTGGGCGGTGCAACCTCCTCTATCAGGAGGTAGCACCGCCAGAGCTCAAGTTTCGAGCTCTGCCAAGCGGTGCAACCTCTCCAGTCAGGCGGTGCAACCGCCTGAGCTCGGTCTTCGAGCTCTGGTAGAGCGGTGCAACCGCCCCTGATAGATAGGTGCAACCGCCTGGGCTCAGTCCTCGAGCTCTACCAGGCGGTGCAACCTCTCCAGTCAGGAGGTGCAACTGCCTGATCCCGGATTCCGGGATTTGATCGTTTTGAGCTCCAGATTTGAACTGGGTTGGGGCCTATAAATACCCCACCCATTCAGCACTGAAAGCACAGAACACACACTCGAAATCTTGCTGTCTTTCTGTGTTTCTTAGAGCTCAAAACTGCTAGTTCTCCTCTTTTTATTCTTCAAGTTTGAGTTGTAAAGAGACGAGAGAAAACTTCTGTAAGGGTTGTCTCCTAAGCCCGTCAAAAGGAGTGAATCTGTAAGAGGGCAATTGGCCTTCGCCTATTGAAGGAAGGCCTCTAGTTGACATCGGTGACCTTGTCGGTGGAGGAAGCCAAAAGTGGAGTAGGTCAAGACTGACCGAACCACTCTAAATCTCTAGTTTGCTTTTATTTTGAGCACTTTATTATTACTGCAAACCTCCTACATAGCTACTGCTCTCTGCGTTTTTACGAACAAGTTTCTAAGTTCTGATCTTTCCGAATCTGCATTCAGACGTAAATCGGTGTTTTCGTACGATCTTTACATTGCAGTTTACATTTACGTTTTGATTCTATTTATAATTGCAAACTGTGTTTAGACGCAAACTGCGCTTAGACGCAATCTGCGCTTAGACGCAAACTGTGCTTAGACGCAAACTGCGCTTAGACGCAATCTGAGCTTAGACGCAAACTGTGCTTAGATGCAAACTACGCTTAGACGCAATCTGCATTTAGACGCAAACTGCATTTAGACGCAAACTGCGTAAACTACGCTTAGACGCAAACTGTGTTTAGATGTAACTTGCACTTAATCATAAGTAATCTTAGAATCGGCTTTTGCATCAAAATAGTTTTTATCGAACGAACGCAGCTTTCGTTTTTAATCGCTGAAAGATTTCCGCTGCACTAATTCACCCCCCCCCCCTCTTAGTGCTCTTGATCCTAACAATTGGTATCAGAGCAGGGTATTTCTCATTTCGGATTTACACCCGAGAGAAATGGCTCTTCAAGGCTTTCAAGAGGGCTTATCGGTCTTTTGTCCACCGTTATTTAACGAATTGGACTACACTTATTGGAAAACTCGAATGAGAGTTTTCTTGACTTCTTTGAATTTGGATTTATGGAATATCGTTGAAAATGATTTTCAACTTCCCTCTAAACCGATGAACGAATGGTCGGATTTGGAGAAGAAGTATTTTTCTTTAAATGCAAAGGCTATGAATGCCTTATTTTGTGCTTTGGACAAAAATGAGTTCAATCGGATTTCTACGTGCGAAACGGCTTTTGACATTTGGCAAACACTTGAAATCACGCACGAGGGAACTAGTAGAGTCAAAGACTCGAAAGTTAACATTTTATTGCATGATTTTGAGCTTTTTCGAATACAACCAAGCGAGACTATAGGCGACATGTACACCCATTTCACGGATGTCGTCAATAGTTTAAGAGCTCTTGGAAAATGTTTTTCGGATTTTGAACTCGTAAACAAGATTTTGCGCTCACTTTCTAAACCTTGGGATTCAAAAGTAACTGCTATTCAAGAATCGAAAAACTTGAACCAATTTCCACTTAAAGAACTAATTGGTTCATTGATCACATATGAAATGACGTGCAATACACGTGAAGAACTTGAGAACCACCTTCCAAAGAACAGGAAGGATTTTGGACATAGAACATTTGAAGACCACTCGAGCATAAGCTCAAGTGATTGTGAACTTAAACTACAAATGAAACAAAAATTAAAAAGTAAAAAGAACGGAACTACTTGCCTTGAACGCAAGAAGAAGAACAAAAATTGGGATGAATCGAGCTCCTCCGAAGATGAGGAGAAAATCAACAAAGGCGAGGTGGCAAACTACGCCTTTACGCCTTTCGACGCTGAGGTAATCAAAATGCCTTTAATTTACTTTGAAATTACATGATGCTTTTCATAAAGCATTTTTCTTTTTTATTTAATTTTCTTGAAAATTGCATATTTAATAATTTTATAATGAAAATACAAACAATTAGGAATCATGCTTATCATTCTAGTAATTTTGAAAATAATCATGAAAATTGCATGTTTATGATAAACAAAATGATTTTGATTAAAAATACCTTATGAAATCATGTTTAATTTGAAGTTATGATTAATGAGTATATATTTTTGAAATTATGTATGATGATTCTTGATATTTATGGATTATCGATTTTCATGATAATAACAGTGGCTTAAAAAAAAAAAAAAAAATTGATGCATGTTTTCATAAATGAAAAGGCATGCTAACATGAAATCAACCACTTAAAATGAAACACTTAAAAAGGGGGAAAATATATTATCAATGAAATCATGAATCTGTTTATGTTATAAATTTTGTGAGCCATAAAAATTATTTTGATGATTTAAATTTGAAATGAGTTTTATCAAAATCATGATCTTGATTTATCAAATTGAATGAATTGAAAATGAATGATGATTTTTCTCTTGAATGATTGTGACTTGTATTCCTTGTATTCATGATATGATTTTTATGCAACTCTTTGTATTCATGAAATATTTATCTCATCACCCAATTATTTCTTTTCAATATTCCTCAAGTGATGATATGAATGCATGAGATATTCATGAATTTATTTTGATGTATGCAAATGAGAAGCTTCGATCATGCATGGTAGGATGCAATGTGACAAATTAATACCATGATGATTTAAAATTTAGAATGATGCATATGTTTTTTTTTTTATGTGTATCATGAATGCTTTAAATGATAAATGTTTGGAATCATGATTAAAATGAAGTGATAAATACTTAAAAAATATTGATTTAATGTTCGGTATCATGAATACTTCATTATCATACATTAAAATAGTGATAAATATTTTGAAAATAAATGATTGTATCATGTTAGATGATTTTATATATTGTGCATGATAAGCTATAAGTGGTGATTGAAACAATGATTGAAATAATATGAATGATGATTTGGAATCATGCATATAATAATGAGTTTATATGTTTTGAAAATGTGCATGTTTTAATTTGAAAATATAATGATGCACAAATGAGATTGATACTAACCTTTGTCATGATTTAAAAATTGATGTAAAGGGTTTTTCCCTTCTTTTTGACAATGACAAAAGGGGAGATAGCTAGCTCGCACAATTCAAGAAGAAAGGAAAAATTGCACTTCTCAAAAGAGAAGAAATTGCTATCTTGAACATCACTAAGAAATGCTATCTTGCCTATCTCAAGAAGCAAAAAGTTAACTTGCACATCTAGCAAAACTTATATTTCAAGAAGCAAGAGTTGCTTTCTTGAACATCTCAAAATTGCTAGCTTGCGGGCCTTAAAATGTAGAAATTTTTTGCTAGCTTGTATATGGTAAACTTGCTATCATACTACCATGATGATGAGCATGCCTTATCTTCATGATTATATTTGAAAAACTATGGCAAAAATCTGTCCGAATGATTAAACCTATTAAAATTATTTTTCGGACTTTTTTTATTAAATGATCAAATCACTTGATTGCCATAATGATTTTACACAATTACTTGCCATGATTACATGTTGGAAATTATGTGCTTGAATACAAAAATTTCCATGATAATAAGCATGTTTTACCTTCATGAGTGTAATTGAATATCTCTAGTAAAACCCTGTCCGAATGTATGAAAGTGTCAAATTTCATTTTCGAATTTTCTTGATCCTAACAATTGGATTTTCTTGATACATTATCCTCTTCCGAACTTAACAAGCATATGTCATATCAAGTTTAATTCACATCATTGATTTTTGACATATGGAATCATCTAGCAAATGTACTTATCATGTGAAAAATATTTTTCGAGAAACATATTTGATGATTCCCTCTTACAAAAGAAAGATATTTTTACATACAAGGATTTGACTCACTTACATATCTTAATCCTTGCAAAAATGAAGTGTGCTTTAATATCTTATCGATTTGAACTTCACATATGGCTTTCCTCCTTCATGTAAAAAGATAACAAATAAAAAGGAAGAAGCAATAAAAGCTATCTCCATGTCATGTTTTCCTCGAGATGTTTGTATAATTGGTATCCTATCACTCACTGTTGGAAAATGACATGAACCAACTTATGGCATCGCACTTATATTTAAAATTTGCTTATATCGTTCTCCTTGTTGTTGATGACAAAGGGAGAGAAATATATAAATTGATACTATGAGTGCCATATTTGATGAATATGAATAGATGTTATGAATGTCATATTATGATGAGATATCAAAAGCAGCATTCATATGAATAGGTGCTATGAATGTCATATCATGTTAAAAGATATCAAGAACTTGAATCGTAATTTTACATGTTGATATCTTACCATTTAAGAATAGCAAACTTGCATGATGGTAACAATAGATATTATGTTTTTCATGCAATGAGTTAAACATACATCACAAACACTTGATTGTGGTACTTCTCCTTTTTGTTGATGACAAAGGGGGAGAAGTATGTTGATGACATGACATGTTATGCATAAGTTTATGATGACATGTTGTTTAGATTTTTGAATCTAAGTGTTTCTCTCAACATGGCATATTATTAGGGGGAGTGTGTTTAAACTCCAGGAGTTAAGTTTAACTCCGTCATCAAGTGGTTGTCATCATAAAAAAGGGGGAGATTGTTGAATCTCGTATTTTGATGATGAAACTACTTGATATATGTTTATGATTTAATCTGCATTTTGAGTGATGCAGGGTGCTTCGATCAGGATGAGACAATTAAAGCAGGAACATCATGTTGTGCCGGAGGAACATGTCAGTGTTGGGAAATCATAGGGGGGGGGCGACATCATATGCGCAGCGGAAGAACAAGAAAACAAAAATCCCCGATTCCCAAAAAGATGTTCATCGTCGTGCGAAGATTGGTGCGCAAAATCCGCAAAAAACACAAAAACTGCGTATAGAGATTGTGTTACCTAGGGAGATCGTATATCCCTGTTTCCTTTCAGATCCTTAGGAGAGGGTGAAGGAGGTCAAGCGTCCTCCTCTCTAGCGGTGATCTACACAGCAGGGTTGCGACGACGCTCCTCAAAACTCCAGGCCTACTCTGAGGTGGAGAGGGAGAGGAGAATAGGAAGGGCAAGCAAAAACTCTAGCCTATGAGGCTGTGAATCCCTCCTATTTATAGAGATCCCGTGTCAAAACCCTAATGGGTCCTTTCCCTAGTGGGTATTGGATCTGCATCCAATAAGACAAGGGCTCCGTCGGATATCTCATATCCGAACCTCTACTCATCGCAATGCCTACCATATGTGTGTGACCCTCTAGGCCCAATATCGAGCTGGCCGTGAGTCATACCTGTCAGAACTCCTTCTAACTCAGTGAATTATTATCTCTGTAATAATTCACTCGACTCATCGACTACAGAAGTACTAGGCCACTACGCCGTAGTCCCCAGACGATACAGGGGAATCCAATCCATTGGACCTGTCTGTCCTCAGTTACCATGTACCTATAGTCCCTCATCCATCTAATATCCCAGAGACCGTATATCGAGCATGGTGTTGTCAGACCCATACGGTTTCTACTCGAGTCTCGCTCTAATCGGATTCTCCCGGAGAACTCTTTCTCTCTCAACCCGAATGACCCTGGCCAGGGATTTGTCTGAGCAAGAACACATGGGATATTCCTCTCATGATACCGAGAGTGGATGATCCTCTATCGACACTCAATAGCCCTCGTAAGGTCGACTACCACTCCCAATGACCAGCTGTACTAGATCTGGGAACAGCCAAACCTATAAGTCTGGTATCAAAGAGTGGAGCACTCATACAGGACATCCTTGGTGTCTCAAGTCTAAGAACCAGATACACCACTAGGACTACGGAATTGTTGTCTGACAATAAGGCATCATCAACCATCCAGCATTCCGTAAGCGGATCAATCAGTGAACTCATTCTCCAATGAGCACCTGTACTGTATCCCTAGTGTCCCTACACGAGCAGCTATGAGACCAGCTGCATCCATCATATGGACGGGTATACAGCACACCAGTCTATCCGGTTATCACGATGTCCCTCTCAAGTAACCTATGACCGGGATTATTTAGGATATGTGTTTAAAGGTGAATCGATCTCATTATCGTGATCTCATCACGATACGATTCCCATTGCACAAATCCAAGGACATCACAATATATATGCATTTATGCAATAGTTATAAAGTGATATACGCCAAAATATAATAAGCAAAAAGATTCTGTATCAAGTCACACGTGCCATCACTCACGTGATTGGCTTGCTGGGCACTTATGACTAGCAATCTCCCACTTGACCTAAAGCCAATCACCTATGTGTCTGATCTCCATCAGACCCCTGTGACGCTCAAAGACAATCTGAGACAATGGCTTTGTTAGTGGATCTGCAATGTTATCTTCGGATGGAACTCTTTCCACTGCTACATCTCCTCGGGTCACGATCTCTCTGATAAGGTGGAACCTCCTCAGAACATGCTTAGATTTCTGATGAGACCTAGGTTCCTTCGCTTGAGCAGTTGCCCCGTTGTTATCGCAATATAGGGAAATCGGCTCCTCACTATCCGGCACGACTCCCAAATCTGTGATGAACTTCTTCAACCAGACTCCCTCCTTTGCTGCATCTGATGCAGCAATGTACTCCGCCTCTGTGGTCGGGTCAGCAGTGGTATCTTGCTTGGAACTCTTCCAGCACACTGCTCCTCCATTCAAGGTGTACACATACCCTGAATTCGACTTGCTATCATCGACATCAGACTGAAAACTTGAGTCAGTGTAGCCTTCAACCTTAAGGCTATTACCTCCATATACTAGTAAAAGATCCTTAGTCCTTCTCAAGTACTTAAGGATACACTTTACTGCTTTCCAGTGCTCCAAGCCTGGATCCGCCTGATACCTGCTCGTGACACTCAGAGCATGTGCTATATCAGGCCTAGTACATAGCATGGCATACATGATAGACCCTATTGCTGAGGCATAAGGTATCATATCCATGTTCGCCCTTTCTTCTGGAGTCTTTGGGGACATACTCGTAGAAAGCGATATCCCATGTCTCATCGGTATGAGACCTCTTTTGGAATTTTCCATGCCAAACCTTTTGACAATAGTTTCTATGTACCTGGACTGGGACAAGCCAAGCATCCTTTTGGATCTATCTCTATAGATTCTAATCCCCAAGATATAAGATGCTTCTCCTAAGTCCTTCATGGAGAAGTGTCTAGATAACCAAGCCTTTATTGTGGATAGCATTCCTATGTCATTCCCAATGATGAGGATGTCATCCACATATAACACCAAAAAGCTAATAGCGCTCCCACTTACCTTTCTGTATACACAAGGCTCATCTTCGTTCTTAACGAAGTCATAAGATCTGATTGCCTCATCAAATCTTATGTTCCAACTTCGGGAAGCTTGCTTTAGTCCATAAATGGATCTAAGCAACCTACACACCTTATCTGGGCAGTTCTTGGACACGAATCCCTCAGGTTGCATCATATACACCTCCTCCTCCAGGTTCCCGTTGAGGAATGCGGTTTTCACATCCATCTGCCAGATCTCATAATCATAGTGTGCTGCAATAGCCAATAGAATTCTGATGGATTTTAGCATTGCTACGGGTGAGAAAGTTTCGTCGTAGTCAACACCTTGCCTTTGACGATACCCCTTAGCCACTAGCCTTGCTTTATAGGTCTCTACCTTTCCATCTACTCCGATCTTTTTCTTAAAGATCCACTTGCAACCGATGGGTACAATACCTTCGGGTGCATCAACTAGGTTCCAAACCTTATTGGAGTACATAGAATCCATCTCAGAATTCATGGCTTCTTTCCACTTCCCGGAGTCTATACTCATAATAGCCTCCTCGTAGGTCTGAGGATCAATATCCTCTACATCCTCTGCTCTAATATGTCCCACATATCTCTCAGGAGGATGGGATACTCTATCAGACCTGCGTAAAGTTGAAACTTGTGTATTAGATACCTGAATAGACTCGGGCTGTAGAGTGGTGCTTGAGCTTGGTTCTCCAACCTCGCTCAATTCTATCATTCTCCCACTGTCTCCGTCAAGAATGTGTTCCTTCTCAAGGAACACTGCTCTCTTAGCTACAAAGACCTTTTGGTCCTCGAGATGATAGAAGTAATACCCACAAGTTTCCTTGGGGTATCCCACAAATTTACATCGCCCTGTCCTTGATTCTAACTTATCGGGGTTGTGTCTTTTAACATGGGCAGAGCAGCCCCAAATCTTAACTACTTTAAGATCAGGCTTCTTCCCTTTCCATATCTCATATGGTGTAGACACCACCGACTTAGTTGGAACTCTGTTCAGAAGGTAAGCTGCGGTTTCTAGGGCATATCCCCAGAATGAGATGGGTAGGTCAGCGAAACTCATCATGGACCGTACCATATCTAATAATGTACGATTTCTCCTTTCAGAGACACCATTGAGCTGAGGTGTATAAGGAGGTGTCCATTGGGATAATATCCCATGGTCCTTGAGGAAGTGAGTAAACTCTGTACTTAAGCACTCACCTCCTCGATCTGATCGAAGAGTTTTGATACTCTTTCCAGTCTGGTTCTCCACCTCATTCTTATACTTTCTGAATTTCTCAAAGGCCTCGGACTTGTACTTCATTAAGTACACATATCCATACCTTGAGAAATCATCAGTAAATATAATGAAGTAGGAGTAACCTCCAATGGCATGAGTTGACATGGGTCCACATACATCACTATGTATGAGTTCCAACAACTCAGTGGCTCTCTCTCCAGTTCCACTAAATGGAGAGTTGGTCAGTTTTTCACGAAGGCAAGGCTCGCAAGTTGCATATGACACATAGTCGAATGGATCTAGATATCCATTATTTAGCAACTTTTGAATCCTTCTTTCATAGATGTACCTAGCCTACAATGCCATAGGTATGCACTGTTCACCTCATCTCGTTTCCTCTTAGACACTTACATTCATGATATGTGGAGTAGTGTCTTGCATAAACAAACCTTTATGCAATATTCCTCTCGTCAATCTCCCCTCGGCTTTGCTAGAATTTACAATAAATTGTAGATGTGATAAGCAATATTGGTATCCAATACCAATGCATTATCACAAAAATCTGCCAATTGGAGATTGATCATGAATGTACCTGAAGCTTCATCAAGCTTTTGTTTCGCCCTTTCTGCAAGGTACTCTTTGCAGTTTCTCTTCCAGTGCCCATCTTTACCACAGTGGAAGCACTGGCCTTTGTCCTTTGTTGGGTCTTTCTTAGCAACCTTTGCTTTACCTTGTTTGCCCTTGCCCTTTTCCTTCTTAAGGGACCTTTCTGCTTTCCTTTTCTTTCTGGTCTCACCAGTGTAGAGAACTGGCTTCTCTTTCTTAATAGTACTCTCTGCCTCCCTCAACATATTGAGGAGCTCTGGGAGAGTCACCTCAAGCTTGTTCATATTAAAGTTCATTATGAACTGTGAAAAGGAATCTGGTAGGGACTGAAGCACAATGTCCACACACAAGTTATCCTCTAGGACCATTCCTAGACCTGTGAGTTTCTCTATCCACTCAATCATCTTTAGGACATGGTTCTGAACCGGTGTCCCCTCAGTCATCCTAGCGCGGAAAAGGCTCTTGGATATCTCATATCGTTGAGTCCTTCCCTGTTCCTCAAACAATTTACGGATATGTAGGAGAATGGATCTGGCATCCATCTTTTCATGTTGTCTCTGTAACTCTGGAGTCATAGAGCCCAACATATAGCACTGAGCAAGAGTGGAGTCATCAATGTACTTCACGTAGCGAGCGATCTCATCCTCGCTTGCCCCTTCTTCGGGCGTAGGCATCACTGTATCAAGGACGCACACGATTTTCTCCGCTGTGAGAACAATTCTCAAGTTACGGAGCCAATCCGTATAATTTGGACCAGTGAGGCGGTTGACATCAAGTATGCCACGTAAGGGATTTGAAAGCGACATTTTCTGAAAATAAAGATGTAGCAAAAATGAATAACATGCAGATTTTGCAAGAAATAAACTATCAAGATATGGACTTCTATCTTAATATGCTCCCACTATTTTACTAACGAGTCACGCGACACCCTCAGCACGTGAAACGGAAGTCTCCGGCAGACTTCTAGTGGGGATCAGGATCCAATCAGCGTCTTAGTGTAACCTCGAGGGACTCGACCAATCACACTAAGCCTAAAAGGTAGACAACTCTTGCCGATCACAACTCCTTGTGATTCCCGTCCTGTTCGGCCTCCGAATCACCATGGCCTCGAGGGACTCGACCAACCATGATGCTCGGTTAAGTCAACACCTTCGTTACAAGATGAGTCTGATTTGATGATATACCCTCGAGGGACTCGACCAAGCATATCATGCCCTCAGGTCATCGGTGACATCTCTATGTCGTAAGCAAGATAGCGAATCGCGATATAGGTGAGTCTCGAGGGACTCGACCAACTCAACCTACACCGGGATTCGGTTCCTACTCATAACGATGGAAGGCCACATGGGTCAATCTAATTGCCTCACGTTTACCGACTTAATATTATCGAGAGATGTTTCTATGATTTGGTCTCCTAATATGACATGTCACACATATACATATTTAATATATATCTACATCGCATGCAAATATATATACATATCTAGTATGTGTATAAGCAATCACACCAGATGATCATGGACCACAACCTAATATGATTAGGCCCGAGCCAGTAGGCCTAATCACTCACATCAAGATCTATGTGTGCAACGGTGCATCTCCATGCCTTGTGATCGTCCATCTCGTCCTCGTCGGTTCCGTCGATATCTTGATGCATCTCCATGCATCACGATCGTCCGTCTCGTGGGTCCCGCTATGGCTTCCACGCTCCCGCTGCGCCTCCTCATGTGATTACAACTTAATCATAGGCACGCAGGCCCGACAATAAACGAGAAATATAATGGAGGTTCGCAGACCTCAATAATAATAATCACAAGTACACACATCACACGGTCCATGATCATCCGTCCACTCATCATACATCACATGTATAAATAATCATCATCATGTAGGACTACTAGATAATAATAAAAATAATAATCAACTAAACCTTTTAATTAATTAATATTTTCTGAAATCAGGGATATATAGGGAATTTCTCAATTCCTAAGGGTATTTTCGTAATTTGGACAAAAGACAGAAACTGGAATTTCTCAAATTCCGAGGGGCAAAACTGTATTTTGCGTAGAAAACCCTAATACCCTTTCCCCTTTTCGCTGCTGCCGCCGCCGCCACCCTGCCGGCGGCGGCCTGTGCGGCGGGGCGAGGGCACTGCCCTCGCCTGCAGGTGGCACGCCCGCTGGCGGCGATGCCGCTGCGGGTGGGCGCCCTCTTCGGGCGCCGCCGCCTCCGCGGGCGGTTCTGCCCGCGAGTTAGCGCCCGCAGGTGGTGCTGCCTCGCTGGCGGCCGCCCCTGCGGGGTTTTTGCCCGTGGGAGCAGCGGCCATAGGCGCCGCTGCCCTGCGGTGCCTCAGCCCGCGCTGCTGCCCCGCGGCGCCTCTGCCCGCGGGCTCAGTGGCCGCAGGCGCTTCTACCGAGCGGGCTGCCAGCCTCGCCGGCCGCAAGCCTGCTGCAAGCAGACAGCCGGCCGGCTGCTGCAGGCACAGCGCTTGCGCATGTGCCGGCGCTGTGCTGCCTGGCTGCGGCTGCGGCTGGCTGCAGGCATGCAGATCGAGGGCAGCAACTGTTGCTGCCCTTCCTCGCTTTTGCGTCAACGATTTTGACGTCAATATTCTTCCTAAACACAACACACGCAGTTCAAAAACCAATCATTCGCACGAACAACCTGGCTCTGATACCACTGTTGGGAAATCATAGGGGGGGGGCGACATCATATGCGCAGCGGAAGAACAAGAAAACAAAAATCCCCGATTCCCAAAAAGATGTTCATCGTCGTGCGAAGATTGGTGCGCAAAATCCACAAAAAACACAAAAACTGCATATAGAGATTGTGTTACCTAGGGAGATCGTATATCCCTGTTTCCTTGCAGATCCTTAGGAGAGGGTGAAGGAGGTCAAGCGTCCTCCTCTCTAGCGGTGATCCACACAGCAGGGTTGCGACGACGCTCCTCAAAACTCCAGGCCTACTCTGAGGTGGAGAGGGAGAGGAGAATAGGAAGGGCAAGCAAACACTCTAGCCTATGAGGCTCTGAATCCCTCCTATTTATAGAGATCCCGTGTCAAAACCCTAATGGGTCCTTTCCCTAGTGGGTATTGGATCTGCATCCAATAAGACAAGGGCTCCGTCGGATATCTCATATCCGAACCTCTACTCATCGCAATGCCTACCATATGTGTGTGACCCTCTAGGCCCAATATCGAGCTGGCCGTGAGTCATACCTGTCAGAACTCCTTCTAACTCAGTGAATTATTATCTCTGTAATAATTCACTCGACTCATCGACTACGGAAGTACTAGGCCACTACGCCGTAGTCCCCAGACGATACAGGGGAATCCAATCCATTGGACCTGTCTGTCCTCAGTTACCATGTACCTATAGTCCCTCATCCATCTAATATCCCAGAGACCGTATATCGAGCATGGTGCTGTCAGACCCATACGGTTTCTACTCGAGTCTCGCTCTAATCGGATTCTCCCGGAGAACTCTTTCTCTCTCAACCCGAATGACCCTGGCCAGGGATTTGTCTGAGCAAGAACACATGGGATATTCCTCTCATGATACCGAGAGTGGATGATCCTCTATCGACACTCAATAGCCCTCGTAAGGTCGACTACCACTCCCAATGACCAGCTGTACTAGATTTGGGAACAGCCAAACCTATAAGTCTGGTATCAAAGAGTGGAGCACTCATACAGGACATCCTTGGTGTCTCAAGTCTAAGAAACAGATACACCACTAGGACTACGGAATTGTTGTCTGACAATAAGGCATCATCAACCATCCAGCATTCCGTAAGCGGATCAATCAGTGAACTCATTCTCCAATGAGCACCTGTACTGTATCCCTAGTGTCCCTACACGAGCAGCTATGAGACCAGCTGCATCCATCATATGGACGGGTATACAGCACACCAGTCTATCCGGTTATCACGATGTCCCTCTCGAGTAACCTATGACCGGGATTATTTCGGATATGTGTTTAAAGGTGAATCGATCTCATTATCGTGATCTCATCACGATCCGATTCCCATTGCACAAATCCAAGGACATCACAATATATATGCATTTATGCAATAGTTATAAAGTGATATACGCCAAAATATAATAAGCAAAAAGATTCTGTATCAAGTCACACGTGCCATCACTCACGTGATTGGCTTGCTGGGCACTTATGACTAGCAGTCAGAAGATTGGACGTTGGGTCGGTGGATCGGTCGACGTATCGACAGAAGGCTTCGGGTCGTGGACTCGGGCATCGGGCCAAGAAGAGCGGGTATTATGCTAAGGATATCGGAGTTGCGGAGTCAACTGGCCGATTGGGCAATAGGCTATAGGAAAGGACGATGCACCGAAGAATCGGACGAAGCGTCGAGGGACCAATGACATGCCGGACAACTTGGTTAATTACTTAGGATTAATTGTCTCGATTGAAGTTTTTGTTTTGAGTGTGCAGGATTAACTACGATGGAAGAAAGACATGCAGCAGGAGTTACGCCGGAGTCATGACAATGATCACATTGGGAGTTCGTGAGCTCGACAGAAGTTCGGACAGTCGTCGGAGGTTCTGCGGGAACAAATCCGAGAAGTCCAGAAACTTACCAAAGGAGCTCGTCGGAACTTGCCATGTGGATCGTCGCAAGTCCAGGAGTTTGCCGGAAGTCCGAAGGAGCATCACCGAGGGTTCATCGGATGATCGACGGAAGTTCGTCGGAAACTCGCCGGAAGAAGCGAGTGACGCACCGAAGCAATCTGCAGAATATGACTTAGGAAATAATCGTAGTTAGCACTTTGATTAAGTTAGAAATGGGAGGTGATCCCATTAGCTTAATCTTGGGGCAATTGGGCCCCTGAAGAACTCAAATTGGGTCGAATGGTTCAACCCATTCGGACCCAGGTTACTGTGGGAGGTGCAACCGCCCAAGCAGGGAGGTAGCACCGCCCAGGCTATGTCTCCCAACGAGACTGGGCGGTGCAACCGCCCCAGCCAAGAGGTGCAACCGCCCAGGGCTCAGTCTCCGAGCGAGACTAGGCGGTGCAACCTCCTCTGTTAGGAGGTAGCACCGCCAGAGCTCAAGTTTCGAGCTCTGCCAGGCGGTGCAACCTCTCCAGTCAGGCGGTGCAACCGCCTGAGCTCGGTCTTCGAGCTCTGGCAGAGCGGTGCAACCGCCCCTGACAAAGAGGTGCAACCACCTGGGCTCAGTCCTCGAGCTCTGCTAGGCGGTGCAACCTCTCCAGTCAGGAGGTGCAACCGCCTGATCCCGGAATTCCGGGATTTCATCGTTTTGAGCTCCAAATTTAAACTGGGTTGGGGCCTATAAATACCCCACCCATTCAACACTGAAAGCACAGAACACACACTCGAAATCTTGCTGTCTTTCTGTGTTTCTTAGAGCTCAAAACTGCTAGTTCAACTCTTTCTATTCTTCAAGTTTGAGTTGTAAAGAGAGGAGAGAAAACTTCTGTAAGGGTTGTCTCCTAAGCCCGTCAAAAGGAGTGAATCTGTAAGAGGGCAGTTGGCCTTCGCCTATTGAAGGAAGGCCTCTAGTTGACGTCGGTGACCTCGTCGGTGGAGGAAGCCAAAAGTGGAGTAGGTCAAGACTGACCGAACCACTCTAAATCTCTGGTTTGCTTTTATTTTGAGCACTTTATCATTACTACAAACCTCCTACATAGCTACTGCTCTCTGCGCTTTTACGAACAAGTTTCTATGTTCTGATCTTTCCGAATCTGCATTCAGACGTAAATCGGTGTTTTCATACGATCTTTACATTGCAGTTTACATTTACGTTTTGATTCTATTTATAACTGCAAACTGTGTTTAGCGCAAACTGCGCTTAGACGCAATCTGCGCTTAGACGCAAACTGCGCTTAGACGTAATCTGAGCTTAGACGCAAACTGCGCTTAGATGCAAACTGCGCTTAGACGCAATCTGCATTTAGACGCAAACTGCATTTAGATGCAAACTGCGTAAACTGCACTTAGACGCAAACTGTGTTTAGATGTAACCTGCACTTAATCATAAGTAATCTTAGAATCGGTTTTTGCATCAAAATAGTTTTTATCGAACGAACGCAGCTTTCGTTTTTAATCGTTGAAAGATTTTCGCAGCAATAATACACCCCCCCCCCCCCCCCCCCCCCCCCGCCTCTTAGTGCTCTCGATCCTAATACAACCGCCCCAGTCAGGAGGTGCAACCGCCTGAGCTCGGTCTTCGAGCTCTGGCAGAGAGGTGCAACCGCCCCTGACAGAGGTGGCACCGTCCAGAGGCTCAGTCTTCGAGCTCTGCCAGGCGGTGCAACCGCCCCAGTCAGGAGGTGCAATCGGTTGATCCCGGAATTCCGGGAATTGATAGTTTTGAGCTCCAAATTTGAACTGGGTTGGGGCCTATAAATACCCCACCCATTCAGCACTGAAAGGTAGCAACTTGCACTCGAAATCTTGATATCTTTCTATGATTCTTAGAGCTCAAAATTGTTGTACAGGCCAAAAGTTCTCCTCCCTCTGTTCTTCAAAGTTTTGAGTTGTAAAGAGAGGAGAGAAAATTTCTGTAAGGGCTGTCTCCTAAGCCCGTCAAAAGGAGTGAAACTGTAAAAGGGTGGTTGGCCTTCGCCTATTGAAGGAAGGCCTCTAGTTGACGTCGGTGACCTCGTCGGTGGAGGAAGCCAAAAGTGGAGTAGGTCAAGATTGACCGAACCACTCTAAATCTCGGTTTGCATTTACTTTGAGCATTTTTATCTTTACTGCAAACCTCCTAAATAGCTACTACCTTCTGCACTTTTACGAACGAGTTTCTAAGTTCAAAGCTTTCCGTATCTGCGTCTAAACGTAAATCGGCTTATTCGTACGATCATTACATTTCAGTTTACGTTTATGTTTTGATTTCAATCATAACTGTAAACTGCCTTTGTAGATTTACTTTAACGTCATCTCGCTTAATCTTAAGTTAAAGTAATCTTAGAATCAGCTTTTACGTCGAAATCGTTTTTTATCAAACGAACGAAGCTTTCGGTTTTAATCACTGAAAAATTTCCGCTGCACTAATTCACCCCCCCCCTCTTAGTGCTCTCGATCCTAACAGAATGGGTAGGGTATTTATAGGCCCCAACCCAGTTCAAATTTGGAGCTCAAAACTGTCAATTCCCGGAATTCCGGGATCAGGCGGTTGCACCTCCTGACTGGAGCGGTTGCACCGCCTGGCAGAGCTCGAAGACTGAGCCTCTGGGCGGTGCCACCTCCTGTCAGGGGCAGTTGCACCTCCTACCAGAGCTCGAAGATTGAGCTCAGGCGGTTGCACCTCTTGACTGAGGCGGTTGCACCGCCGGGTAGAGCTCGAAGACTGAGCTCAAGCGGTGCCACCTCCTGTTAGGGGAGGTTGCACCGCCCAATCTCGCTCGGAGACTGAGCCCAAGCGGTGCCACCACCTGGCTGGGGCAGTTGCACCGCCCAGTCTCACTCGGAGACTTAGCCTAGGCGGTGCTACCTCCTAGCCTGGGCGGTTGCACCTCCCACAGCAATCAGGGTCCGAATGGGTTGATCTATTCGGCCCAATTTGGCTTTTTTAGGGGCCCAATTGCTAGTCATAAGTGCCCAGCAAGCCAATCACGTGAGTGATGGCACGTGTGACTTGATACAGAATCTTTTTGCTTATTATATTTTGGCATATATCACTTTATAACTATTGCATAAATGCATATATATTGTGATGTCCTTGGATTTGTGCAATGGGAATCGGATCGTAATGAGATCACGATAATGAGATCGATTCACTTTTAAACACATATCCTAAATAATCCCGGTCATAGGTTACTCGATAGGGACATCGTGATAACCGGATAGACTGGTGTGCTGTATACCCGTCCATATGATGGATGCAGCTGGTCTCATAGCTGCTCGTGTAGGGACACTAGGGATACAGTACAGGTGCTCATTGGAGAATGAGTTCACTGATTGATCCGCTTACGGAATGCTGGATGGTTGATGATGCCTTATTGTCAGACAACAATTCCGTAGTCCTAGTGGTGTATCTGGTTCTTAGACTTGAGACACCAAGGATGTCCTGTATGAGTGCTCCACTCTTTGATACCAGACTTATAGGTTTGGCTGTTCCCAGATCTAGTACAGCTGGTCATTGGGAGTGGTAGTCGACCTTACGAGGGCTATTGAGTGTCGATAGAGGATCATCCACTCTCGGTATCATGAGAGGAATATCCCATGTGTTCTTGCTCAGACTAATCCCTGGCCAGGGTCATTCGGGTTGAGAGAGAAAGAGTTCTCCGGGAGAATCCGATTAGAGCGAGACTCGAGTAGAAACCGTATGGGTCTGACAGCACCATGCTCGATATACGGTCTCTGGGATATTAGATGGATGAGGGACTATAGGTACATGGTAACTGAGGACAGACAGGTCCAATGGATTGGATTCCCCTGTATCGTCTGGGGACTACGGTGTAGTGGCCTAGTACTTCCGTAGTCGATGAGTCGAGTGAATTATTACAGAGATAATAATTCACTTAGTTAGAAGGAGTTCTGACAGGTATGACTCACGGCCAGCTCGATATTGGGCCTAGAGGGTCACACACATATGGTAGGCATTGCGATGAGTAGAGGTTCGGATATGAGATATCCGACGGAGCCCTTGTCTTATTGGATGCAGATCCAATACCCACAAGGGAAAGGACCCATTAGGGTTCTGACACGGGATCTCTATAAATAGGAGGGATTCACAGCCTCATAGGCTAGAGTCTTTGCTTGCCCTTCCTATTCTCCTCTCCCTCTCCACCTCAGAGTAGGCCTGGAGTTTTGAGGAGCGTCGTCGCAACCCTGCTGTGTGGATCACCGCTAGAGAGGAGGACGCTTGACCTCCTTCACCCTCTCCTAATGATCTGCAAGGAAACAGGGATATACGATCTCCCTAGGTAACACAATCTCTATACGCAGTTTTGTGTTTTGCGGATTTTTGCGCACCAATCTTCGCACGACGACGAACATCTTTTTGGGAATCGGGGATTTTGTTTTCTTGTTCTTCCGCTGCGCATATGATGTCGCCCCCCCCCTATGATTTCCCAACAGTGGTATCAGAGCCAGGTTGTTCGTGCGAATGATTGGTTTTTGAACTGCGTGTGTTGTGTTTAGGAAGAATATTGACGTCAAAATCGTTGACGCAAAAGCGAGGAAGGGCAGCAACAGTTGCTGCCCTCGATCTGCATGCCTGCAGCCAACCGCAGCCGCAGCCAGGCAGCACAGCGCCGGCGCATGCGCAAGCGCTGTGCCTGCAGCAACCGGCCGGCGGTCTGCTTGCAGCAGGCTTGCGACCGGCGGGGCTGGCAGCCCGCTCGGTAGAAGCGCCTGCGGCCACTGAGCCCGCGGGTAGAGGCGCCGCGGGGCAGCAGCGCGGGCTGAGGCACCGCAGGGCAGCGGCGCTTGTGGCCGCTGCTCCCACGGGCAAAAACCCCGCAGGGGCGGCCGCCAGCGAGGCAGCACCACCTGAGGGCGCTGACTCACGGGCAGAACCGCCCGCGGAGGCGGCGGCGCCCGAAGAGGGCGCCCACCCGCAGCGGCATCGCCGCCAGCGGGCGTGCCGCCTGCAGGCGAGGGCAGTGCCCTCGCCCCGCCGCACAGGCCGTCGCCGGCAGGGTGGCGGCGGCGGCAGCAGCGAAAAGGGGAAAGGGTATTAGGGTTTTCTGCGCAAAAGATAGTTTTGCCCCTCGGAATTTGAGAAATTCCAGTTTCTGTCTTTTGTCCAAATTATGAAAATACCCTTAGGAATTGAGAAATTCCCTATATATCCCTGATTTCAGAAAATATTAATTAATTAAAAGGTTTAGTTGATTATTATTTTTATTATTATCTAGTAGTCCTACATGATGATGATTATTTATACATGTGATGTATGATGAGTGGACGGATGATCATGGACCGTGTGATGTGTGTACTTGTGATTATTATTATTGAGGTCTGCGAACCTCCATTATATTTCTCGTTTATTGTCGGGCCTGCGTGCCTATGATTAAGTTGTAATCACATGAGGAGGCGCAGCGGGAGCGTGGAAGCCATAGCGGGACCCACGAGACGGACGATCGTGATGCATGAAGATGCATCAAGATGTCGACGGAACCAACGAGGACGAGATGGACGATCACAAGGCATGGAGATGCACCGTTGCACACATAGATCTTGATGTGAGTGATTAGGCCTACTGGCTCGGGCCTAATCATATTAGGTTGTGGTCCATGATCATCTGGTGTGATTGCTTATACACATACTAGATATGTATATATATTTGCATGCGATGTAGATATATATTAAATATGTATATGTGTGACATGTCATATTAGGAGACCAAATCATAGAAACATCTCTCGATAATATTAAGTCGGTAAACGTGAGGCAATTAGATTGACCCACGTGGCCTTCCATCGTTATGAGTAGGAACCGAATCCCGGTGTAGGTTGAGTTGGTCGAGTCCCTCGAGACTCACCTATATCGCGATTCGCTATCTTGCTTACGACATAGAGATGTCACCGGTGACCTGAGGGCATGATATGCTTGGTCGAGTCCCTCGAGGGTATATCATCAAATCAGACTCATCTTGTAACGAAGGTGTTGACTTAACCGAGCATCATGGTTGGTCGAGTCCCTCGAGGCCATGGTGATTCGGAGGCCGAACAGGACGGGAATCACAAGGAGTTGTGATCGGCAAGAGTTGTCTACCTTTTAGGCTTAGTGTGATTGGTCGAGTCCCTCGAGGTTACACTAAGACGCTGATTGGATCCTGATCCCCACTAGAAGTCTGCCGGAGACTTCCGTTTCACGTGCTGAGGGTGTCGCGTGACTCGTTAGTAAAATAGTGGGAGCATATTAAGATAAAAGTCCATATCTTGATAGTTTATTTCTTGCAAAATCTGCATGTTATTCATTTTTGCTACATCTTTATTTTCAGAAAATGTCGCTTTCAAATCCCTTACGTGGCATACTTGATGTCAACCGCCTCACTGGTCCAAATTATACGGATTGGCTCCGTAACTTGAGAATTGTTCTCACAGCGGAGAAAATCGTGCACGTCCTTGATACAGTGATGCCTACGCCCGAAGAAGGGGCAAGCGAGGATGAGATCGCTCGCTACGTGAAGTACATTGATGACTCCACTCTTGCTCAGTGCTATATGTTGGGCTCTATGACTCCAGAGTTATAGAGACAACATGAAAAGATGGATGCCAGATCCATTCTCCTACATGTCCGTAAATTGTTTGAGGAACAGGGAAGGACTCAACGATATGAGATATCCAAGAGCCTTTTCCGCGCTAGGATGACTGAGGGGACACCGGTTCAGAACCATGTCCTAAAGATGATTGAGTGGATAGAGAAACTCACAGGTCTAGGAATGGTCCTAGAGGATAACTTGTGTGTGGACATTGTGCTTCAGTCCCTACCAGATTCCTTTTCACAGTTCATAATGAACTTTAATATGAACAAGCTTGAGGTGACTCTCCCAGAGCTCCTCAATATGTTGAGGGAGGCAGAGAGTACTATTAAGAAAGAGAAGCCAGTTCTCTACACTGGTGAGACCAGAAAGAAAAGGAAAGCAGAAAGGTCCCTTAAGAAGGGAAAGGGCAAGGGCAAACAAGGTAAAGCAAAGGTTGCTAAGAAAGACCCAACAAAGGACAAAGGCCAGTGCTTCCACTGTGGTAAAGATGGGCACTGGAAGAGGAACTACAAAGAGTACCTTGTAGAAAAGGCGAAATAGAAGCTTGGAGAAGCTTCAGGTATATTCATGATCAATCTCCAATTGGCAGATTTTTGTGATAATGCATTGGTATTGGATACCAATATTGCTTATCACATCTACAATTTATTGTAAATTCTAGCAAAGCCGAGGGGAGATTGACGAGAGGAATATTGCATAAAGGTTTGTTTATGCAAGACACTATGTGTATACCTGTGGCATTGTAGGCTAGGTCACATACATGAAAGAAGGATTCAAAAGTTGCTAAATGATGGATATCTAGATCCATTCGACTATGTGTCATATGCAACTTGTGAGCCTTGCATTCGTGGAAAACTGACCAAATCTCCATTTAGTAGAACTGGAGAGAGAGCCACTAAGTTGTTGGAACTCATACATAGTGATGTATGTGGACCCATGTCAACTCATGCCATTGGAGGTTACTCCTACTTCATTACATTTACTGATGATTTCTCAAGGTATGGATATGTGTACTTAACGAAGTACAAGTCCGAGGCCTTTGAGAAATTCAGAGAGTATAAGAATGAGGTGGAGAACCAGACTGGAAAGAGTATCAAAACTCTTCGATCAGATTGAGGAGGTGAGTACTTAAGTACAGAGTTTACTCAATTCCTCAAGGACTATGGGATATTATCCAAATGGACACCTCCTTATACACCTCAGCTCAATGGTGTCTCTGAAAGGAGAAATCGTACATTATTAGATATGGTACGGTCCATGATGAGTTTCGCTGACCTACCCATCTCATTCTGGGGATATGCCCTAGAAACCGTAGCTTACCTTCTGAACAGAGTTCCAACTAAGTCGGTGGTGTCTACACCATATGAGATATGGAAAGGGAAGAAGCCTGATCTTAAAGTAGTTAAGATTTGGGGCTGCTCTGCCCATGTTAAAAGACACAACCCCGATAAGTTAGAATCAAGGACAGGGCGATGTAAATTTGTGGGATACCCCAAGGAAACTTGTGGGTATTACTTCTATCATCTCGAGGACCAAAAGGTCTTTGTAGCTAAGAGAGCAGTGTTCCTTGAGAAGGAACACATTCTTGACGGAGACAGTGGGAGAATGATAGAATTGAGCGAGGTTGGAGAACCAAGCTCAAGCACCACTCTACAGCCCGAGTCTGTTCAGGTATCTAATACACAAGTTTCAACTTTACGCAGGTCTGATAGAGTATCCCATCCTCCTGAGAGATATGTGGGACATATTAGAGCAGAGGATGTAGAGGATATTGATCCTCAGACCTACGAGGAGGCTATTATGAGTATAGACTCCGGGAAGTGGAAAGAAGCCATGAATTCTGAGATGGATTCTATGTACTCCAATAAGGTTTGGAACCTAGTTGATGCACCCGAAGGTATTGTACCCATCGGTTGCAAGTGGATCTTTAAGAAAAAGATCGGAGTAGATGGAAAGGTAGAGACCTATAAAGCAAGGCTAGTGGCTAAGGGGTATCGTCAAAGGCAAGGTGTTGACTACGACGAAACTTTCTCACTCGTAGCAATGCTAAAATCCATCAGAATTCTATTGGCTATTGCAGCACACTATGATTATGAGATCTAGCAGATGGATGTGAAAACCGCATTCCTCAACGGGAACCTGGAGGAGGAGGTGTATATGATGCAACCTGAGGGATTCGTGTCCAAGAACTGCCCAGATAAGGTGTGTAGGTTGCTTAGATCCATTTATGGACTAAAGCAAGCTTCCCGAAGTTGGAACATAAGATTTGATGAGGCAATCAGATCTTATGACTTCGTTAAGAACGAAGATGAGCCTTGTGTATACAGAAAGGTAAGTGGGAGCGCTATTAGCTTTTTGGTGTTATATGTGGATGACATCCTCATCATTGGGAATGACATAGGAATGCTATCCACAATAAAGGCTTGGTTATCTAGACACTTCTCCATGAAGGACTTAGGAGAAGCATCTTATATCTTGGGGATTAGAATCTATAGAGATAGATCCAAAAGGATGCTTGGCTTGTCCCAGTCCAGGTACATAGAAACTATTGTCAAAAGGTTTGGCATGGAAAATTCCAAAAGAGGTCTCATACCGATGAGACATGGGATATCGCTTTCTACGAGTATGTCCCCAAAGACTCCAGAAGAAAGGGCGAACATGGATATGATACCTTATGCCTCAGCAATAGGGTCTATCATGTATGCCATGCTATGTACTAGGCCTGATATAGCGCATGCTCTGAGTGTCACGAGCAGGTATCAGGCGGATCCAGGCTTGGAGCACTGGAAAGCAGTAAAGTGTATCCTTAAGTACTTGAGAAGGACTAAGGATCTTTTACTAGTATATGGAGGTAATAGCCTTAAGGTTGAAGGCTACACTGACTCAAGTTTTCAGTCTGATGTCGATGATAGCAAGTCGAATTCAGGGTATGTGTACACCTTGAATGGAGGAGCAGTGTGCTGGAAGAGTTCCAAGCAAGATACCACTGCTGACTCGACCACAGAGGCGGAGTACATTGCTGCATCAGATGCAGCAAAGGAGGGAGTCTGGTTGAAGAAGTTCATCACAGATTTGGGAGTCGTGCCGGATAGTGAGGAGCCGATTTCCCTATATTGCGACAACAACGGGGCAATTGCTCAAGCGAAGGAACCTAGGTCTCATCAGAAATCTAAGCATGTTCTGAGGAGGTTCCACCTTATCAGAGAGATCGTGACCCGAGGAGATGTAGCAGTGGAAAGAGTTCCATCCGAAGATAACATTGCAGATCCACTAACAAAGCCATTGTCTCAGATTGTCTTTGAGCGTCACAGGGGTCTGATGGGGATCAGACACATAGGTGATTGGCTTTAGGTCAAGTGGGAGATTGCTAGTCATAAGTGCCCAGCAAGCCAATCACGTGAGTGATGGCACGTGTGACTTGATACAGAATCTTTTTGCTTATTATATTTTGGCATATATCACTTTATAACTATTGCATAAATGCATATATATTGTGATGTCCTTGGATTTGTGCAATGGGAATCGGATCGTGATGAGATCACGATAATGAGATCGATTCACTTTTAAACACATATCCTAAATAATCCCGGTCATAGGTTACTCGAGAGGGACATCGTGATAACCGGATAGACTGGTGTGCTGTATACCCGTCCATATGATGGATGCAGCTGGTCTCATAGCTGCTCGTGTAGGGACACTAGGGATACAGTACAGGTGCTCATTGGAGAATGAGTTCACTGATTGATCCGCTTACGGAATGCTGGATGGTTGATGATGCCTTATTGTCAGACAACAATTCCGTAGTCCTAGTGGTGTATCTGGTTCTTAGACTTGAGACACCAAGGATGTCCTGTATGAGTGCTCCACTCTTTGATACCAGACTTATAGGTTTGGCTGTTCCCAGATCTAGTATAGCTGGTCATTGGGAGTGGTAGTCGACCTTACGAGGGCTATTGAGTGTCGATAGAGGATCATCCACTCTCGGTATCATGAGAGGAATATCCCATGTGTTCTTGCTCAGACTAATCCCTGGCCAGGGTCATTCGGGTTGAGAGAGAAAGAGTTCTCCGGGAGAATCCGATTAGAGCGAGACTCGAGTAGAAACCGTATGGGTCTGACAGCACCATGCTCGATATACGGTCTCTGGGATATTAGATGGATGAGGGACTATAGGTACATGGTAACTGAGGACAGACAGGTCCAATGGATTGGATTCCCCTGTATCGTCTGGGGACTACGGCGTAGTGGCCTAGTACTTCCGTAGTCGATGAGTCGAGTGAATTATTACAGAGATAATAATTCACTTAGTTAGAAGGAGTTCTGACAGGTATGACTCACGGCCAGCTCGATATTGGGCCTAGAGGGTCACACACATATGGTAGGCATTGCGATGAGTAGAGGTTCGGATATGAGATATCCGACGGAGCCCTTGTCTTATTGGATGCAGATCCAATACCCACTAGGGAAAGGACCCATTAGGGTTCTGACACGGGATCTCTATAAATAGGAGGGATTCACAGCCTCATAGGCTAGAGTCTTTGCTTGCCCTTCCTATTCTCCTCTCCCTCTCCACCTCAAAGTAGGCCTGGAGTTTTGAGGAGCGTCGTCGCAACCCTACTGTGTGGATCACCGCTAGAGAGGAGGACGCTTGACCTCCTTCACCCTCTCCTAAGGATCTGCAAGGAAACAGGGATATACGATCTCCCTAGGTAACACAATCTCTATACGCAGTTTTGTGTTTTGCGGATTTTTGCGCACCAATCTTCGCACGACGACGAACATCTTTTTGGGAATCGGGGATTTTGTTTTCTTGTTCTTCCGCTGCGCATATGATGTCGCCCCCCCCCTATGATTTCCCAACACCAATTGCCCCAAGATTAAGTTAATGGGATCACCTCCCATTTCCAACTTAATCATTGTGCTAACTATGATATTTTCTAAGACGTTTACTGCAACTTGCTCCGGTGCGTCAATCGCTTCTTCCGGCGAGCTTCCGACGAACTTCCGTCGATCATCCAATGAACCCTCGGTGATGCTCTTGCGGACTTCCGGCAAACTCTTGGACATGCGACGATCCACTTGGTGAGTTCCGACGAGCTTCTTTGGCAAGCTTATGGACTTCTCGGATTTGTTCCCGTAGAACCTCCGATGACTGTCCGAACTTCCGTCGAACTCTCGAACTCCCAACGTGATCATTGTCTTGACTCCGGCGCAACTCCTACTGCATGTCTTACTTTCATCATAGTTAATCCTACACATGTAAACAAAACTTCGATCGAGACAATTAATCCTAAGCAATTAACCAAGTTGTCCGGCATGTCATTGGTCCCTCGACGCTTCGTCCGATTCTTTGGCGCATCGTCCTTTCCTACAGCCTATTGCCCAATCGGCCAGTTGGCTCCGCAACTCTGATATCCTTGGCATAATACCCGCTCTTCTTGGCCCGATGCCCGAGTCCACGGCCCGAAGCCTTCTTTCGATACGTCGACCGATCCACCGGCCCGACATCCAATCTTCTGACATGTTCCTCCGGCACAACATGATTTTCCTGCTTTAATTGTCTCATCCTGATCGAGGCATCCTGCGTCACTCAAAACGCAGATTAAATCATAAACATATATCATGTAGTTTCATCATCAAAATACGAGATTCAACAATCTCCCCCTTTCTGATGATGACAACCACTTGATGACGGAGTTAAACTTAACTCCCGGAGTTTAAACAAACTCCCCCTATCAATATGCCATATTGATAAAACCTTGAATTCAAACTGAATTCAAGTCATTGCAATATTCATCATGAATACTTGCAACACGTCATCATAAACTTATGCATAAACTTATGCATAACATCATACTTCTCCCCCTTTGTCATCAACAAAAAGGAGAAGTACCACAATCAAGCGTTTGTGATATTGGTTCAACTCATTGCATGAAAAACATAATATCAAGTTTTATCATCATGCAAGTTTGCTATTATCAAATATCAACATGTAAAATTGCGATGTAAGCTTTTGATATCATAACGCAAACATTTCAAGTGTTTTTCAATTGTAGCATTTCATCACATGGTAAGATATCAACACGTAAAATTACGATACAAGTTCTTGACATCTTAACACATGATGCAGACATGGCATAATGCAAATTTGGCAATCATAGCATCAGTGTTCATAGCATCAATTCATATATTTCTCCCCCTTTGTCGTCAATAAAAAGGAGAACGATATAAGCAAATTTTAAATATAAGTGCGATGCCATAAGCAGGTTCATGTCATTTTTCAACAAAAAGTGATAAGATACCAAATATTCAAACATTTCAAGGAAAACATGACATGGAGATAGCTTTGAAAACTTCTTCCATTTTATTTGTTATTTTCTTTTTGCGTGACGGAGGAAAGCTATTTCTGAGCTTACTCGAATGAAGTTAAAATCGATAAGATATTAAAGCACGTTTCATTTTTACAAGTACCAAGATATGTATCAAATCCTTGTACGTAAAAATGACTTCCTTTTTTAAGAAGGAATTTATAAGCAGGAATCATTTCATCAAATCCATTTCTCAAAACAAAATATTGTTCACATGATAAGTGTATAAGAGATGTATTTGCTGATTGATTCCATATGTCAAAAATTAATGATATGAATTAAACTTGATATGACATATGCTTATTAAGTCTGGAAGAGGATAATTCAAAAATCCAATTGTTAGGATGCCAATAGTTAAGAGAATCCGAAAATGAAATTAACATTTTCATGCATTCGGACAAGACTGTGCTATTGATTTTCAAATATAATCATGAGGACAAAACATGCTTATTATCATGAAAATTTTTGTATCCAAAGCACATAATTTCCAACCTGTTATTAGGGCATGTAATTGTGTAAATTCATCATGGCAGTCGAGTGATTTGATCATTCAATCAAGAAAGTCTGAAAATTAATTTTAACAAGTTCAATCATTCAGACATATTTTTGTCATAGTTTTTCAAATACAATTATGAAGATAAGACATGCTCATCATCATGATAGTACGATAGTAAGTTTACAATATACAAGCTAGCAAAAAATTTTCAACATTTTAAGACACGAAAGCTAGCAATTTTCTCTTTGAGATATGCACATTAGCAACTCTTTCTCCTCCTATGTCATTGGGAAAGAGAAGGGAAGACCCTTTACATTAATTTCTAAATCAGGACAAGGGAAGGTTTCAATCTTATTTGTGCATCATTATATTTTCAAATTCGAACATGCACAATTTCAAAAACCTTATATTTCATTCATGCATGATACTGAATAAATCAATCAATATTATGAGCATATCATACATGATACTTCAATTTTTAACTATTTATCAACATTTTGATCATGATACCAAACATTCATCATTTAGAGTATTCATGACATTAAATCAACATACATCATTTTAGTAACAACTCATAACATTTTAAATCATGATTTACATCATATGCAATACATCACATCATAATTAAAAAGCTCAAGTATTGCATGCATCATTGCAAATCATAAATGCTTCATATCATGATGGTATCAATTTTGTCAAATTATATCTTACCATGCATAATCATAACTTTTCATTTGTATACATCAAAATAAATTAATGAATATTTCATGTATTCATATCATCACATAAGGAATATCAAGAAGAGCTGGTAATGAGATTTATGAATCATGTAGACAAATTATGAATATTAAGAGACATATTATGATTCTTTTCAGATAACTCAAATAGCAAAAAGAAAGAATCACAGTAAGTTATTTTGATTTATAAAAAGAATTCTCAAGTTATAATTCCAAGAAATCACGATTCATTTCAATAAATTTCAATAAGAACACATCATCAAAATCTCAACATTACTTTCAAGAGATTCAAAATGACATAGATAATTTTATTGATCTCTTAGTGAAAAAGTCAATACGGTAGAGAAAAATAAATTTTCAAGAAATATACTTTTCTCTTTTTAGTTATTTTAGTTCATATGATTTTATTTCATCTATGCCAAACATGTAGCATGTTTTAAAATTGAAAATGCAAGTTTTATTATGACAAAGGTCAATAAGGCACTTTCATTACCATGAAAATTGAAAATCGCAAGATTCATCATCCATAATTATAAAACCAATAAACACAATTTTTAAAATCTCATGCATAGAATAAAATCATGGTATCAAAACATCATTATATCATCAAGCATGATTTCATATTTTCAATCAAAATCATTTTGTTTATTTATCATAAAATATGTATTTTTCATGATTATTTTCAAAACTACTAGCATGATCATAAATTTTACATTTTTTTTATTTTTTTTTAACATGTAATTTTCAAGAAAATTAATTCTATATTAAAAAGAAAATGTATTATGAAGAGCATCATGTAATTTCGAAATAATTTAAGAGAGTTGAGTTACTTACCTTGTAGTCGAAGCCCGTCAAAGCCCAATTCGCCATTTCACCTCTGGAAGTTCTTGATTCATCCTTGGTTGCCTTCCTCTTCTTTGGCCTCTTCCTTCGTAAGTTCATTGTCTATTTTAGATTTTTGTTTAATAAACTTATTAAGATTTAGTGTTCGAAGTTCAAGTTCATCATTGTCCTCATCACTTGAGTCATCGCTCAAGTAGCATTCATTTGTCCGGAGTTCCAAATCCTTCCTGTACTTTGGAAGGTGATTGTGTTCATCATGTTCATCATGTGCATTGTGCACCATTTCATATGTCATCAATGAACAAATTAGTTCTTCAAGTGGTAAGTTGTTTAGGTTTTTAGCTTCTTGTATTGCAGTTACTTTTGAATCCCACTTCTTAGAAAGAGAACGCAAAATCTTGTTTACGAGTTCAAAATCCGAAAAATATTTTCCAAGAGCTCTTAAACTATTGACGACATCCGTGAAACGGGTGTACATGTCGCCTATAGTCTCGCTTGGTTGCATTCGAAGAAGCTCAAAATCATGCAATAAAATGTTAACTTTCGAGTCTTTGACTCTACTAGTTCCCTCGTGCGTGATTTCAAGTGTTCGCCAAATGTCAAAAGCCGTTTCGCACGTAGAAATCCGATTGAACTCATTTTTGTCCAAAGTGCAAAATAAGGCATTCATAGCCTTTGCGTTTAAAGAAAAATACTTCTTCTCCAAATCCGACCATTCGTTCATCGGTTTTGAGGGAAGTTGAAAACCATTTTCAATGATATTCCATAAATCCAAATTCATAGAAATCAGGAAAACTCTCATTCGAGTTTTCCAATAAGTGTAGTCCAATCCGTTAAACAACGGTGGACGAAAGACCGATAAACCCTCTTGAAAGCCATGAAGATCCATTTCTCTCGGGTGTAAATCCGAAATGAGAAATACCGGGCTCTGATACCAATTGTTAGGATCAAGAGCACTAAGAGGGGGGGGTGAATTAGTGCAGCGGAAATCTTTCACTATTAAAATCGAAAGCTGCGTTCGTTTGATAAAAATGATTTCGATGTAAAAGCCGATTCTAAGATTACTTTAACTTAAGATTAAGCGAGATGACATTAAAGTAAATCTATGAAGGCAGTTTGTAGTTTATGATGAAAATCAGAATGCAAGCGCAAACTGAAATGCGACGTTCGTACGATAAAACCGGTTTACGTCTAAATGCCAATTTTGAAGATACTGAACTTTAAGATACGTTTTATAAACGCGCAGAAGGCAGTTTGCAGTTATGATTGAAATCAAAACGTAAACGTAAACTGAAATGTAATGATCGTACGAAAAAGCTGATTTACGTCTAAACGCAGATTCGGAAAGCTTTGAACTTAGAAACTCATTCGTAAAAGCGCAGAAGGCAGTAGCTATTTAGGAGGTTTGTAGTAAAGATAAAATGCTCAAAGTAAATGCAAACCAAGATTTAGAGTGGTTCGGTCAATCTTGACCTACTCCACTTTTGGCTTCCTCCACCGACGAGGTCACCGACGTCAACTAGAGGCCTTCCTTCAATAGGCGAAGGCCAATCACCCTTTTACAGTTTCACTCCTTTTGACGGGCTTAGGAGACAACCCTTACAGAAATTTTCTCTCCTCTCTTTATAACTCAGAACTTGGAAGAACAGAGGGAGAAGAACTTTTGGCCTTTACAACAATTTTTAGCTCTAAGAATCACAGAAAGGATCAAGATTTCGGTGTAACTTCATGCCCTTTCAGTGCTGAATGGGTTGGGTATTTATAGGCCCCAACCCAATTCAAATTTGGAGCTCAAAATTGTCAATTCCTGGAATTTCGGGATCAGGCGGTTGCACCTCCTGATTGGAGCGGTTGCACCGCCTGGCAGAGCTCGAAGACTGAGCCTCTGGGCGGTGCCACCTCCTATCAGGGGCGGTTGCACCTCCTGCCATACCTCGAAGACTGATCTCAGGCGGTTGCACCTCCTGACTGAGGCGGTTGCACCGCCTGGCAGAGCTCGAAGACTGAGCTCAAGCGGTGCCACCTCCTGTCATGGGAGGTTGCACCTCCCAATCTCGCTCGGAGACTAAGCCCAGGCGGTGCCACCTCCTGGCTGGGGCGGTTGCACCGCCCAGTCTCACTCGGAGACTTAGCCTAGGCGGTGCTACCTCCTGGCCTGGGCGGTTGCACCTCCCACAGCAATCAGGGTCCGAATGGGTTGATCCATTCGGCCCAATTTGGCTTTTTTAGAGGCCCAATTGCCCCAAGATTAAGTTAATGGGATCACCTCCCATTTCCAATTTAATCATTGTGCTAACTATGATATTTTCTAAGACGTTTACTGCAACTTGCTCCGGTGCGTCAATCGCTTCTTCCGGCGAGCTTTCGGCGAACTTCCGTCGATCATCCGATGAACCCTCGATGATGCTCCTGCGAACTTCCGGCAAACTCCTGGACTTGCGACGATCCACTTGGCGAGTTCCGACGAGCTTCTTTGGCAAGCTTATGGACTTCTCGGATTTGTTCCCGCAGAACCTCCAACGACTGTCCGAACTTCCGTCGAACTCTCGAACTCCCAACGTGATCATTGTCTTGACTCCGGCGCAACTCCTACTGCATGTCTTACTTTCATCGTAGTTAATCCTGCACATGTAAACAAAACTTTGATCGAGACAATTAATCCTAAGCAATTAACCAAGTTGTCCGGCATGTCATTGGTCCCTCGACGCTTCGTCTGATTCTTCGGCGCATCGTCCTTTCCTGCGGCCTATTGCCCAATCGGCCAGTTGGCTCCGCAACTCCGATATCCTTGGCACAATACCCGCTCTTCTTGGCTAGATGCCTGAGTCAACGGCCCGAAGCCTTCTATCGATTCGTCGACCGCTCCACCGGCCCGACGTCCAATCTTCTGACATGTTCCTCCGGCACAACATGATTTTCCTGCTTTAATCGTCTCATCCTGATTGAGGCATCCTGCATCACTCAAAACGCAGATTAAATCATAAACATATATCAAGTAGTTTCATCATCAAAATACGAGATTCAACAGTACCAACAAATATAACAGAAGTTAGAAGCTTCTTGGGCATGGCAGGTTATTACAGGAGATTTTTGGAGGGATTTTCTTGAATCGCTCAACCTCTCACCAAACTCACTAAAAAGAATGTGAAATTTGTATGGGGTGATGATTGTGAGCAAAGTTTTCAAGAGTTAAAAAGAAGATTGACTAGTGCCCCTATTCTCACTATTCCAAGTGGTAGTGAGGGATTTGTAGGTTATACTGATGCTTCAAGAAAGGGCCTTGGATGTGTTTTGATGCAGGAAGGGAGAGTAATTGCTTATGCTTCTAGGCAACTAAAAGGTTATGAACTGAATTATCCAACTCATGATTTGGAATTGACAGCAATTATTTTTGCTCTAAAGATTTGGAGACATTATTTGTATGGTCGACAATTTGAAATCTTTACTGATCACAAGAGTTTAAAATATATTTTCACTCAGAAAGAGTTAAACATGAGGCAGCGAAGATGGATAGAACTTCTGAAGGATTATGATTGTGTCATCCGTTATCACTCGGGCAAAGCCAATGTTGTAGCTGATGCACTTAGTAGAAAATCTACAAGTTTTATGGCTAGTCTGGTTGTGAAGCAATGAAAGATATTAGAAGAAAATTTTGATTTGAAAGCTTTGAGGAAAGAGCAAGACTCGATGATATTGATGGCCTCCATTCAAGTGCAATCTGATCTTATTCAACAAATTAAGGAAGGACAATTATGAGATCCACATTTAATCTACTTGAGGAATGAAGTAGAAAAGGAATTGAAGCCAAAATTTCAAGTTTCAAAGGATGGCTTATTGAGATTTAGGGAGAGAGTGTGTGTACCAAATGAACCAGATATCAAGAATCAAATCCTAAAGGAAAGTCATACTTCAAAGTACACCATGCATCCTGGGAGTACTAAGATGTATAGAGATCTTCAAAGTCATTATTGGTGGGAAGGCATAAAGAAGGAAATTGCAATGTATGTTTCAAAATGTTTAACTTGTTAGCAAATCAAAGTAGAACACCAAAGACCTGGAGGATTGTTGCAACCTTTAGATATTCCTGAATAGAAATGGGAATGTATTACTATGGAATTTGTTTCAGGACTACCCAAAACCTCTAAAAAGCATGATGCTATTTGGGTTATCATTGATAGATTAACAAAATCTGCACATTTCCTACCGATTAATATGACTTATTCGCTTGATAGACTTGCAGATTTATATATCAATGAAATAGTAAGACTTCATGGTATTCCAAAGGAGATCATCTCTGATAGAGACTCCAGATTTCTCTCTAGATTCTGGAGAAGATTACAGGAATCTATGGGCACTAAAGTCAAGTTTAGTACTGCATATCATCCTCAGACTGATGGTCAGTTAGAAAGAATAATTCAAACACTTGAGGATTTGCTTAGAGCCTATGTTATGGATTGGAAAGGTGAATGGGATAAAGATATTTCACTTATTGAGTTCACTTATAATAATAGTTATCATTCAAGTATTCAGATGACTCCTTATGAAGCTTTATATGGGCGAAAGTGCATAACACCTATATGTTGGGAGTATGTTGGTGATAGAAAGTTGTTAGCACCAGACAAAGTACAAGAAACTACCGAGAAAATTCAAGTTATAAGGAAAAGGTTAAAAACTGCTCAAAGTCATCAAAAGAGTTATGCTGACAATAGAAGACGAGATATTGAGTTTGAAATCGGAGATTTTGTATTCTTAAAGGTCTCCCCTTCCAAAGGCATTATAAGGTTTGGGAAGAAAGGAAAGTTAAGCCCAAGATTTATTGGACCTTTTGAGGTTCTTGAGAGGGTTGGTTCGGTCGCTTACAGGATTGCCTTGCCACTAGCATTGTGCCATATCCATGATATATTTCATGTTTCGATGATAAGGAAGTATATACCTGATCCTTCTCTTATCATTGAGTATGAGCAGATGGAGATTGATAAAGATTTATCTTATGCGGAAGAGACCACTCAAATTGTTGATAAGAAGGAAAAGATCCTAAGGAATCGGGTCATCACTCTGGTGCAAGTAATTTGGAGACATCATTCTGGAGAGGAAACAACCTAGGAGCTAGTGGAGGAAATGAAAAAGGTCTATCCCCATCTTTTCATCGATAGAGGTATAATAAATTTAGAGGACTAAAATTTTCTTTTAAGGGGGGGAGAGAGTAACATCCCTCATTTCTGAATTTTCGTATAAGTTTCTATTTGTAATGTAAGTATCTATTTAAAATTTGATAAAAGAGCAAAATTATGAATCTGAGAACTTATTTATAAGATTTGGGAGATTTGTTCCAAAAAAAAATCTGAGGACCTATTTGTAAACCCTGAGGACCTAATCGTAAATATAATAATACAAGGACTAAACTATAAAATACATAAAATTACAAATTCCACCATTTAAGCCTCTCTGCCTTCGTTCATAAGGAACCAGAGAAGGCAGCTACATGGAAGAATAGGAGAAAGAAAGAAGGAAGAAGAGAAGAAAAGGGGGAAGAAGAAGAAGAAAAAAATTTGGGGCATTGAGGTTTCTTGCTCAAATCTTCTCATTTAGGGTCATAATTCTCAAAGGCAAGTATTCTAACCCCATTCTATAGAAGTATTAGTCTATGTTCCTATATTGAATCTGAAAGATTTATGCTTAGAACCTGATATTTCTCTCTTTGGACAAAAAACCAAGGATCTAAAATTTTTTTGGTAAACTGACCCCTATACACTGTTTCAGCTACAATTTTTATCACCAAATGTGGATTTAGGCAAAACCTAGTTCGTTTGAAATTAGACTCTTATATCTTTCTTTTGACACTGATTTTGTAGATTTTGGACATCGAATACTTACCCAAACATCTGTTTCAAATGAGCCTATAGATGCTGCAGAATAGGGATCAAAATTTCTGACATTTCGATACTAAAATATCTATAAGTCCCTGTTGGAAATTCTGATTTGTACCAAACTGACTTCGTCCGAAACTAGACTTGTAGACCTTTCTTTTAACGTATAGTTTAAAAAATTTGGAATTAAAATGCCTACCCTATTATCTGTTGAATCCGATCCTATGAATTCTGCAAAACAGTGATCATGTTTTTGACCTTGTGTTACCAAATCAAAAGTAACTCCTTGTTGGAAACCATGATTCATACGAAACTTGTTTCAATAGAAAATAGATTGATATATCTTTCGACAATAGCCTTCTTGAGGGTATTGGAGCATAATTGATAATCTAAAGCATTTGTTCAATGTGCCTCTTGAATTCTGCCACAAATCGAGTTTTGGTCGATTTCGCGTATTCTGTTTCATTCGTTTGGAAATAGATTCCATTCAGTCCCCTTCGCTCAATTGAAGCTTATGTTAGTGCTTGAATTCTGGTTTGATCTTGTCTATAAATTATTTACATTCTTGAAATATTTTGTGTAACTTTTAAGCTATATCGCATTAACACATATAGGCACATGTATATCCCATTGTTCCGCATTTGCTTTCGATATGTGCCTATTCTAGTTTCATTCCTTTGGATATTGAATTCATCTAACCTTCTTATTTGAATTGAGCTATATATGATTGCTTGGAATCCGTTTATACTTTTGCTTTCATTTCATTCCAATCTGAATACATTTGTGAGAGATTGTTGCTTGCATCGTATTGACTCGTAAAGGCACATGTACATTTTATTATTCCGCGTGTGCTTCCAATATATGCTATTTATTATTTATACTGCCTTTTGTACTCTGGTGTTGTGGGATAATGTGAACCTTTGCCAGAAATGGTAAAGGGAGTTATGCATAGAGCCTGCAATGCTCTGCCGGCCCCCTTTGACTTCACCTAGACGTGGGTGGATGGAGCTCCCAGACGTGGGAGACTTATGTCTGGTGGTCATTCAGAAATGGATGAATCACATTCTGTCTGTGGTCCCACTACACCTTCTGTATGTTTGATATGATATCCAGAGCTTTGGTTATGTGTTTCTGTACATGCTTTGGATAAGAATGATATGAATGCAACGTCAAAGACGACGTTTGAGCTTCTGTTTGGTATTTATTATTGATATGCTCCGAAATGTTCCATATGTCGTTGATATGCTCCGGAACATTTCATACGCCACTGATAAGCTCCGAAACATTTCATTTGTTATGTATATGCTCCGAAATGTTTCATTCATCGTTGATATGCTTCGAAATGTTCCATATGCCGTTGATATGCTCCGGAACATTTCAGACGCCATTGATAAGCTCCGAAATGTTTCATTCATTGTTGATATGCTTCGAAATGTTCCATACGCCGTTGATATGCTCCGGAACATTTCATACGTCATTGATAAGCTCTGAAATATTTCATTTGTTATTTATATGCTCCGAAACGTTTCATTCGTTGTTGATATGCTCCAATTACTCTATGCTCCATCTATTATGAACCAAATATGTTTGATTGAAATGACAATTATGATTCTGCACCTAATGATATTATGTCTATAAGTTCTTATATTCTGCCTTGCATTTTGAAACTTTATCTCTTTGGAAATTGTCTTCTTTTGACATGGATATGTTAGTCACTTGCTGAGCTTTGTATGCTCACCCCGTTGTTGTATAAATTTTTCAGGATAGCTTGTCGCTTGCTTAAATGTTAAGATTGGGCTGAGGCAGTGGAAAGCTAAAAGATGTTGGGCAGATCTTTATTAGTATATATGTTTTTGGTGTATAAGCACACGCTGCATCTAATGAAATGTTGACGTTGAATCTAAACTTATGGATTTTGTATAAGTTTAAAGGACCTCTTATGTTTAAGATTCTGGAATATTAAGTTTAATTCGTGTAACGATATGAACTTATGGTAAACGTTGGTTTTATGATTGTACAGACTCCCACACTTGTGAATTTATGTTGCGGTTATTATTTTGATGAGTTGGGTTCAGATTTTATGAATCATCGAGCGATATGTTGTATGTTTATGAACTGCACAGGGTTTATAAATTTATAGATTATAGAGGTGAAATCTTGATTTGAATGTTTTCTTAGTGACCTCAAATGTTAGTTTGGATCCTGGATTGATTTGTTTCCTTGAATTTTAATATTATCGATATTTTGAGGGGCATGACAGGTACTGCCTAGGTCTTGCGGTACCATCGCCTAGCACCCTGCCAAGGGTGGTACAACCACCTAGACTAGCGGTACCACCGCCTGACATAGTCTCAAAGATTGTACCACGATGGTGAGTCTTCTTGGGGCACTGTTTGGGCCTCTTATTGGGCCCAACACAGTTCTTACATGAGCCTAGCTAGCCCCTAATTGAGTTGGCCCAAATCCAATCCCAATTACGTACTAACTATGATTCCTAAGAGATATTCTAAGCTAAACTAAGTCCATAAGTCTATTCTTCCGGTGAGCTTCCCGCGATCTTCCGGCGGACTCCCGGCAAGCTCTTGGACTTCACGATGATCTTCTTGGTGAGTTCCGATGAGCATCTCTGGCAAGCTCCGAGACTTCTCAGCTAGTTCCCGTAGAACTTCCGACAAACGTCCGGGCTTCCGACAAACTCTTAAACTCCCAACGTGATCTCGATCTTGACTTCGGGATTTCATTTTGCTTCATGTCTTGCTATCATAGTTAATCCTGCACATGTAAAACAAACTTTGATTTAGACAATTAATACTAAGCATTCATCAAGTTGTCCGGCATGTCATTGGTCCCTCGACGCTTCGTCCAATTCTTCGGTGCATCGTCCTCTCTTGCGGCCTATTGCCCAATCGGCCGGTTGACTCCGCAACTCCGATATCCTTGGCGCAATATCCGCTCTTCGTGGCCTGATGCCCGAATCTATGGCCCGAAGCCTTCTATCGATACATCGACCGATCCACCGGCCCGACGTCCAATCTTCTGACATGTTCCTCTAGCCCAATATGATTTTCCTGCTTTAATTGTCTCATCCTGATCAAAGCATCTTGTGTCACTCAAAACGCAGATTAAAACATAAACACATATCGATTGATTTCATCATCAAAATCCGAGATTCAACAAAATATGCCTTTGTAATCATGGATGATTATAGTAGATACACTTAGACTTACTTCTTCATACACAAAAGTGATTGCTTTAGGTATTTTTCTAAGTTTTGTAAACTTGTTCAAAATGAAAAGGGTTTTATGATTTCATCACTTCGAAGTGATCACGATGGTGAATTTCAAAACCATGATTTCAAAGATTTTTGTGAATCTAATGGATACAACCATAATTTCTCTACTCCAAGAAATCCTCAACAAAATGGAGTAGTAGAAAGAAAAATTATAAACTTACAAGAAATAATAAGAACCATGTTAAACGAACATAGCCTACCCAAATATTTTTAGACTGAAGCCGTAAATATGGCATGCTTTGTCATGAATTCTAGTAAGACCATTACTTTCCAAAACTCCTTATGAGTTGTGGAATAACAAAAAACCCAATGTTTCATATTTTAAAGTTTTTGGGTATAAATGTTTTATCTTGAATAAAAAAGATGCCTTAGGTAAATTTGATTCAAAATCCGATGAAGGAATTTTTCTTTGCTATTCTTCTATTTCTAAGGCCTTTCGTATGTTTAACAAAAGAACTTTGGTTATAGAAGAATCTATTTATGTTGTTTTTAATGAAGTTTTCAAAGTTAAGAAAAATAATTTTGATGCTTTAAATTTAAATGAAACCCTTTTTCCATCTAGCAACTTGGATGCATCTTCTTCCAAAACATTCTTACCCAAGGAATGGAAGTAGGTAGATGCTCATCTTAAGGAGCTAATCATAGGAGACACATCAAAAGGGGTTCAAACTCGTTCTTCTCTTAAGAATTTTTGTGCCAACGCCACTTTTCTCTCCCAAATTGAACCTAAATGCATTAACGAAACCTTGAAAAATGATTCATAGGGTATCATAATGCAAGAAGAGTTGAACCAATTTGAGAGAAATGATGTATGAAAGCTTGTTCCAAGGCCAAATGACTATTTAGTTATTAGTACTAAATGAGTCTTTAGAAATAAGCAAGATGAATTTGGTATCGTGGTTAGAAACAAGGCTAGATTAGTGACCAAGGGTTTCAACTAAGAAGAACGTATCGATTATGATGAAACCTTCACTCCTATAGCATGGTTAGAAGCTATAAGGATGCTCCTTGCTTCTGTTAGTAGTAATAATTTTAAGCTATTTCAAATGGATGTTAAGAATACTTTTTTTAATGGCTTTATTTCCGAAGAAGTTTATGTTGAACAACCTCTTTGATTTGATAATGATAATTTTGCTAATCATGTGTTTAAATTGACTAAAGCTCTCTATGGATTCAAACAAGCCCAAGGGCATGGTACGAGAGACTTAGCTCATTTCTTATCCAAAATAATTTCTCTAAAGGCAAGGTCGGTACCACATTATTTTTTAAAAATTTTAAAAATAATTTTCTTATTATTCAAATTTCTGTTGATGATAAAATTTTTGGTTCCATGAATGAATCTTTATGCAAATCATTTGCCAAAAGTATGAACCAAGAGTTTAAAATGAGTTTAATGGGTGAATTAACCTTCTTTTTAAGCTTGCAAATCAAACAACTTAATGATGACATTTTTATTAGTCAAACAAAATATGCAATAGACTTGCTAAAATGATTTAATATGGATAGTTCAAAGGCTACAATACTCCTATGAGTACCTCCACTAAGTTAAACATTGACATAGATGGAGAAACCTTTGATCAAAAAGCTTCTAGGGGTATGATAGATAGTTTACTATATCTCACCGTAACTAGACAAGACATCATGTTTAGCATAGGACTTTGTGCTAGGTCTTAATCTAACCCTAAGCGATCTTATTTAAAAGCTGTTAAAATGATTTTTAGATACCTAAAAGGAACTCCTAAACTAGGATTATGGTATCCAAAACCTAAAAATTTTGAATTGCTTGATTATGTCGATGCTGATTTTGCTGGCTACCAAATAGATAGAAAAAGCATATCTGGAACATGTCAAGTTTTAGGACACACACTTATCTCTTGGTCTTCTAAAAAGCAAAACTCGGTTGCATTATACCAACCGAAGCTGAGTATATTGTAGTAGGTGCATGCTATGCAGAAGTTATAGAGATGAAAAATACTTTGAAGAATATACTTATAAAGTGTAATATCACAAGTGCAATATGTTTAACAAAAAATCCTATTCAGCATTCTAGAACTAAATATATTGACATTAGACATCACTTTATACGAGATCATGTTAATAATCATGATGTAATCTTAGAATTTATTAACATGAAACATCAATTGGCTAATATTTTTACAAAACCTTTGATTGAGGAACAATTTGATTTTATAAGAAGAGAATTAGGTATGCTAAATTTCTCGGATACATTAGTTCCTCTTTAAATTTTTCTCCAGATTTTTTTATCGAATTCTATTTTACAAGATCATTCAATTGAATCATGAACTTGTGGTATGTGAACGAATCTTATACAATGTTTGTGTATGAATTTTTGATGCATGAACTTATGGTACGGATTTTATATGAATCTTGAATTTATGGTGCAAATTTTCTCCTCTTACAAGAATAGATTTTATGATGTGCACCTCATAATCTTGCAAGAAGAAACCACACAATGTCAGCACTACACCTCAATGCAAGTAGTGCTCACTACCTGTAGGCAGTGGCACCGCCCAGCTAGCAGTAGCACTGCCCAGCCGGTCATGAGTTGTAGGCGGTAGCACCGCCCGCATCCTACCCTATATAAAGAACAAGTTAGGGCCAGTGGTATAACCGACCCCAACTCACTCTACACCTTTCCAAAGAGCTCCAAACCTCTTGATCCTCTTGCTAAATCAAGGATCCCCATTTAGCAACTCAAAGAATTCCCATTTCCCTGCTAAATCAAGGATCAATCTCAAACATCCTCTTGTTGATCTCAAGAAGGAATAACTACAAAGTTAATCCCTAAACCAAATTGATTACCCCTTTACATTACATATTCTTGCCTCTTATTTGTTTTCATAATTGTAGTCTTCATGACTTCTAGAAGATTCTCAAGGGACAAAGGGAAGAGGAGATTAGATAAAACCTATGACTCCCTACTTTTCTATTCCAATCAACATGCCCTTAAATTTCCAACCATAGAATCTACAAATGTTCATAAGAGTAAATATGTTGATTTAGAGGAATTAAGTGATTTGGAACTTATTCAATGGTTTCCTAACTTAGATATTCTATCAATCCTTCAAATATGTGAACCTATCTATCCGAGACTTATTAGATTGTTCTATAATAATTTGCATATGAATGAAATTGATAGGATCTCCACGTATCTCTTAAGATATCATATACCCATTACGGATAACGTAATTTGCAGTCTCATAGAAATTGTAGAGCAAGAAATGGGTTGTTATTTTAGAGGCCAATGGGATGAAGCATTAGTTGGGACCACTTATTCTGAAGCCTTAGGAACCAGCTTCGGTAATCCTAATTTGTCTATTCTTCCAAAGAGCTATGAACATTTACTACCTTTCAACACCAAAGTACATCATCATATCTTGATAAGCATTATAATTCCAAAACAATATCATCATGATGAAGTTAACTAAATAGAAATAGGAACCATGTATTGGATTATGAAAGGACATGAAAATTGCTTTGGCTATCTCATACAATAAAACATGATTGAACTATCGAAAAACGATATGATGCTTCCATATGGTGGCCTGATCACAAGACTAATCCATGCATATGACATAGTCATCCCTCCCGACGAAGAATTTATGAAACTAGATAGATTTAATATCATAAATAGAAATATACTACGATGATTAAGGTGTATATTCAGAAATGGGATATGGACTAGATTACCTAGAAGGACTGATCCTCTGACACCTGATCCAAAATCTGAAACACTAATATTTAGGAGTAATCAATCTCCTCCAACTGGTCCCTTTGAGGCAACACCTCCAGCAGAGCAAGCACCCCCCTCATCTATCGACGACGTAGGGACTCGAATGGATCAATTTGAACAATGTCAAGATCAAATTTTAACTGAGTTATAGTAGATCGACAACTTAATACCTTATTTAGATATTTTGACTTGCCACCACCTGAATAGCGGTGTATATCTTTTTACAGATGACAAAGGGGGAGAAGTGGATGAAATCCCTCTCTTTTATTATGCTTACTTTGATGTTGTAATCTTATGTTGCTTACTTTGATGTTGAAATTCTGTGCTTACTTTAATGCTAAGAGTTTCTATGGTGTTGTGCTGAAAATTTCTATGATGTTGTGATCTCTTTAATACTGAGAATTTCTAATATTTCCATACAATGATGCAATATCGGATTCTTAATACTGTGAACTTTTTGTTAGTATCAAGAGCACTAAGAGGGGGGGGGGGGTGAATTAGTGCAGCAGAAAACTTTCGACGATTAAAATCGCGTTCGTACGATAAGAGCGATTTCGGTAGAAAATCTGATTCGTAAATCACTTTAACTTATAACCAAGCAAGATGCAGTTAAAGCAAAGATATAAAGGCAGCTTGCAGTTATGATAGAAATCAGAATGTAAACGCAAACTGAAATATGATGTTTGTACGATAAAAATGATTTACGTCTAAATGCCGATTCGGAAAATGCAGAGCTTGAAACACGATCGTATATGCGCAGAGGGCAGTAAGCTTTTGAGGAGGTTTGCAGTAAAGATAAGATGCTCAAAGTAAATGCAAACCGAGATTTAGAGTGGTTCGGTCAATCTTGACCTACATCAACTTTTGGCTTCCTCCTCCGACGAGGTCACCGATGTCGACTAGAGGCCTTCCTTCAATAGGCGAAGGCCAACCACCCTTTTACAGTTTCACTCCTTTCGACGGGCTTAGGAGACAACCCTTACAAAATTTTCTTTCCTCTCTTATCAGATTAGAACTTGGAAGAAAAGAGGAAGAAGAACTTTCAACACATACAACACTTTCGAGCTCTAAAAATCATAAAGTAAAATCAGAATTTCAATGGTTTCTGGGTGCCCTTTCAGTGCTGAAAGGGTGGGGTATTTATAGGCCCCAACCCAGTTTGAATTTTGAGCTCAAAACTGTCAATTCCCGAAATTCTGGGATCTGACGGTTGCACTGCCTGACTGAGGCGGTTGCACCGCCTAGCAGAGCTCGAAGACTGAGCCTCTGGGCGGTGCCACCTCCAATCAGGGGTGATTGCACCTCTTGCTAGAGCTCGAAGACCAAGATCAAGCGGTGCCACCGCTTGACTGAGGCGGTTGCACCTCCTGCCAGAGCTCGAAGACCGAGCTCAGGCGGTGCCACCTCTTGTCAGGGGCGGTTGCACTACCCAGTCTCGATCGGAGACTTAGCTCAGGCGGTGCCACCTCCTGTCAAGGGTGGTTGCACTACCCAGTCTCGATCGGAGACTTAGCCCAGGCGTTGCCACCGCCTGGCTGGGGCGGTTCAACTGCCTAGCAGAAATCAGGGTCCGAATGGGTTGATCCATTCGGCCCAATTTGGGTTTTTCAGGGGCCCAATTGCCCCAAGATTAAGCTAATGGGATCACCTCCCATTTCAAACTTAATCATTATGCTAACTACGATATTTCCTAAGATATTTACTGCAACTTGCTCCGATGCATCAATCACTTCTTCCAGCGAGCTTCCAGTGAACTTCCGTCGATCATCCGATGAACCCTCGATGATGCTCCTACGGACTTCCGGCAAACTCCTGGACTTGCGACGATCCACTTGGCAAGTTCTGACGAGCTTCTTTGGCAAGCTCATGGACTTCTCGGATTTGTTCCCGCAGAACCTCCGATGACTGTCCGAACTTCCGTCGAACTCTCGAACTCCCAACGTGATCATTGTCTTAATTCCGGTGCAACTCCTACTGCATGTAATTCTTCCATCGTAGTTAATCCTGCACACTTAAAACAAAACTTTGATCGAGACAATTAATCCTAAGCAATTAACCAAGTTGTCTGGCATGTCATTGGTCCCTCGATGCTTCGTCCGATTCTTCGGCGCATCTTCCTCTCCAACAGCCTATTGCCCAATCGGCCAGTTGACTCCGCAACTCCGATATCCTTGGCAAAATACCCGCTCTTCTTGGCCCGATTGTAACATCCCCCATTTTTGAAAATTTAGTAAAAGATTTGTTTGTAAAAATAAGGATTATTTAATAATTATTTTATATTAAATGATACTATATTAAAAGTTTATGGTTTGGGACCTAAAAGTAAATATTAGAAGTTTGATATAATTTATGAAAGATTCAGATTTAAGTTAAAAAAAAAAATAGTGGACATGTGTCACTAACTATCCTAAGGTTTGTGCCACTTATCTTTGCTCTAAAGATGACACCTAGCCCTTTTCAAGCATGCATTACACCTTGCAACTTTTGCATTAGCCAAAACCCAAATAATTAGATGAAAGGTTAAGGAAAACAAACCCGAAGAGTTTTAGCCAAAGTGAGTTTGAGAAAAGAAAGAAGAAGAAGAAGAAGAAGAAGAAGAACTTGAGGTTTTTTCATCAATTTTCCCACATTTGGGATTCAAATAATTTTAAGGCAGTGTTCTAACCCCATCCCACAGTAACCTTAATCTCTATTTTCATTTTATTCTATAAAATTTGAAAGATTTCAACTGAGAACCAGACCTTCTTTCGTTTTGATATAAAGCTATGAATCTGTAATTTTTTGGTAATCTGACCCCTATGCAATATTTCGGTCATAACATTTTGTAATAAACTCAGATTTAGACAAGACCTATTCCATTTGAAAGTAGACAAAAAAATCTTTATATGGATACTAAGATCGAATGATTTGGAGTTTAAATGCCTACTAAGACTTCTGTTTAAATTAACCCTATAGATTCTGTAAAACAGGGACTGAAATTTCTGACCTCTTGTTGCTTAACTACTTATAACTTTCTGTTATGAACTCCGATTCACAAAAAGTATGATTTATTTGAAGCTAGACTCAAAATGATTTCTGTATATACTTGGTTTGAAATTTTTGGAGTACAATTGCTAACTGATACATCTGCTTTCATCGACCCTATGGATTCAGTAAAATAGAGCTAATATTTTCAGACCTTTCGCTACGAAATTATCTGTAACTCCTTGTTGTAAATTCCAATTCTTTTTAAACTTGATTTGCCTATAACTAGATTGACAAAGCTTTCTAATGACACCTATTTTTTATAAATTGGATTATAATTGGTTATCCAAATAGTTCATATAATGTTCCTATCAAATTCTGTCAGAATCGAGCTTTGGTCGATTTCGGCTTTCCTTGTTTCTTCTCTTTGGAAATCGATTTCGGCAAAACCTCTTACTTCATTTAAGCTTTACATTATTACCTTAAATTCCTGTATACTTTTGTCCTTTATTTATTTGTACATCTGCAGCTATCATCTGAAGATCATGTTTGCATCGTAATGATTCGGCACATGCATCCCATTGTTCCGCATTTGCTTTCGATATGTGCCTCTTCTAGTTTCATTTCTTTAGACATTGAACTTATCTAACTTTCTTATTTCAATTGAGCTATATATGGTTTCTTGAAATCCTTGTATGCTCTTACTTTTGTTTCCTTTCAAATCTGAATACATTGTGAAAGATTATGTTTGTATCGTATTGACTCGAAAGGCATATGTACCTTTCGTTGTTCCACATGTGCTTCCAATATAGGCAATTTCATCATTCATACTGTCCCTTTGCTATTGATATGTTAGTCATTTGCTGAGCTTTATATGCTCACCCCGTTGCTATATAAATTTTTCAGGATAGCTTATCGCTCACTAAAATGTGTAAATTGGGTTGAGGCAGTGGAAGACTAGAAGATTTTGGGGCAAATATTTTGTACTTGATAGGTTGATGTTGTATAAGTTCTTTTTGGGTGTAATGAAATATCAATGACAAATCTAGACTGATGTATCTTGTAAATATTTGATAAGTACCTCTTACGTTAGGATTTTTGAAAATGTTAAGTCTAAATTGTGTACTGATATAAACATGTAGTACATGTTGGTTTTGTGATTGCATTAATTACCGCGCTTATGGATTTATGACATAGTTATGGCTTAGTTAAGTTGCTTTTGGATTTTAAGAATCATCTAGTGACATGATATATGATTATAGACTATACAGGTTTTGTGAATTGTGGATTGTAGAGGTGAATGACTTGAATGTTTTTCTTAGTGACCTCAAAGGTGTGATTGGATCCTGGATTGTTTGTTGAATTAAATATTATCAATCTTGAATTAGTTTCACACCTCCTGAATGAGAATTATATTCGGGGGGGGGGGCGTAACAGAGTGCTATCAGAGCATGGTTTGAGGATCACTAAAATATTTGATATATTGACGTGAAAAATATATTAAGGTCTAGTAAACTATAGTGATTGGTTAAAATTTTCTTTGATACATTTTAGGAATCTAGGATGACGAGGACATTTGCTTTTGATTAATTAATTACGATAAAAGGGTTGATCGGGGATATTAAATCAGAGTGGCGCAATAGAAGTATAGTGAACCTAATACATTGGTAGCAGAAAAATAGATGATGCAATTGGAGAAGATATTTTATGTACAAAATTGTTCTGATGATCAAAAGAATTTCTTGAGATCAAGAACAGGAATAGCAAGAATAAGTTTACCAAAAAAAAAAAAAGATTAGAAATGAATTAGAATGTGATAACAGGAGGGTTAAGACATCATCGATTTGAAAAGGGAAGTCACCACAAAAAAATTCAATCTTGTGTAAGATACGAGTTAAATTATGAAATAAGTTTGTATTCATAGGGTGACTAGAGCCTATTCTGCTTATGGAAAGTTAGATCATTAAATAAAAGACTGTCGTTTGAATAAAAAGAAAGAATCACTGTCTCATAAATCATTAGTCCATGTTAGAGTGTATGTTATCACGGAATATGATTCTAAAGCTTCTGAATTAGTGGTCGAAGGTACTATTCATGTTTCTGAAAGAATGCAAATATTTGTTTGACCATGTGTCTCATCTATGATTTGATTCGTAATATTTTGCTTATCACATGGGCATTCAACCTAAACCACTGGATTATACGCTATATGTAAATATGGCTATTAGGGATTTTTTGATAACAAACTCGATCTGGTCATCTTGTTTGATTTCTATTGGAGAACATGAACTTCTTGCTGATTTAGTTATCCTTGATATTTGGAGTTTTGATATTATATTAAGTATGGATTGACTATCTTCCAATCATACCAGTATAGATTGTAATACAAAAATAATTTCTTTCAGCATACCAGATCGACCTATATTTTACTTTGAGGGTATTAGGCATGATTTGCCTCCTTGCTTGATATCAGCACTTCAAGCTTATCATTTTATGCAGAAGGGTTGTTTTTGTTATATGGTGTGTGTAAAGGAGTATTCAAATCAAGAAACTCACCTAAATGAAATTACAGTGGTCAAAGAGTTCCTTGATATATTTCCAGATGACTTGCCTGGTTTATCTCCAGATAGAGAGGGTGAATTTACTATTGATTTGGTCCCTGGGACAACCCCAATATCTAAGCCTCCTTACAGAATGGCACCACTCGAGCTAGAGGAATTGAAAAAGCCACTACAAGAAAAATTAGATAAGGGTTTCATTCGACCCAGTGTTTCACCATGGGGTGCTCCGGTGCTATTAGTTAAGAAGAAGGATGGAACGTTAAGGCTTTGTATTGATTATAGACAATTGAATCAGGTGACCATCAAAAACAAGTATCCCCTACCCTGAATTGATAATTTGTTTGATCAATTGCAGAGTGCACAAGTATTCTCTAAGATTGATTTAAGGTCAGGTTACTATCAGTTGAAGATCATGAAGGAGGATATTCCAAAAATAGCTTTTAGAACTCGATATGGTCACTATGAATTCTTAGTGATGCCTTTTGGTTTAACTAATGCCCCTACAGCTTTTATGGAACTGATGAATAGGATATTTCAGCCATTCTTGGATGATTGTGTGATTGTATTCATTGATGACATATTAGTATATTCAAGGAGTAATCAGGAGCATGAGGAACACTTGAGAAATGTATTATCCATACTAAGAGAAAAGAAGTTGTATGCAAAGTTCAACAAATGTAAATTTTGGTTGAATGAAATTGCTTTCTTAGGCCATGTGATTTCAAGGAATGGTATATCTGTTGATCCAAAGAAAGTGGAAGCTGTTGTTAAGTGGGAAGTACCAACAAACATGACAGAAGTTAGAAGCTTCTTGGGCATGACAAGTTATTATAGGAGATTTGTGGAGGGATTTTCTCGAATCGCTCAACCTCTCACCAAACTCACTCAAAAGAATGTGAAATTTGTATGGGGTGATGATTGTGAGCAAAGTTTTCAAGAGTTAAAAAGGAGATTGACTAGTGCCCCTATTCTCACTATTCCAAGTGGTGGTGAGGGATTTATGGTTTACACTGATGCCTCAAGAAAGGGCCTTGGATGTGTTTTGATGCAAGAAGGGAAAGTGATTGCTTATGCTTCTAGACAACTAAAGAGTTATGAACCGAATTATCCAACTCATGATTTGGAATTGGCAGCAATTGTTTTTGCTCTAAAGATTTGGAGGCATTACTTGTATGGACGAACATTTGAAATCTTTACTGATTATAAGAGTTTAAAGTAAATTTTTACTCAAAAAGAGTTAAACATGAGACAACGGAGATGGATAGAACTTCTAAAGGATTATGATTGTACCATTCGTTATCACCGAGGTAAAGCTAATGTTGTAGCAGATGCCCTTAGTAGAAAATCTACAAGTTTTATGGTGACTTTGGTTGTGAAGCAATTGAAGTTATTAGAAGAGAATTATGATTCGAATGTTATGAGAAAATGGCAAGACTCAATGATATTAATGGCCTCCATCCAAGTGCAATCTAATCTCATTCAACAAATTAAAGGAGGACAACTACAAGATCGACGCTTGATCTGCTTAAGGAATGAAGTAAAAAAGGGATTGAAAGTGAATTTTCGAGTTTCAAAGAATGGCCTATTGAGATTTAGGGATAGAATATGTGATCCAAATGACTCATATATCAAAAATCAAATCCTGAGGGATGGTCATAATTCAAAGTACACCATGAATCCTGGTAGCACTAAGATGTATAGAGATCTCCAAAGTCATTATTGGTGGGAAGGCTTGAAGAAGGAGATTGCAATATATGTTTCAAAGTGTTTGACTTTTCAGCAAATCAAAGCAGAATACCAAAGACCTGGAGGTTTGTTGCAACCTTTAGATATTCCTGAATGGAAATGGGAATGTATTACTATGGACTTTATTTCAGGACTACCCCGAACTTCTAGAAAGCATGATGCTATTTGGGTTATCATTGATAGGTTAACGAAATCTGCACATTTTCTACCGATCAATATGACTTATTCTCTTGATAGGCTTGCAGATTTATATATAAATGAAATAGTAAGACTTCATGGTGTTCCAAAGGAGATAATCTCTGATAGAGACTCCAAATTTCTATCTAGATTTTGGAGAAGGTTACAGGAATCTATTGGCACTAAAGTCAAGTTTAGCACTGCTTATCATCATGTATAGCTTAAAATCTCATGCATAAAATTGTTCATCAAAATATTTAATATTACATCATTATGCATTTCTTCAAATCAAACATGATTTTTTTTTAAATCAAAATCGAGAAATAACAATGGAAATCAACGTAATACACATTATTACTTCTTAACCATAATTTCATATTTTCAATCAAAATCATTTTATTTGTTTATCATAAAATATGTAATATTATCATTTTCGAAATTACTTAGCATGATCATAATTTAAAAAAAAAACATGTAATTTTTAAGAAAATTAATTCTAAACTAAAAAAGAAAATACATCATGAAAGCATCAAGTAATTTCAAAATAAATTAGGGGGATTTTGATTACCTCATCATTGAAAGCAGTTAAGGCATAGTTTGCCACCTCGCCTTTCTTGATTTTCTATCCTCGTCTTCAGAGGAGCTCGATTCATCCCACTTTGTGTTCTTCTTCTTTAGGCTCTTCCATCGTTCAAGTTTATTATTTATTTTAGATTTTTGTTTAATAAACTTATTACGATTTAGTGTTCGAAGTTCAAGTTCATCATTGTCCTCATTACTTGAGTCATCGCTCAAGTGGTATTCATTTGTTCGGAGTTCTAAATCCTTCTTATTCTTTGGAAGGTGATTTTGTTCATCATATTCATCATGTGCATTGTGCACCATTTCATATGTTATCAACGAACCAATTAGTTCTTCAAGTGGTAAGTTGTTTAGGTTTTTAGCTTCTTGTATTGCAGTTACCTTTGAATCCCACTTCTTAGAAAGAGAACGCAAAATCTTGTTTACGAGTTCAAAATCCGAAAAACATTTTCTAAGAGCTCTTAAACTATTGACGACATCCGTGAAACGGGTGTACATGTCACCTATAGTCTCGCTTGGTTGCATTCGAAAAAGCTCAAAATCATGCAATAAAATGTTAACTTTAGAGTCTTTGACTCTACTAGTTCCCTCGTGCGTGATTTCAAATGTTCACCAAATGTCAAAAGCCGTTTTGCACGTAGAAATCTGATTGTACTCATTTTTGTCCAAAGCGTAAAATAAGGCATTCATAGCCTTTGCATTTAAAGAAAAATACTTCTTCTCCAAATCCGACCATTCGTTCATCGGTTTAGAGGGAAGTTGAAAACCGTTTTCAACGATATTCCATAAATCCAAATTCATAGAAATCAAGAAAACTCTCATTCGAGTTTTTCAATAAGTGTAGTCCAATCCGTTAAACAACGGTGGACGAACAACCGATAAGCCCTCTTGAAAGCCATGAAGAGCCATTACTCTCGGGTGTAAATCCGAAATAAGAAATACCGGGCTCTGATACCAATTGTTAGAATCAAGAGCACTAAGAGGGGGGGGGGGTGAATTAGTGCAGCAGAAAACTTTCGACGATTAAAATCGCGTTCGTACGATAAGAGCGATTTCGGTAGAAAATCCGATTCGTAAATCACTTTAACTTGTAACCAAGCAAGATGCAGTTAAAGCAAAGATATAAAGGCAGTTTGCAGTTATGATAGAAATCAGAACATAAATGCAAACTGAAATATGATGTTCGTACGATTAAAACGATTTACGTCTAAACGTCGATTCGGAAAATGCAAAGCTTGAAACACGATCGTATATGCGCAGAGGGTAGTAAGCTTTTAAGGAGGTTTGCAGTAAAGATAAGATGCTCAAAGTAAATGCAAACCGAGATTTAGAGTGGTTCGGTCAATCTTGACCTACATCCACTTTTGGCTTCCTCCTCCGATGAGGTCACCGTCGTCCACTAGAGGCCTTCCTTCAATAGGCGAAGGCCAACCACCCTTTTACAGTTTCACTCCTTTTGACGGGCTTAGAAGACAACCCTTACAGAATTTTCTTTCCTCTCTTATCAGATTAGAACTTGGAAGAAAAGAAGAAGAAGAACTTTCAACTCATACAACACTTTTGAGCTCTAAAAATCACAAAGTAAAACCAGAATTTCGGTGGTTTCTAAGTGCCCTTTCAATGCTGAAAGGGTGGGGTATTTATATGCCCCAACCCAATTTGACTTTCGAGCTCAAAATTGTCAATTCCCGGAATTCCGAGATCTAGCGATTGCACCGCCTGACTGAGGTAGTTGCACCGCCTCGCAGAGCTCCAAGACTGAGCCTCTAGGCAATGCCACCTCCTGTCAGGGGTGGGTGCACCTCCTGCCAGGGCTCGAAGACCGAGCTCAGGCGGTGCGACCGCCTGACTGAGGCGGTTGCACCTCCTGCCAGAGCTCGAAGACCGAGCTCAGGTGGTACCACCTCCTGTCAGGGGTGGAGACTGAGCCTAGGCGGTGCCACTGCCTAACTAGGGCGGTTCAACCGCCTAGCAGAAATCAGGGTCCTAATGGGTTGATCCATTCGGCCCAATTTGGGTTTTTCAGGGGCCCAATTGCCCCAAGATTAAGTTAATGGGATCACCTCCCATTTCCAACTTAATCATTGTGCTTACTACGATATTTCCTAAGACATTTACTGCAACTTGCTCCGGTGCATCAATCGCTTCTTCCAGCGAACTTCCGTCGATCATCCGATGAACCCTCGGTGATGCTCCTGCGGACTTCCAGCAAACTCCTGGACTTGCGATGATCCACTTGGCGAGTTCCGATTAGCTTCTTTGGCAAGCTCAAGGACTTCTCGGATTTGTTCCCGCAGAACCTCCGACGACTGTCCGAACTTCCGTCGAACTCTCGAACTCCCAACGTGATCATTGTCTTGATTCCGGCATAACTCCTACTGCATGTCTTTCTTCCATCGTAGTTAATCCTGCACACTTAAAACAAAACTTCGATCGAGACAATTAATCATAAGCACTTAACCAAGTTGTCCAGCATGTCATTGGTCCCTCGATGCTTCGTCAGATTCTTCGGCGCATCGTCCTCTCCTGCAGCCTATTGCCCAATCGGCCAGTTGACTCCACAACTCCGATATCCTTGGCACAATACCCGCTCTTCTTGGCCCGATGCCCGAGTCCACGGCCCAAAGCCTTCTATCGATACGTCGACCGATCCACCGGCCCGACGTCCAATCTTCTGACATGTTCCTCCAGCACAACATAATTTTCCTGCTTTAATTGTCTCATCCTGATCGAAGCATCCTGCGTCACTCAAAACGCAGATTAAATCATAAACATATATCAAGTAGTTTCATCATCAAAATATGAGATTCAACACTTTTGAATGCTATAATGCAATAATGATGATATTTCATGCAAGTAGTGATGAAAGGCCATGCCGAAACATTTTATCATGCATGAAGTGAATATGCATTTAATATCTTGATGACTTGAAATTATGATAATGCACAAATGCATGTGATTTCTAATTTCGATCAAAGCTTGAATTCCAAGTTATGAATTCAAGTTTGTATGGCATATAGATAGGGGGATTAAGGATAATTCCTTCATCAATCGGTTGTCATCTTCAAATTGGTTGTCGATCTTCGAGCTCTATCAGATGGTCATACCGCCCAGACTAACTGGTGGTACCGTCCCATAACGGCGGTGGTACCGTTAGTACACCGAATTCCGAGGAAATGATACTTTTTGGCTCCAATTCAGAAGCCATTGGGCCTATAAATATCCCACCTTTTTTTACATTAAAGGTAACAAAGTGCAATCAAAAGTATGAAAAATTCTAAGTGTTTGGGGAATTAAAAGTGTTGTAAAAGGTGAGAAGAGTCCTCCTCCTCCTTCTCTCAGCTTTGTAACCATTCAAGAAACAGGAGTGAGACTTGTAAGGGTTATCTCCTAAACCCGGTAAAAGGAGAAAGAGCTATAAAAGGTGATGGTATTCACCTATTGAAGGAAGGCTATTAGTGGATGCCGTCGACCTCGACGGAGGAGGAATCGGAAGTGGATGTAGGTTACAACGACTGAACCACTCAAAATTCTGGTTTGCATTTTATTTGAGTAATTTATATTACTATAAACTTCCTTAATTTTCTCGTTACACTTTTACGAGCTCCTTCAAGTATAATATCGTTCTGAAATAGATTTAATCGACACGAACATTTTCTGAAATCAATGATTTTTTGATTGTACTAATTCACCCCCCCACCCCCCAACCCCCTCCTCTTAGTGCCACTCTTGATCCTAATAGTTAAAAGAAATAACCCCGATAAGTTGGAATTAAGGACAGAGTGGTGCAAATTCGTGGGATACCCCAAGGAAACTTGTTGGTATTATTTCTATCATCCCGAAGACCAAAAGGTCTTTGTAGCCAAGAGAGCGATTCTTTGAGAAGGAACACATTTTTGGAGGAGACAGTGGGAGCATGATAGAGTTGAGCATGGTTGGAGAACTAAGCTCAAGCACCACTCCATAGCCCTATTAGGATCGGAGCGGCACTAAGAGGCGGGGGGGGTGAATTAGTGCAGCGGATTAAAACGTCGGTTTTGACAAATCTTTCGTACGATAAAAATTGAACTCGGAAGTGCTTAACTTGGAAGTGTATTCACAACGTTATGCAGCAAAGGTAATGAGGAAATAAAGCAAGTAAGAAGGTTTGCAGTAATGTAAATAGCAGTAATGAAATGCAAACCAGATATTACGCCGATTTAAAGTGGTTCGGTCAAATTTCTTCAAGATGTCCTTAAGTAGCAAGTTCTCCTTTTGTAGAGTTTCTAGATCATGGCATTTTATACATGGAGCTAAACTATCATAATATTCAGTCTTTAATTTATCGACATTACAAGTGAGACTATCATGCTCCTTTTTTAGCAATTTGTATTTTCTACTAATTATCTTACATTCATCAAATAACTCATGGAAGGCATTTAATAATTCATGATAAGGTAAATCTGCATCAATTAAATCTGTTACCTCTTCTCCGATGGCCATTAGGGCGTAATGAGCAACTTGCTCGGTGTTGGACTCCTCTTCTTCGGACGTGCTTGAATCATCCCATGTTGCTTTGAGCGCATTCTTCTTTGATGTTCTCTTTTTGGCTTGAGGACAATCGTTCTTGTAGTATCCCAGTTTTTTGCACTCATAGCAAATCACTTGGTCCTTCTTTTGTTCGAATTTATTTTTTGTATTATTTTTAAATTTATTCTTTCTTAAATATTTTTTAAATTTTTGAGTCAAAAGTGCAATGTCATTATCACTATCCTCATCACTTGATGTTCCTTTCAAGTGGTCTTCTTGTGATGTGAGTGTCATATCCTTCCTGTTCTTTGGAAGGGGGTTCTTGAGCTCGTCATGAGCTCGACATGTCATTTCGTAGGTCATTAGAGACCCAATGAGTTCTTCAAGAGGGAATGTTTTAAGATCTTTGGCCTCTTGAATGAGCGTAACTTTTGGATCCCAACTTTTAGGGAGGGATCTTAAGATTTTAGTTACTAGTTCAAAGTTAGTAAAATCTTTACCAAGAGCTTTTGAGTCCATTGATGACATCCGTGAACCGGGTGTACATGTCTCCGATGGACTCACTTGGTTTCATTCGGAAAAGTTCGTAAGAGTGCACAAGGATGTTGATTTTGGACTCTTTCACTCGGCTAGTGCATTCATGAGTGACCTCAAGAGTTCTCCAAATATCAAAAGCCGAATTACAAATTGAAACACGATTAAATTCATTTTTGTCTAGTGCATAAAACAAGGCATTCATAGCCTTTGTGTTTAAAGCAAAAACCTTCTTCTCCGATTCATTCCATTCGCTCATCGGAAGAGAAGATTTTTGAAATATGTTTTCAACAATAGTCCAAAGCTCGAAATCCATGGAAATGAGGAAGATCCTCATATGAGTCTTCCAATAAGTATAATCTGACCCATTAAACAAGGGTGGACGTGTGATAGAATGACCCTCATGTATGTCGGAGTAAGCCATCTCTCTTGGGTATCAAACCAAATATGAGAGTGAGCCTAGCTCTGATACCAATTATTAGGATCGGAGCGACACTATGGGGGGGGAGGGGGGGGGGGGGGGTGAATTAGTGCAGCGGATTAAAACGTCGGTTTTGACAAAGCTTTCGTACGATAAAAATCGAACTCGGAAGTGCTTAACTTGAAAGCGTATTCGCAACGTTGTGCAGCAAAGGTAATGAGGAAATAAAGCAAGTAAGAAGGTTTGCAGTAATGTAAATAGCAGTAATGAAATGCAAACCAGAGATTACGCCGATTTTAAAGTGGTTCGGTCAAATGACCTACATCCACTTGCAAGGCCCCTCTTCGATGAGGCTCCCACCTTCCACCAGCAAATCTCTTGAAAGGGAAGGGTAAATACCCCTCTTACAACTTTTTACAAGCGGTTCACTCTCTTACAAATTTTCAGCAAGAAAGAAGGAGGTGAACACTAGCAAATTGAAAACAAGACTAGCTAAGACTTTTCTAAGACCTTTCTCTCAATCAATTGCTTCTCAAAAAGTTGTAATCTCAACTGAGATTTGAGGGGTATTTATAGGCCTTAAGAGGATTCAAATTTGAGCTCCAAAATTTGAATTCTCTTTTATTCCCGATGCTGGCGGTGCCACCGCCTATCAGTGGCGGTGCCACCGCCTGTTACTTTCAGACACTAACAGTGGACTGGCGGTGCCACCGCCCAGCCAAGCGGTGCCGCCGCCCAGTCTGGCGGTGCCACCGCCAGACCCTTCGGTTCACTGGTTGGGCTTTAAATTTAGCACAAACCAAGTCTAATTTTGGGCCTAGTTGGCCCCTAACCAGGATATAGGATTATCTCTTAATCCTAATCCTAATTACAAGTGAACTACATAACTAAAAACATCCTAAGCAAGTTTTCAACCGTGAACGTCGACTCTTGTTCTAGCGAGCTTTCCGACGAACTTCTTCCGATGGACTCCCAGCAAGCTCCCGATCTTGTGATGACTTTAACGAGTAGCCGAGCCTTCTTGGTGATCTCCGCGAACCTCCGACAATCTCTTCGGCGAACTTCCGAAAATTCCGACAGGTTCCCGATTTCTTCTCGGTTGGTTCCGGTAGCATCTCCGACGATTCTTCGGTCTCTTAAACGTCCATCGAACTTGACTCCGATATTCTTGCTTTATGTTTTCTAGTTATCGTAGTTAATCCTGCACACTTAACTCAATAATATGGATTAGATCAATTAACCCATCAATTGATTTTATCATCAAAATCCGAGATTCAACAAGCCCGAGTCTATTCAGGTACCTAGTGCTAGTCATAAGTGCCCAGCAAGCCAATCACGTGAGTGATGGCACGTGTGACTTGATACAGAATCTTTTTGCTTATTATATTTTGGCGTATATCACTTTATAACTATTGCATAAATGCATATATATTGTGATGTCCTTGGATTTGTGCAATGGGAATCGGATCGTGATGAGATTGCTAGTCATAAGTGCCCAGCAAGCCAATCACGTGAGTGATGGCACGTGTGACTTGATACAGAATCTTTTTGCTTATTATATTTTGGCATATATCACTTTATAACTATTGCATAAATGCATATATATTGTGATGTCCTTGGATTTGTGCAATGGGAATCGGATCGTGATGAGATCACGATAATGAGATCGATTCACCTTTAAACACATATCCTAAATAATCCCGGTCATAGGTTACTCGAGAGGGACATCGTGATAACCGGATAGACTGGTGTGCTGTATACCCGTCCATATGATGGATGCAGCTGGTTTCATAGCTGCTCGTGTAGGGACACTAGGGATATAGTACAGGTGCTCATTGGAGAATGAGTTCACTGATTGATCCGCTTACGGAATGCTGGATGGTTGATGATGCCTTATTGTCAGACAACGATTCCGTAGTCCTAGTGGTGTATCTGGTTCTTAGACTTGAGACACCAAGGATGTCCTGTACGAGTGCTCCACTCTTTGATACTAGACTTATAGGTTTGGCTGTTCCCAGATCTAGTACAGCTGGTCATTGGGAGTGGTAGTCGACCTTACGAGGGCTATTGAGTGTCGATAGAGGATCATCCACTCTCGGTATCATGAGAGGAATATCCCATGTGTTCTTGCTCAGACAAATCCCTGGCCAGGGTCATTCGGGTTGAGAGAGCAAGAGTTCTCCGGGAGAATCCGATTAGAGCGAGACTCGAGTAGAAACCGTATGGGTCTGACAGCACCATGCTCGATATACGATCTCTGGGATATTAGATGGATGAGGGACTATAGGTACATGGTAACTGAGGACAGACAGGTCCAATGGATTGGATTCCCCTGTATCGTCTGGGGACTACGGCGTAGTGGCCTAGTACTTCCGTAGTCGATGAGTCGAGTGAATTATTACAGAGATAATAATTCACTGAGTTAGAAGGAGTTCTGACAGGTATGACTCACGGCCAGCTCGATATTGGGCCAAGAGGGTCACACACATATGGTAGGCATTGCGATGAGTAGAGGTTCGGATATGAGATATCCGACGGAGCCCTTGTCTTATTGGATGCAGATCCAATACCCACTAGGGAAAGGACCCATTAGGGTTTTGACACGGGATCTCTATAAATAGGAGGGATTCACAGCCTCATAGGCTAGAGTCTTTGCTTGCCCTTCCTATTCTCCTCTCCCTCTCCACCTCAGAGTAGGCCTGGAGTTTTGAGGAGCGTCGTCGCAACCCTGCTTTGTGGATCACCGCTAGAGAGGAGGATGCTTGACCTCCTTCACCCTCTCCTAAGGATCTGCAAGGAAACAGGGATATACGATCTCCCTAGGTAACACAATCTCTATACGCAGTTTTTATGTTTTTGCGGATTTTGCGCACCAATCTTCGCACGACGATGAACATCTTTTTGGGAATCGGGGATTTTTGTTTTCTTGTTCTTCCGCTGCGCATATGATGTCGCCCCCCCCCTATGATTTCCCAACAGTGGTATCAGAGCCAGGTTGTTCGTGCGAATGATTGGTTTTTGAACTGCGTGTGTTGTGTTTAGGAAGAATATTGACGTCAAAATCGTTGACGCAAAAGCGAGGAAGGGCAGCAACAGTTGCTGCCCTCGATCTGCATGCCTGCAGCCAGCCGCAGCCGCAGCCAGGCAGCATAGCGCCGGCGCATGCGCAAGCGCTGTGCCTGCAGCAGCCGGCCGGCGGTCTGCTTGCAGCAAGCTTGCGGCCGGCGGGGCTGGGAGCCCGCTCGGTAGAAGCGCCTGCGGCCACTGAGCCCGCGGGCAGAGGCGCCGCGGGGCAGCAGCGCGGGCTGAGGCACCGCAGGGCAGCGGCGCCTGTGGCCGCTGCTCCCACGGGCAAAAAACCCCGCAGGGGCGGCCGCCAGCGAGACAGCACCACCTGCGGGCGCTGACTCGCGGGCAGAACCGCCCGCGAAGGCGGCGGCGCCCGCGGGGGCGCCCACCTGCAGCGGCAGCGACCCCAGCGGGCATGCCACCTGCAGGCGAGGGCAGTGCCCTCGCCCTCGCCGCACAGGCCGCCGCCAGCAGGGTGGCGGCGGCGGCGGCGCAGCAGCGAAAAGGGGAAAGGGTATTAGGGTTTTCTACGCAAAAGACAGTTTTGCCCCTCGGAATTTGAGAAATTCCAGTTTGTGTCTTTTGTCCAAATTACGAAAATACCCTTAGGAATTGAGAAATTCCCTATATATCCCTGATTTCAGAAAATATTAATTAATTAAAAGGTTTAGTTGATTATTATTTTTATTATTATCTAGTAGTCCTACATGATGATGATTATTTATACATATGATGTATGATGAGTGGACGGATGATCATGTACCGTGTGATGTGTGTACTTGTGATTATTATTATTGAGGTCTGCGAATCTCCATTATATTTCTCGTTTATTGTCGGGCCTGCGTGCCTATGATTAAGTTGTAATCACATGAGGAGGCGCAGCGGGAGCGTGGAAGCCATAGCGGGACCCACGAGACGGACGATCGAGATGCATGAAGATGCATCAAGATGTCGACGGAACCAACGAGGACGAGATGAACGATCACAAGGCATGGAGATGCACCGTTGCACACATAGATCTTGATGTGAGTGATTAGGCCTACTGGCTCGGGCCTAATCATATTAGGTTGTGGTCCATGATCATCTGGTGTGATTGCTTATACACATACTAGATATGTATATATATTTGCATGCGATGTAGATATATATTAAATATGTATATGTGTGACATGTCATATTAGGAGACCAAATCATAGAAACATCTCTCGATAATATTAAGTCGGTAAACGTGAGGCAATTAGATTGACCCACGTGGCCTTCCATCGTTATGAGTAGGAACCGAATCCCGGTGTAGGTTGAGTTGGTCGAGTCCCTCGAGACTCACCTATATCGCGATTCGCTATCTTGCTTACGACATAGAGATGTCACCGGTGACCTGAGGGCATGATATGCTTGGTCGAGTCCCTCGAGGGTATATCATCAAATCAGACTCATCTTGTAACGAAGGTGTTGACTTAACCGAGCATCATGGTTGGTCGAGTCCCTCGAGGCCATGGTGATTCGGAGGCCGAACAGGACGGGAATCACAAGGAGTTGTGATCGGCAAGAGTTGTCTACCTTTTAGGCTTAGTGTGATTGGTCGAGTCCCTCGAGGTTACACTAAGACGCTGATTGGATCCTGATCCCCACTAGAAGTCTGCCGGAGACTTCCGTTTCACGTGCTGAGGGTGTCGCGTGACTCGGTAGTAAAATAGTGGGAGCATATTAAGATAGAAGTCCATATCTTGATAGTTTATTTCTTGCAAAATCTGCATGTTATTCATTTTTGCTACATCTTTATTTTCAGAAAATGTCGCTTTCAAATCCCTTACGTGGCATACTTGATGTCAACCGCCTCACTGGTCCAAATTATACGGATTGGCTCCGTAACTTGAGAATTGTTCTCACAGCGGAGAAAATCGTGTACGTCCTTGATACAGTGATGCCTACGCCCGAAGAAGGGGCAAGCGAGGATGAGATCGCTCGCTACGTGAAGTACATTGATGACTCCACTCTTGCTCAGTGCTATATGTTGGGCTCTATGACTCCAGAGTTACAGAGACAACATGAAAAGATGGATGCCAGATCCATTCTCCTACATGTCCGTAAATTGTTTGAGGAACAGGGAAGGACTCAACGATATGAGATATCCAAGAGCCTTTTCCGCGCTAGGATGACTGAGGGGACACCGGTTCAGAACCATGTCCTAAAGATGATTGAGTGGATAGAGAAACTCACAGGTCTAGGAATGGTCCTAGAGGATAACTTGTGTGTGGACATTGTGCTTCAGTCCCTACTAGATTCCTTTTCACAGTTCAAAATGAACTTTAATATGAACAAGCTTGAGGTGACTCTCCCAGAGCTCCTCAATATGTTGAGGGAGGCAGAGAGTACTATTAAGAAAGAGAAGCCAGTTCTCTACACTGGTGAGACCAGAAAGAAAAGGAAAGCAGAAAGGTCCCTTAAGAAGGGAAAGGGCAAGGGCAAACAAGGTAAAGCAAAGGTTGCTAAGAAAGACCCAATAAAGGACAAAGGCCAGTGCTTCCACTGTGGTAAAGATGGGCACTGGAAGAGAAACTGCAAAGAGTACCTTGCAGAAAGGGCGAAACAAAAGCTTGATGAAGCTTCAGGTACATTCATGATCAGTCTCCATTTGTCAGACTCTTATGATAACACATGGGTATTAGATACCGGTAGTGCTTATCATATATGTAATTCGTTGCAGGTTCTGGCAAGGCCTAGGAGACTAGAGAGAGGCGAGATGGACCTCAAGATGGGTAATGGAGCAAAAGTTGCTGTATTAGCTGTTGGCGAGGTCGCCCTACATCTGCCTAGTGGAGCTTTTATTGCATTAGATGCATGTTATTTTGTTCCTTCTATTATCAAAAACATTATCTCCATTTCATGTTTAACAGTTAGTGGATATAAATTTGTTTTTGAGAACAATGGTTGTTCGATATTATTAGATGATAAGATCATCACGAAAGGAACATTGCATAATGGTTTATTTATGTTAGACACCACTCCACATATCATGAATATAAATGTGTCCAAAAGGAAACGAGATGAGTTGAACAGTGCATACCTGTGGCATTGTAGGCTAGGTCACATCCATGAAAGAAGGATTCAAAAGTTGCTAAATGATGGATATCTAGATCCATTCGACTATGTGTCATATGCAACTTGTGAGCCTTGCATTCGTGGAAAACTGACCAACTCTCCATTTAGTGGAACTGGAGAGAGAGCCACTGAGTTGTTGGAACTCATACATAGTGATGTATGTGGACCCATGTCAACTCATGCCATTGGAGGTTACTCCTACTTCATTACATTTACTGATGATTTCTCAAGGTATGGATATGTGTACTTAATGAAGTACAAGTCCGAGGCCTTTGAGAAATTCAGAGAGTATAAGAATGAGGTGGAGAACCAGACTGGAAAGAGTATCAAAACTCTTCGATCAGATCGAGGAGGTGAGTACTTAAGTACAGAGTTTACTCACTTCCTCAAGGACCATGGGATATTATCCCAATGGACACCTCCTTATACACCTCAGCTCAATGGTGTCTCTGAAAGGAGAAATCGTACATTATTAGATATGGTACGGTCCATGATGAGTTTCGCTGACCTACCCATCTCATTCTGGGGATATGCCCTAGAAACCGCAGCTTACCTTCTGAACAGAGTTCCAACTAAGTCGGTGGTGTCTACACCATATGAGATATGGAAAGGGAAGAAGCCTGATCTTAAAGTAGTTAAGATTTGGGGCTGCTCTGCCCCAGTTAAAAGACACAACCCCGATAAGTTAGAATCAAGGACAGGGCGATGTAAATTTGTGGGATACCCCAAGGAAACTTGTGGGTATTACTTCTATCATCTCGAGGACCAAAAGGTCTTTGTAGCTAAGAGAGCAGTGTTCCTTGAGAAGGAACACATTCTTGATGGAGACAGTGGGAGAATGATAGAATTGAGCGAGGTTGGAGAACCAAGCTCAAGCACCACTCTACAGCCCGAGTCTGTTCAGGTATATAATACACAAGTTTCAACTTTACGCAGGTCTGATAGAGTATCCCATCCTCCTGAGAGATATGTGGGACATATTAGAGCAGAGGATGTAGAGGATATTGATCCTCAGACCTACGAGGAGGCTATTATGAGTATAGACTCCGGGAAGTGGAAAGAAGCCATGAATTCTGAGATGGATTCTATGTACTCCAATAAGGTTTGGAACCTAGTTGATGCACCCGAAGGTATTGTACCCATCGGTTGCAAGTGGATCTTTAAGAAAAAGATCGGAGTAGATGGAAAGGTAGAGACCTATAAAGCAAGGCTAGTGGCTAAGGGGTATCGTCAAAGGCAAGGTGTTGACTATGACGAAACTTTCTCACCCGTAGCAATGCTAAAATCCATCAGAATTCTATTGGCTATTGCAGCACACTATGATTATGAGATCTGGCAGATGGATGTGAAAACCGCATTCCTCAACGGGAACCTGGAGGAGGAGGTGTATATGATGCAACCTGAGGGATTCGTGTCCAAGAACTGCCCAGATAAGGTGTGTAGGTTGCTTAGATCCATTTATGGACTAAAGCAAGCTTCCCGAAGTTGGAACATAAGATTTGATGAGGCAATCAGATCTTATGACTTCGTTAAGAACGAAGATGAGCCTTGTGTATACAGAAAGGTAAGTGGGAGCGCTATTAGCTTTTTGGTGTTATATGTGGATGACATCCTCATCATTGGGAATGACATAGGAATGCTATCCACAATAAAGGCTTGGTTATCTAGACACTTCTCCATGAAGGACTTAGGAGAAGCATCTTATATCTTGGGGATTAGAATCTATAGAGATAGATCCAAAAGGATGCTTGGCTTGTCCCAGTCCAGGTACATAGAAACTATTGTCAAAAGGTTTGGCATGGAAAATTCCAAAAGAGGTCTCATACCGATGAGACATGGGATATCGCTTTCTACGAGTATGTCCCCAAAGACTCCAGAAGAAAGGGCGAACATGGATATGATACCTTATGCCTCAGCAATAGGGTCTATCATGTATGCCATGCTATGTACTAGGCCTGATATAGCGCATGCTCTGAGTGTCACGAGCAGGTATCAGGCGGATCCAGGCTTGGAGCACTGGAAAGCAGTAAAGTGTATCCTTAAGTACTTGAGAAGGACTAAGGATCTTTTACTAGTATATGGAGGTAATAGCCTTAAGGTTGAAGGCTACACTGACTCAAGTTTTCAGTTTGATGTCGATGATAGCAAGTCGAATTCAGGGTATGTGTACACCTTGAATGGAGGAGCAGTGTGCTGGAAGAGTTCCAAGCAAGATACCACTGCTGACTCGACCACAAAGGCGGAGTACATTGCTGCATCTGAGTGTCACGAGCAGGTATATAGCGCATGCTCTGAGTGTCACGAGCAGGTATCAGGCGGATCCAGGCTTGGAGCACTGGAAAGCAGTAAAGTGTATCCTTAAGTACTTGAGAAGGACTAAGGATCTTTTACTAGTATATGGAGGTAATAGCCTTAAGGTTGAAGGCTACACTGACTCAAGTTTTCAGTTTGATGTCGATGATAGCAAGTCGAATTCAGGGTATGTGTACACCTTGAATGGAGGAGCAGTGTGCTGGAAGAGTTCCAAGCAAGATACCACTGCTGACTCGACCACAGAGGCGGAGTACATTGCTGCATCAGATGCAGCAAAGGAGGGAGTCTGGTTGAAGAAGTTCATCACAGATTTGGGAGTCGTGCCGGATAGTGAGGAGCCGATTTCCCTATATTGCGACAACAACGGGGCAATTGCTCAAGCGAAGGAACCTAGGTCTTATCAGAAATCTAAGCATGTTCTGAGGAGGTTCCACCTTATCAGAGAGATCGTGACCCGAGGAGATGTAGCAGTGGAAAGAGTTCCATCCGAAGATAACATTGCAGATCCACTAACAAAGCCATTGTCTCAGATTGTCTTTGAGCGTCACAGGGGTCTGATGGGGATCAGACACATAGGTGATTGGCTTTAGGTCAAGTGGGAGATTGCTAGTCATAAGTGCCCAGCAAGCCAATCACGTGAGTGATGGCACGTGTGACTTGATACAGAATCTTTTTGCTTATTATATTTTGGCGTATATCACTTTATAACTATTGCATAAATGCATATATATTGTGATGTCCTTGGATTTGTGCAATGGGAATCGGATCGTGATGAGATCACGATAATGAGATCGATTCACCTTTAAACACATATCCTAAATAATCCCGGTCATAGGTTACTCGAGAGGGACATCGTGATAACCGGATAGACTGGTGTCACGCCCCTAAAAATATCCATGATATTTAAATTTTTTTCGCCACAACTAACCCAGGATCCAAACACACATTTGAGGTCACTAAGAAAACATTCAGATCAAAAATTTCACTTCTATAATCTATCAATTCATAACCCTGTGCAATTCATAAACATAGCACACATCACTCGATAATTTATACAATCTGAACTCAACTCATCAAAATAAAAACCACAATATAAATCCACAAGTGGGGAAATCTATGCAGTCACCACAATCATCGATTTACCATAAGTTCTTATCATTACACGAATTTAATTTAACATTCCAAAACCCTATACATGAGGGATCCTTTAACTTACACAAAATCCACAGGTTTAGATTCATAGTCACATTTCATTAGATGCAACGTAGCTTATACACAACTACATATATGCTAACAAAAGTTCTGCCCAACGTCTTCTAAACTTTCCACTGCCTCAGCCCATTCTTAACATTTAAGCAAGCGATACGCTATCCTGAAAAATTTATCAACAAATGGGGTGAGCATAAAGAGCTCAGCAAGTGACTAACATATCCATATCAAAATAGTACAATTTCCAAAGAGATGCAGTTTCAAACACAAAGCAGAATATACGATTTCGTATACATAATATCATTAGGAGCAAAATCATAATTGTCCTTTTTAATCATACATATTTGGTTCCTGACAGATGGGGCATAGAGTAATTGGAGCATATCAGAAACAAAGGAGACATATCGGAGCTTATCAATGGCATATAAAATGTTCCAAATCACATCAACGACATAGGGAACATTATGAAGCAAAATCAGCAGTGAATGAAGCATTTCAGAGCATATCAAACTCATATGTCGTACAGAAGCTCAAACGTCGTCCTTGACGTTGCAATCATATCATAACTATCCAGAGCACGAACAGAAATAACTCACCAAAACTCTGGATGTCATATCAAACATATAGAGGGTATAGTGGGATCTCAGTCAGAATGTGATTCATCCAAGCAATATCCCACAAAGCGGGACCCCACAAAGCGGGCAAATAAACGCATACCAGAATATCCCACAAAGCGGGACCCCACAAAGCGGGCAAATCAGCGCATACCCTTTACCATTTCTGGCAAAGGTCCAGACAATCCCACACACCAGAGTACAAGAAGGCAGTTTCAACAATAAGTAGCATATAACGGAAGCACACGCGGAACAACCAAACGTACATGTGCTTTTTCAAAAGCAATGTGATGCAAGGAACAAATCTCTCACAAAAGTATTCATTTTAGGAAAGAAATGAAAGCAAGAGTGTACAGGGATTCCAAACAATCATAATCAGCTCAATTCCAATAAGAAGATTAGGCGAATTCAAGTATCCAAAGGAAATGGAACAGAATACGCGAAATCGACCAAAGCTCGATTTCGGACAGAATTCCAGTGGCACATCAAACAAATATTTCAGAATAACAATTATGCTCCAATACCCATAAGAAGGCTATGGTCGAACCATATATCAATCTATATTCGAATGGAACAGATTTCATATGAAACAGGGCTCCCAACACAGAGTTACCTCTGATTTGGTAACACAAGGTCAAAATCACAATCACTGTTTTGTAGAATTTATAAGGTCGGATTCAACAGACGATAGGGTGGGCAATTGAACTCCAAAATTTTCAAACTATATGTCAAAAGAGAGAATTTCAAGTCTAGTTTCAAATAAAATCAGTTTGGTACAAACCAGAATTTTCAACAGGGAGTTATAGGCGTTTTAGTATCGAAAGGTCAGAAATCTTGAACTCTGTTTTACAGCGTCTATAGGCTCTTTTGAAACAAATTTTTGGGTAAGTATTCGGTGTCCAAAATCTACAAAATCGGTGTCAAAAGAAATATATACGAGTCTAATTTCAAACAAAAATAGTTCCTGCCTGAATCCTCATTCTGTACTAAAACTTATAGCTGAAACAGTGCTTAGGGGTCAGTTTACCGAAAAAAAACTTTCAGACTCCATGGTTTTATGTCCAAGGAGAGACATATCAGTTTCTAAATAGAAATCTTCCAATTTATTTTGAATCAACATAAAAACAGAGTCTAATACTGCTGTAGGATGGGGTTAGAACACTTGCCTTTGGAAATTTTGACCCGAAATGACAAGATTAAAGCAAGAACCCTAAAAGCCCCAATTTTCTTTCTCTTCTTCTTCTTCTTCTTCTTCTTCTTCTTCTTCTTCTTTCTTTCTTTCTTTCCCTGATCACCCACGAGCTGCCTCCTCTGCTTCCTTAAGAATGAAGGCAGAGAGGCTTAAGCAGTGGAATTTGTCATTTGGTGCATTTTGCAGTTTAGTCCTTGTTTTTATCATATTCACAATTAGGTCCTTAGGGTTTACATATAGGTCCTTAGATTCTTTCTTTTCTCTTTTTTTTTTTGAACAGATCTCCCAAATCTTACAAATAAGTTACCTCTGATTCATACTCTATTTCTTTTGTCAATTAAAATAGATGCTTACGTTATCACCAGAAATTTATACGAACATTCGGAAATGAGGGGTGTTACAACTGGTGTGCTGTATACCCGTCCATATGATGGATGCAGCTGGTCTCATAGCTGCTCGTGTAGGGACACTAGGGATACAGTACAGGTGCTCATTGGAGAATGAGTTCACTGATTGATCCGCTTACGGAATGCTGGATGGTTGATGATGCCTTATTGTCAGACAACAATTCCGTAGTCCTAGTGGTGTATCTGGTTCTTAGACTTGAGACACCAAGGATGTCCTGTATGAGTGCTCCACTCTTTGATACCAGACTTATAGGTTTGGCTGTTCCCAGATCTAGTACAGTTGGTCATTGGGAGTGGTAGTCGACCTTACGAGGGCTATTGAGTGTCGATAGAGGATCATCCACTCTCGGTATCATGAGAGGAATATCCCATGTGTTCTTGCTCAGACAAATCCCTGGCCAGGGTCATTCGGGTTGAGAGAGAAAGAGTTCTCCGGGAGAATCCGATTAGAGCGAGACTCGAGTAGAAACCGTATGGGTCTGACAGCACCATGCTCGATATACGGTCTCTGGGATATTAGATGGATGAGGGACTATAGGTACATGGTAACTGAGGACAGACAGGTCCAATGGATTGGATTCCCCTGTATCGTCTGGGGACTACGGCGTAGTGGCCTAGTACTTCCGTAGTCGATGAGTCGAGTGAATTATTACAGAGATAATAATTCACTGAGTTAGAAGGAGTTCTGACAGGTATGACTCACGGCCAGCTCGATATTGGGCCTAGAGGGTCACACACATATGGTAGGCATTGCGATGAGTAGAGGTTCGGATATGAGATATCCGACGGAGCCCTTGTCTTATTGGATGCAGATCCAATACCCACTAGGGAAAGGACCCTTAGGGTTTTGACACGGGATCTCTATAAATAGGAGGGATTCACAGCCTCATAGGCTAGAGTCTTTGCTTGCCCTTCCTATTCTCCTCTCCCTCTCCACCTCAGAGTAGGCCTGGAGTTTTGAGGAGCGTCGTCGCAACCCTGCTGTGTGGATCACCGCTAGAGAGGAGGACGCTTGACCTCCTTCACCCTCTCCTAAGGATCTGCAAGGAAACAGGGATATACGATCTCCCTAGGTAACACAATCTCTATACGCAGTTTTTGTGTTTTTGCGGATTTTGCGCACCAATCTTCGCACGACGATGAACATCTTTTTGGGAATCGGGGATTTTTGTTTTCTTGTTCTTCCGCTGCGCATATGATGTCGCCCCCCCCCCTATGATTTCCCAACACCTAGCACATAAGTTCTAACTTTATGTAGGTCCGATAAAGTATCCCATCCACTTGAGTGATATATGGGACATTGGAGGAGAAGATGTAGCTTCTTTATCTGCTTAGCTCTTTCATCAGCATCTCCACTAAATTGCTTTGTTGTAGAATGAGGGATTAAGTCCAAAGGACCAGCAGGATTAGCACCATAAACTACCTCAAAAGGACTCTTACCAAGACTATGATGCATAGAACGATTGTAGGCAAACTCAATTTGTGGAAGAATGACATCCCATTGCTTAATATTCTTGCCAACATAGCTTCTAAGCAAATTTCCCAAGCTTCAGTTTGTTACCTCAGTTTGCCCATCGGTTTGTGGATGATGCGAGCTGCTGAAATTCAAAGAAGTACCCAGCTTCCTCCAAAGAGTTCTCCAAAAATGGCTAACAAATTTTGAATCTCGATCAGACACCATAGTTCTTGGAATACCATGCAATTTAACAATCTCCTTAAAATATAAATCAGCAATATGAGATGCATCATTTGATTTATTGCATGGAACAAAGTGAGACATTTTTGAAAATCTATCAACAACAACCATGATAGAATCCTTGTTCCTTTGAGTTCTTGGTAGTCCCAAAACGAAATCAAGACTCACATCCTCCCATGGAGCATTTGGCACTGGCAATGGAGTGTACAAACCAAAATTTTGACTTCTTATTTTTGCCAAATGACACAATCAGCATTGCTTCACATGTCTCTCCACATCTCTGAACATTTTAGGCCAGTAGAAATTTGATTTAACAAGAGCTAGAGTCTTGTCCCTACCGAAATGTCCTCCCAAAATACCCCAATGAGCTTCAGCTAGAATTACTTGTCTCAAAGAACAAGATGGAACACACAAAGTATTAGCTCGAAAAAGAAAACCATCAAAGATAAAAAATTGTTGAAAGGAACCTGATTTACAATTCTTCCATATCGAGCCAAAATCCACATCATTCTCATATAGATCTTTGAATGTTTCAAATCCAACCACTTTGACTTCCATTGCTGATAATAAAGAATGCTTTCTGCTCAATGCGTCAGCAACTACATTTTGAACACCAGATTTGTGCTTGATTGTAAAGTTGTAAGATTGTAAAAACTCCACCCAAGCTGCATGCCTCTTGTTTAGCTTGTGCTGGTGATTAATGAACTTTAATGCCTCATGATCAGAATATAGAACAAATGGCTTGGCAAGAAGATATTGACCCCAATGAGACAAAGCTCGATAAATCACATAAAACTCTTTATCATAAGTAGAGTATTTCTTTCTTGTATCATTCAGCTTTTCACTAAAAAATGCAATGGGCCTTCCGTCTTGACTCAAAACAGCACCAATTCCCACATTAGATGCATCACATTCAACTTCAAACACATTATCAAAATTTGGTAGAACTAAGATAGGAGCTTCAGTAACCTTTTTTTTCAAAAGCTCAAAAGCATCGTTAGCCTCATTAGTCCATTTGAATTTGTCACATTTCAGACATTCGGTGATTGGAGCGACAATAGAGCTGAAACCCTTGATAAATCTTCTGTAAAACGAAGTTAAGCCATGGAAACTCCTCACATCATGCAACGAAGCAGGTGTTGGCCAACTGAGAATAGCCTCTACCTTACTTTGATCCATCATGATTCTATTTTTTGAAATAACATAACCCAGAAACACCACACTAGAAGTAAAGAAATCACACTTCTTTAGATTAGCATAAAGCTTTTGATGCCTCAAAATAAGAAAGATCTCTTTCAGATGATTCATATGCTACTCTTCGCTCTTGCTGTACACCAATATATCGTCAAAATAAACTACAACAAATATTCCAATGTATGGCTTAAATATGTGATTTATAAATCACATGAAGGTGCTAGGAGCATTAGATAGCCCAAATGGCATAACCAACCATTCATATAAGCCTTCTCTAGTTTTAAATGTTGTTTTCCACTCATCTCCGGGCCTCATTCTTATTTGATAATAGCCACTCCTCAAATCAATTTTTGAGAAAATACAAGCACCACACAATTGATCAAGTAAATCATCTAACCTTGGGATAGGAAAGCGATAGTCCACTGTGATTTTGTTGATGGTGCGACTGTCCACGCACATTCTCCAAGAACCATCCTTCTTAGGCACTAACAAGGCTGGAACCGCACAAGGACTCATGCTCTCTCAGATTAACCCTTTTTTCACCAATTCATCAACTTGCCTTTGAAGTTCTTCATGCTCCTTGGGACTCATCTATATGCTGCCTTATTAGGTAGAACAGCCCCCGGAATAAGATCAATGTGATGCTGGATATCTCTCAAGGATGGAAGGTCATGTGGAATCTCTTCTGGTATAACATCTTCAAACTCTTCCAAGATTTGTTTCATGATTTCTGGTGTCTCGTGTTGTTCATTTTCTTCTACTACTAGTAGAGCCATAACATGACCACCCTTGTCTAATTCACCTTTGCATTCACCATACGACATAAAAGCGTTAACTTTCTTCTTTGGTGCACTGATTTCGGATGGTTGTAATGGAGCTAAAATAATCTTCTTTTCATTCACCTTAAAAGAATAAGTATGTTTGTAGCCGTCATACAACACTCTTCTATCATAATGCCAAGGTCTTCCCAGCAGCAAATGACAAGCATCCATAAGAGCAACATCACACCATACTTCATCTTTATAACACTTGCCAATAGAAAATGAAACTAAACATCTTTTAATTACATTGATGTCATTTCCTTTTTGCAGCCAACATAACTAGTATGGATGTGGATGAGGGATGGTATCCAACTTTAGCTTCTGCACCATCTCCAAAGATACCACATTCTCAAAGCTGCCGCTGTCGATGATCACCAAGCACACTTTGCCAAGAGAAGTGCATTTAGTGTGAAACACATTTTTTCTCACCCAACTTTCATCATCGGCCACATATGACACTTGTAAACTACGTTGCAATACAATAGACAAACCATGATCAGCATAAGTAATATCTTCCTCATCATCATCGTATTTTGGTTCGTGGTCAGCTTCATCTTTCCTCCATCACTATGATCTTCAACCAAAGTTACAATCCTCCTATTTGGACAATTCGAAGTAATATGCCTAAAACCATGGCATTTGAAGCATTTTCGGCCACTTGGGGTAGAAGAATTAGGTGTTTTTTTGCTGCCAGCAGATTCTTCACCCTTTTCTTGCACCTTCGATATCACCTTGCTTTGGATAGTAGGCTCGGAACTTCCTCCTTTTGTGTAGCCTTCTTTTGAGCCATATCGAAAACTCTTTTTAAACTTCTATTGCTTTTCAACTTTTAATGCTAGCTTGCTCACATCATTCAACGACCAATATGGCTATAGCTGAACAACTTTAGCAATCTCATACTTCAGACCTCCCAAATATCTTGCAATTGTTTGCTCTTCCGGTTCCACAAGTTCTCCTTTTAACATCAAATTATCAAATTCTGCAGTATACTCCTCCACACTAAGATCTTTTTGCTTGAAATCATGTATTTTGAGAAAGATCTCTTGCCTATAATTATGAGGTAAATATTTTCTCTTTAGCTCCCTTTTCATTTTCTCCCATGTAACGATCTTACTCTTCCCCTCATGTTCTCTTTGTTTCTTCAGATTTTCCCGCCAAAAAGATGCATTCCGCTTGAGTTTGAGTGCCACAAGTTTGACCTTCTTTTGTTCTGGTGGTTCATGAAAATCGAAAATTCTTTCTACTGTATTAAGCCAATCGATAAAGTCATCAACATTTATTTTTCCTTCAAATTCTGGAATATCAAATCTGGGGTTATATTTATTTTGCCACTCGTCTTGGACTTCATTTCTTCTCCGACATCTTCTCAACTCCCTTGGAAGATGTGTATCATCATCAGAACTAAACTCTTGAGCTTCATTTTCATGTTAGTTATGTCTACTTTGAAGTTCGTCGATTATCTCATTTTTTTCTTGTAGGCTACGCAGCAATTTTCGTAGTTGCAGCCTCAACGACTTAGCGTCATCTTCGTGGTCGCTACCTTCACCAACTACATCTTTTCCATTCCGCCTTGCCATGATCTCTAGCCTTAAGCTCTGATACCAAACTGATACCGGGGAGGGTAAAAATGCAGAATGGATTTCGAAAGAACACCGATAGAACAGTTGTTCAGATAGAAAATATCACAGAAGGCAATGAACGAACTCTTGACGAAACTTCGGTAAAACGAAATATAGCTCACCACCAAGTTTAAAAATCAAAAGGGATATAGAAAATCACCACCCTAATGATAATAAACAAGGATACAGAACTGAAAGCAAAAGACTCACCACTCAAGGACGCATCCAAGAGATACAGAGTTCAAAAGTGCACTCCAAGAGAGCTTTTGCCAATATCCTCAGTTTTCTAAAGTCCCTTCTAAGACCTAAACTCCAAAATAAATACTATTGCATGAAACAACCCTTCATGCATAGGAAATTTTGAAATTAAGTGCTTTACAGCTACCAACTAACTCCATTAATGAATTCCTTAGCAATGAAGAAAAGCACCATGATACAACTTTACAACTGCCAACCATCTCCATTAATGTATTCCTTTGTGCTGGGAATATGCTGATGAGCTGACTTATCTGAGTAGTCAGAGTTGAAGATTATGTAGCAATATTGTTGGCTGAAAAAAATATCATATTATCAGTATGATCCATATGAGCAGATTGTAGCAAATTAGACACTCCCGTGTCAAGGCTACATAGACTCGAGTTTTCAGTCTAATGTCGATGATAACAAGTCAAATTTGAGATATGTGTACACCTTGAATGGAGGAGCAGTGTGCTGGAAGAGTTCCAAGCAAGATACTACTGCTAACTCGACCACAAAGGTAAAGTACATTGTTGAAGTAGAGGCAGCAAAGGAGGGAGTCTGGATGAAGAAGTTCATCACAGATCTAGGAGTCGTGTCGGGTAGTAAGAAGTCGATTCCTTATGTTGCAACAACTACTTAGTGATTTCTCAAATAAGGGAACCTGGGTCTCATCAGAAGTGTTATGTGGAGGTTTCAGCTTATTAGAGAGATCATGACCCAAGGACATGTAGTAGTGGAAAGAGTTCCATCCGAAGATAACATTGCAGATTCAGTAACAAAGTTGTTGTCTCATATTATCTTTGAGCATTATAGGGGTCTGATCATAATCAGAAATATAGGTGATTGGCATTAGGTCAAGTGGGAGA